>NC_013490.2:420700-455330 GCF_000004555.2 Caenorhabditis briggsae
CTAGTTAACCACTTTTTGATACCTTTCAAAAGAAGTGAGATATATAGGCTCAAAAAAGTGGACGTTCCGGGTGTCGTTCTATTAGAGGTTTTACGGTATCAGTTTACCAGTTTTTGATATCTCTCACAGGGACCGAGATAAATGCGTCAAAGTGTCGGACCGATCCTATAATTTCAGAAATGTCACACAAAATTCAAAAACGGAAAGAACGAAAAAAACGAGAAAAAAGAGAACAAAAAGTTTTTTGCTGGTGTTTCTTTTTTCGTTTCCAATTCATTCTTTTCGAGCCCAACGGTCTTCTTCTTCTTCGTCTTTTTGTTCTTCTAACCACCAAAAACTCTTTTTACGACTTTGTTTTTACAAGCGTCTCCTCCCATCTCCTCCTGTTTCTTTTTTTCTTCTTCTATTCCCAATTTTTTGAGTTCTGACAGGAGCCGTCAAAAAATGGAAATGAGACGAAGACGACGAAACGAGAAGGGAGGAGGAGATGTTTCCTAGGAGAATGTCCTTTTTTGTTTCATTGAATTTTTGTTTTTTTTTTTTGAACTGCCGAAAATTTCAAGAAATTCCAGATAATTCAAAATTTGAAAAAATTAGAAGTACGAGTTTTTTTTTTCTAGAAATTCTAGAAAATTCAATAGATTTTCAGAATTTTCAGAAGACCAGTGAATCTCCTAAATTCTGAACTTCTAAAAGTTTTAAAATTCCGAGATCTCAAAAATTCTGGTATTAAAAAAATGGAAAATTCTGGAATTCCGATGTCCTCGAAATTATGAAAATTCGACAATATCCAAAAATTCGAAAAGTCTGAAAAATGAATTTTTGGAATTCCAGAGACTTTGGAATTTCGGAATTTATAGAATTCTGAAAATCCGTCATTCAAAAAATTTGAAATTCCAAAATTCCGAAAATTTCCAGAAATTGAAAAGTTCTGAAATTCCAACAATTCCAAAAATTCCAAAATTCTGATACTTCTGAAATTTCAAAATTTCCAAAACTCTAGAAGTGCTCATTTCCAAAAAAACCGAAATTACATAAAATCAAAAAAATCTAATATTCAAAGTATTCCCAATTTCAAATTCCGAAAATTCTGAAATTCCAAAATCTCCAAAAATTCTAAATTTCGAAAAAAAATTTTGAACCAAAATTTCATAAAAAAAGAACAAAACTTATTTCAAGACATGGGCAATTTGATTGTTTTAAAATTAAAACTTCCAAATTTCAGAGCAAAGTTTAAATTTAAATTTAAATTTAATTTAAATTTAATTTAATTAGTTTAATTAGTTTTAATTTAAATTAATGTAAAATCGAAATTTGTCAACAGTTACAGTGAAAAACCTGATTCGAAAAGCTACACTGAAAAAGTTCAAACCACCACAGGACCAAAAAATATTAAAAATTCTTTTCAAATTTTTGCACCAAATGTGCACCGACAGACTCCCAAAAAAAACACCAAGAAAACACGAAAAACCTGGGGACAAAACCAAAATATAGTTGCGAAATGTGCTTCTATTTTCTCTTTTTTCCCAAAAAAAAAGAAGACAAAAGAAACCTTTGCGGAGGCTCGACAGGCGAGCCCATGTTGAAATATTTATGAGAATGAGGACTTTTTCCTACTTTTTAATGGACAAAAAAGAAGAAGAAGAAGAAGAAGAAGATGGACAAAAAAGGGGAAGGAAAAGGTCAAGACGAATAAGGGGATGACTTCTAATTGGGCCGGCACTTCTTGAGATGGAAATTTTTTTAGGGGGGAGATAAAGGACAGAATTTGCATTTTTTGTTTTCAAATAAAGTTGGAAAATGTTTAAAGGGGTCTAGAGGGAAAAAAAGAAATTCGTTAAAAAACCAGAAAGCCAAGGAAATCCTAAATTCTAAAGTTTCCAAGAAAATTTCAAAATCGAAAAGTTCTGAAACAAAATTTCAAAAATCGAAAAGTTCTGAAATTCCAAAAGTTCTGAAATTCTGAATTTCAGAAATTCAAAATTTTCTGCATTTTCGAAAAATCTGAATTTCCAAAATTCCAGAAATTCTGAACTTCCAAAACACTGAATTTCAAAAATTTCGAAATTCCAAATTTCTGAAATTGAGAAGTTCCATAAACTGATATTCCGTCAAATTTGAAAGTTCCGAAACACTTGATATTTCAGAAACCCAGATATTTCGAAAAATTCCAAACGATTCAAAACTCCAGAAAACTTTCGAAATTCCAAAATTTGAGATATTATGAAATCCTAAAGATCTGAAATTCTGAAAATTTTGAAATTATGAAATTCTGAGATTTGAAAATCCAGATATTCCCAAAAAATTCCAGGAGCTTCAAAACCTCGAAAAATACACGAAACTCAAAAATTCCAAAATTCTGAAATTCTGAAATTCTGAAATTCTGAAATTCTTGAATTCTGAAATTCTGAAATTCTGAAATTCTGAAATTCTGAAATTCTGAAATTCTGAAATTATGAAATTCAAACATTCCAGAAAACTAGATTATTTCAGAAAGCTCCAAAATATCAAAGTTCTGAAATTTGAATAAAGTTGAATATCAAAATAGTTCCAAGAGCTTCAAAATAGCAAAAAAAATCGCGAAATTTAAAAATTTTGAGGAAATTCGGCAAATTCTAAAATTAGGAAATTCTAAAATTCCGAAAGTGTTGAAATTCTGAAATGCCGACATTCTGAAATACTGAAATTCCGGAATTATAAAACTCAGAAATTCAGAAATCCCGAAAAATCCACGAAACTCAAAAGTTCTAGAATTCTGAAATTCTGGAGTTCTGAAATTCTGAAACTCTAAAATGCGGAAAAAATCTGAAAATACATTAATTCCAAAAGTACTGAAATTCTGAAATTCTACAATTCCAAAAATCCAAAATTTTAAAATTCCGAAAATTTTAAAATTCCAATTTCTGTTAAAAAAGATTTGCAAGAAAAAATGTCTTTCCGGAAAAAAATTTAAAATTCTCAGCCCACTTTTTTGCAGCAAAAAAGGGAATTCAACGATTTGGTTTTTATCTATTCTGCAGATTTTTTTACTGATTTCAGAATATTCACAAGTTCCAGGAAATTCAGAAGGTACACAATATTCAAAAAAAAGTCTAAAATTCTAAAATTCGGCGATTCTTAAAAGTCAGAACTTCAGAAGTTCCAAGAAATTCGGAATTTCCAAAACCCCAGAATGTTCTAGAATGTTCTTTTTACAGAAATCTCGAAATACGTTTTTTTTCTCAAGAATTTCACAACTGTTTAGAAAAATTCCTTCGAATTCAAGAAAATGAAAAAAAAAGTCTTAATCTGCGATTTTTCTCGGGTTTCTGAAATATGGATTCCTCCTTTATTTTGAATTTTTGTATTTCTGAAATATTGAATTTCCTGAATCATCTGTTTATCAGAAATCTTGATTTTCTGGATATTCTAGATATTGTGAGAATTTTCTAATTTAAAGTTAAAGCTGCTCAAAATATCAGGAACTTATAGACACTTTTTGTCTTAAAAATCCAAAAAATGATCTGGACTCTGAAAAGAAATAAAAGAAAAGGAAGGAGGCGTGGGTGTACATGTCTTCTGAAAAGAAAAAAAGAAAGCGTCCTTTTTTCCCCTTCCAGAAGAAAAAAAAGCCGCTCGCGTTCTCTTTTTTTTTTCTTTCCCCCTAATTGTATATTCCGGGGAGACGAGAAAAATGTGTATTATGTGTATGTATACCAATTTTTTTCAAATTCCAGCCAAAACTATTGGAAGGGTTTTGGCGCCAAAAAAGAGAGCATTGACCTATTTGTTTAATGCCAGAATTCAAGAATTTGAGAATCCGAAAATTCAAGAATTCAAAAAACCGGGAATCTTGCAATCCAGGAATCCAGAAATCCCGTAATCCAGTAATCCGGGAATCCAGGATACCAGGAATCCAAAAACCTAGGAATTAAAAAATTCCAAGATTCCCAAAATTCGGGAATCCGAAAATTCAGGAATTCAAGAATTCAAAAATCCAGGAATCCAGGAATCCAGAAACCCGGGAATCCACGATTCCAGGAATCCGAAAATTCGAGAATTCAAAAATCCAGGAAACCAGGAATCCAGGATTCCAGGATTCTACGATTTCAGGATTCCAGAATTCCCGAAATTCGGGAATCCGAAAATTCAGGAATTCAGAATCCAGGAATTTAGGAATTCAGGAATCTACAAAGTCATAAACTCTCGGAAGGTTTTTGGCACCAAAAAACAAAAAAAATTTGACCTACTTTTTGGCAGTGTTTTAAAATCGATACATCTCTCGACTGGCCGTTGCTCGAGAACCGCTTTTGGATGTTTCGTCCTGACTGATACCCGATAGATTGTTGATGGTTGTAGACCTTGTAATTGAACCTGGAAAAGGAAAATTAGTATATTTTTTTAATTAGGTAATTAAAATTGTAATCAATGCAACTGATTTAGCGGCATTAAATCAAGAAAATTACAGACAGTTCCGGAATCCAGAAATCCAGAAACCCAGGAATCCAACAATCCAAGAATATAGGAATTTAAAAATCCGAGAATCCGAGAATCCGAGAATCCAAGAATCCAAGAATCCAGAAGTCCAGAGATCCAGAAATCCAGGAATCCAGGAATCCAGGAACCTAGAAATCTAGAAATCCAAAACTCTATAAATTCGAAAATCTAGAATTTCAGAAACCTAAAAAATCCAAGAATCCAGGAATCCGAAAATTCGAAACCTCGCATCTAACTATAAGAATTTCTCAAATTCTAAAAATTCAAAAACTGATAAACAGAAAAAAAAAATGGAGCATCTCCATCTTCTCATGATGCTCATTAGCAAAATGAGCCCGTTTTTTGTGTGCTCAGAATTCTAAGGAATGGAAAAAATGAAGAAAAATGAGGAGATGAAGAAGACGTACAATGAGAAGGGAGTAAAAATTTTGTATACATATTATATGTAAAGGAAAATTTGGGAGGAAAAGAAATAGGGATTATCTTTTTTTTGCTGGTTGAGATAACAAATGGGATTATGACACGGTATAGAAATTTCTACCTAATCAGATAACCTTAGAAATCAGAAAATTATAAAAAGTCTTTGTCTAAAAATGACCTTTTGAAGAATCTCAAAATTTATTCAAGTTTCCAAATAAAAATATAAAATTTCAGCTAAAAACCAGTCAACTGAAAAGGAAAAGTTCAACAGGAAGGATTAGCAGAAACACAATTTTTTGATAATCCCGATTTGAAAAGAGTCTAGAATATGATAAAACAAATCTGAAAAAAATCTGAGGAATGAGTCAAAACATTTGAACTTAAAATCATTCAATTTCCATTGTTCGAAAAAAGGAATGATGAAATTCTAGCTCCAACTTTGCCCAAATTTATCGCGGTTCCTATAAAAGATATCAAAAAACTTTCAACTAATAAAATGTTTTTGAGTTTATGATAAGCATTTTATCAACCAACTAATTTTCGGTATCTTTTAGAGGAATCGAGATAATTGAGATCAAAGTTGAGAAGGAAGCGCTTGCCTACGAGCTTTGAACTTCGAGGCTATTTATCTCGGCTTCTGTAGACGGTATCAAGGACTTGTTAACTGATAAAATATTACTAATATTATGATAAAGATTTTGTCAGGTGACCATTTTTTGATATCATTCACGGGAACTGAGATAAACTGATTTAAAGTTGAGAAGGCAGCGCTTGCCGGCTGAGCTACGAGGTGGCTGCCGACCTTTTAACTTTGAAGCCTTTTTTTTCGGTTACTGTAAGTGATATCAAAATTTTTTAACTGTTAAAATGTTTATCATAGTATCAAACATATTTTGTTAGTTGACTATTTTTTGTGATCTTTTATAGGAAACGAGATAAATTGACTCAAAGTTGAAAGTTAGGGTTTTGTTAGTGTTTACGGTTTTTTGGGGATTCCCAAAAGTTAGAATATCACCTCAAATCCCTATAATTTTCAGAAAAAAAAAGACTCACTTGAAAGACAGTTGGGGGACATACGCCCACTTTAACAGCGTTGAGTGAGACGACATGCTCTGCATTACTATTCGATGGATACCATCGGACACACGCCGACACCGGTGTCACCGCCCACACACGGACTTGTTGAGGTGCGACTTGGGCTTCTGAAATGTCACATTTTTAAAATATTGAGATTTAAAGATGTAGAACTTGAAAAGAGCTAAAAAAATAATAATAAATTCGGTTATGTTGGTTTAAGATGACGTTTCAAAAAGTTTACCGATATTTCCTCTAATAGAAGACCACCCAAACTTTAAGCTCAATTATCTCGATTTCTGTAAAAGGTATCAAAAATTAGTCCACTGATAAACTGTTTATCATAATATCACCTATATGTTACCCGCTTAAACATTTTTGTTATTTTTCACAGGAACTGAGATAATTGAGCTCAAAGTTGACGGATTGAATAGGCTTCCTCTATTAGCGGAAATGCGGTAATTTTTGTAGAATAACTATAACTTTTTTCCGAAGTTCTTATTTTTGAAAAAATCAAAAAGGATAATATAGCTAAAATTGAAAACTCACCATTTCCTATTGCTATCGTACAGCAGGCGTCGGGCGAATGGCCGTGTTCCGTGACTGCACGTACTGATAAGTTGACTGACGACTCTAATGGAATATCCTCTACCAGGGCGCGACACTAAAGGGTTACTGTATTTGAGAGCTTTCGAAAAAAGTGCATACCTTATAAGTTCCTGGAACGATTGCTCTAACAGCTCCATCCACACAAACATGATATTGGGAGACGGCGACGAACGACTCCTCGGGTGGGCTCCATGAAACTAGTGCACTACGTGATAACTTCTTCTCCACTATCAATTCTCGGGGACATGGAACTGCAAAATTCATTAGATTAGGTTATTTGTTCAAATGTCAAAAACTTTAGAACATTCTCCTGGGAACCTGGGCTCTCCAACATTGAGCCCATATATCTTATTTCCTGTAAAAGATACAAAAATCTGTCAACTGATAAAATATTTTTGATATTATGATAAATATTTCATCAGTCAATCACTTTTTGTTACCTTTCACAGGGACCGAGATAAATTGCCTCAAAGTTAAAAAATCGGCAGCCGTCGCATAGCTCAGCCGGCGGGGGCTTCCTTCCTAACTTTGACCCAGTTTATCTCGGTCATTTTTCAAGATATCAAAAAGCGATCAACTAACAAAATGTTTATCATAATATCAGTAATATTTTGTTAATTGAAAATTTTTGATACCTTTTACAGGTGCCGAGATAAGCTAGAATTAAAATATTATACTCATTTTGAAGCTCTTAACTTCATTGTTCTTGTTCTTTGGGAAAAAAGGTCGAGTTACAGTAGGAATTTTTTAATCAGCCATCAGAATTAAAATTTTGCTTGAAATAGATAACAATTTTGTGATTTTGATTAAAACTTAATTACCCAAAAAGGGTAATTAGACCTCCTAACATGAAACCTGCAACAAAATGGCATCAAACTTTAGGCCAATTTATCTCGGTCCGTTTCAATAATATCTAAAAGTTGCCAACTGATAAAATGTCTATCATAATATCAAAATAATGTTTTTAGCTGAAAACGTTTTGATATCTTGCATAGGAATTGAGATAAATTGGGTCAATAGGTCGGGAGTCGCCGCGTTGGTCAGCCGGCAAGCGCTGTCTGTTCAGCTTTGAAACGGTTTTTCTCGATTCTTGTGAAAGATATCAAAAAGTGATTAACTGATAAATTATTTATCATAGTATCAAAAATGTTTTGTTAGTTGACAACGTTTCCAAATCTTTTACAGGGACAGAGATAGATGAGCTAAAATTTGCTATTTAGGTTTCTGAAACGTTTTCAACCACTCCACTTATCTGAACCTAGTGTATTCAATTTAGATTTGAAATTTGGCTTTTCTGAAAAATCTTAAAGTTCCCTCTTCCCTTCCCATTCCATGATATCAAGTTCATAACCACTTTTGCCCCCCCCCCCAAAAAAAAAGAGAGAAGGTCCCTCCGGAAATAAGTCCTCTCTTCATGCTCTTTGAGGGCGTAGGACCTCTTCTTTTTTTCAATATAAAAGAAGACCCCTTTTCTCTCTCTCTCTCTCTCTCTCTTTTTTTCTTTTCACGGGTCATCTGTCAGTTCAGATTAGCTCTCTTTTCGCTCTCTCGGCTGCCCGCCAAATGGAATTAGTCCAGCTTTTTCTTCTTCTTTTTTTCGGAAGGCACACAGGCACACAAAATGATGATGATGATGATGATGATGATAGTATTGGGATCAGGATGAATAATTGACAAGTTTTGGCTGCTGGGGAGACAAAAAATTATTTCTCGCAGGCAGCACAATCTCAGGAGCTATACGAAACATATTCTATTGGAGATGTGGGAAAAACTCCAAAAGCGGAGAGAGAGAGGGAGAGAGAATGGATTTCGTGGTATGGTGAAAATTTGCGAAAAAAATTTTTGTGGATTTGGAGAAATTGCGAAAATAACCCCCTCCCCCCTCTTTACCGATTTTTGCAACTCAAAAAGGTCCCCTACCTTTAAGTCTATTTATCACAATTCCCGGGAGAGATATCAAAAAAGTAGTAACTGATAACATGTTTTTGATATTGTGATAAACACTTTATCATTTTATCACTTTCTGATATCTATCATAGGGACCGAGATAAATTTACTGAAAGTGAAAAGGTTGGTAGCCGACCTCGTAGCACATTAAATTTTGAGCCTATGTATCTCATTATCTGTGAGAGATATCAAAAAGTGGTAAAGTGATAAAATGTTGTTGATATTGTGATAAACATTTTGTCTGTTGGCATGTTTCTTGTATCATTAAAATGAACCGAGATAAATTGAATTAAAGTTAGTGGCTTTGTTTTAAAGCGTTACGTTAGTAGATCAAGTTCCGAGAAATCCCATTTTGGTTAGCTAATTTAATAATGCACAAATTATTGATATTTCAAACAGTTTGTAAACCAATTTTACAATTTTTGTGCTAAAATGCTGTTATGAACCACTAAAAGTGGATTTTCAATCTTATTTAGTGCTGAAAATATTTCAAAACAAGATTTTAGTTGGAAAATTGAACTTTCAAGTCATTTTATGTTTTTTAATGCAAAAAAGCAATTTACATTTTTGGTGGATTAGAAAGTTCCTACTGTAACTTGACTGTTTTTTTTCCAAATTTCCAAAGCTAGGAGCTCCAAAATGAGCACAGTACTGTTTTGATGAGATTTATCTTGGTTCCCGTGAATGATATTCAGAAGATTTCAACTGTTTCTGATATTATGATAAACATTTCATCAGTTGATTACTTTTTGATACACTTTACAGGGGCCGAGATAAACTACTTCAAAGTTTTCCGGGTTTTTCGGGTGCACTGTATAGACACATTTTTTTTCGAAAGAATAATAAACTCACTCCTAGGCGTTTCACTATTTTTGATCTCCTGTACCGTAACCTTGGTGACGTCGGCTGGCGGATAGGGACAAACGGAATCGGGAAGTGTCGAGTGATCGGGTGATGAGAAATCGTGTTGAATCGTTGAAAAATGTTGAGGTATTCGGAGAGGAAACGATGGTGATGGAGCACGAGCGTTGGCAAGGAGCACCGAGTCGGGGACGCTGAAAACTTTGAGTTTTGATAATTTGAACATTTTTGAAAAAGTTGAAATTGTCTAATTTTTGAATCCAAGAATCCAAGAATCCAAGAATCCAAGAATCCAAGAAGCCAAGAATACAAGAACCCAGGAATCTAGGAATCCAGAAATCCAAGAACCCAGAAATCCAAGAATCCAGGAATCCAGGAATCCAGGGATCCAGGGATCCAAGAATCCAAGAATCCAAGAGTCCAAGAATCCAAGAATCCAGGAATCCAGAAATCTATGAATCCAGGAATCCAATAATCCAGAAATCCAAGAATCCAAAAATCCGGAGATCCAGGATATTAGAAACCCAGGAATCCAGGAATCCAAAAATTTAGGAATACAGGAATCTAGGAATCCAAAAATCCAGAAATTCAAAATTCAGGAATCCAGGAATCGAAATCTATAAAATCAAGAATACTAAAATCAAAAAATCTGAAAATTCAAAAATCCAAGAATCCAGGAATTCAAGAATCCAGAAATCCAGGAATCCAGGAATTCAGGAATCCAAGATTATTTTTGAAAAGTTTTACCTTTTTTTAATTGTTACTTTCTTTTATATTTTTAAACATTTATTTGAATGATCTGTTCCGAACTTTATTTCTCAAATTTTTCAAATTCAAGTAATCCCCACTGATTCCAAAACATGCACTTTTGAATAGGGGAAACTAAAGCCCAACATGGCCATGGGAAAATTATTTTTTGCACTATTAGTACGTTTTTTTTTCCTTCAAATGAATAAAAAAATTGACTTCCGGATGGCTAGGCCTTTTTTATTGTGATCCGCTAATGAATTGGTTCTTTTTTGCTTTTTTTGGTTCGGCAGAAAACGGGAAAAATGGAGAATGAGTCATTTATGGAAGAAATTTTTGGAACGGTTTTCATCAATTTTCAGAGTTTTTAGGATCCCGAAAAACTTGAAATTTCAAGGCAATTTGATACCATGAAACCTGTAGAAGTGCTCTCTAACTTTGGGCCGATGTATCTTATTTCTTGTAAAATATATCAAAAAGTTGTCAATTAGTAAACTGTTTGTCATAATATCACCTATATTTTATCAGTTGACACATTTTTGATATCTCTGATAACAGCCGAGATAATTGGCCTCAAACCTGACAGTGTGAGAGCCTTTCCATTATAGGCTTGAGGGAGTTTTTTTTGCATTATTAGACAATTTTTTAAATTCAAATACTCACCGTTCCACGTAATTTGATGGTACCAGTCCTTGCCTTCCATCCAACGTCTCTCCACAATAGAATCCATCAGAATCCATTTCTCCTTTCACCAGCACCACATCACCCGGCTGCAGACTCAATTCTAGCTGTGGATTCTCGTTTGGTGAATCTCTCAACGGCAAATATTGAAACAACGCTCGAAATACCCTCGAATTAGGCCGCGATCTTAATTGTAACAGTAACGTGTCACTGGATGGTAGTACTGTAGTCTGAGACGTCGTCGTGGGACCCAGATGGTTGGTGAATGATGTTGTGGAGCAGGAGGGACCTGTCGATGGTCCCGGTAGTAGTTGTCCATAGGTTGATGTGGATGGTGGGGGCGGGGGTGGCGGCGGACCGGGCCCCGACAGACCGCCCAGCATTCAGGTCACACTAGGTGGTCCGCCTTTCTGGAGACACCCCGCGAACCGCCCAATTATGATGGTTTCGGCGGAGTATGGTGGATTTTTTGGTGGTTGGTTTTTTTATGGTGGAACGAATTGGGTCGGTTTTGGCGATGCCACGATGGTACCGATCCCGTTGAAGGGGTGTCTGAAATTAAAGATAGTTTGGTAAGGGAAAAATCAGAAGGAGAGTGAGAAAGGAATATAATTCGGAGGGCACAACAGTTTGGGGCTAAAAGGGGTACAAAGCGATTTAAGTGTATAAAATCCTCAATTCGGGGTTCAACATTGGCTTTTAAAGGTATTTGGTACCCCCGAATTAAGGGTTTTGTACTCCTAAATTGCTTTGTATCTCAGTTAACTTTGACCCCTAAATTTTGACCAACCATAATAGAAGGGTCCCCTCACTGTTAAGTTTGAGCTCAATTATAAAGATTCCCGTGAAAGAAATCAAAAATTTGTCAACTGATAAAATATTTTTGATATTATGAAAAACAATTTATCAATTGACAGCCTTCTCATATCTTTAATAGAAACCGAGATAAATTGGCTTAAAGTTGAATGAACGGTCAGAGTAGTATGATGTCAAAACACCTAGTAGTTCTTTAGACCCGTTTGTCCCTTTAGCATTGGAATTTTATGAAGAAATGTATATATTCTTATATCTTACACCCCAAGGATCATTTTGATATAAAAGTTATGTTTGAAAATTTAGATTTTTAGAAAAATGTGGGTCTTTGAAAATTACAAGATTACCATAAACCGCAACCGTCCACTCAACTTGTAGCTAAATTATCTCGATTTCTGTAAAAAAATAGAAATTTAACAGATAAATTGTTTATCATAATATCCTACATATTTTATCAATTGACCACTTTTCCATATATTTTATAGGAACCGAGATAATGGAGCTCAAAGTTGAGAAGGCAGAGCTTGCCCGCTGAGCTACGCGGTCGCCTGCGGACTTCTTAACGTTGAGCTCAATTATTTTGGCTCCTATAAAAGATAACAAAAATGTGTTAACTGATAAATTGTTTATCATAATATCACAAACATTTTATCAATTGACCACTTTTCCATATCTTTTATAGAAACCGAGATAATACAACTCAAAGTTGGCCTCAAAAAATTAAGGACCTCTAGTAGATTTTCGATCTCAATCTCTTTAAACTAAATATTTTGAATTTTTAAAACTATCAAAATTTAGATTTTTTAAACAAAATGATATACAGCACAAAACTATGATGAAGGAAAATAAGCAAAAAAAATTAAAATTCAAAAAAAAGAGAAGAGAAAAGAATCCACTCGTTCTCTGAGTGTGTGCTCCATCAGTGTCTGAGCAAGTGGGTGCTTCTTCTTCTTCTTCTTCTTTCTTTTTTCTCTTCTCAAAACGGGATTTAGTGAAAAAAGAAAAAAAGAAGGAGGGAGGAGCCCGGGCAAAAATGGAAGAAGGAGGGAGGACATAAATGGAAAAACGCGGAGAGAGAGAGAGCAAGAGTGAAGCACAAACACGAAAAATACGGGGTGGAAAGATTTTCAGAAGAGAGAGAGAGAGACATAGAGACAAGGAAAAAGTGTGTGTGCCGTATGGAAAAAAGGGCGGAAAGGGACATGGACCTCTTTTCTCTCTCTCTCTCTCTCTCTCTCTCTCTCTCTCTCTCTCTCTCTCTCTCTCTACTTTTATCGACTTTTTTTGGGGGTCCATATGAGTCTTCCGGGCTGAGGGAGAGGGTCAGAATAGTTTTTTAATGGTCATTTTTGGATGGGAATGGGCTGGAATAGAGGTGATAATTGGAATTTAAAAGGCTGGACGGATTCAAAGGTACAGTATTTTCAGATGTCAAAAAAATTCGAGTAATTCGGAAATTCGAAAATTCTAGGTAATCTAGAAATTAATAGGAATCTATAACAGGGAAAATTAACGACTTTCAGAAAGTTCAGATTTTTCAAGTAATCGGGAGATTTAGCAAAATATAGTAATTCTAGAAAGTCTGGAAATTCCAGAATTTCCAGAATCAGGAATTCTAGGAAAACTAGAAGTTGGAATAATTCGGAATTATTGAGAATTCAGGATTTCCAGAAAGTCCAAAAATTTCAGAAAATCAAGAATTCTAGCAAATCCAAAAGGTCTAGGAAATCTATAATTCTGAAAAATTTTCCACAAATTCTGGCATTCCAGAATTTCCGTGGAATTCTGAATTCTAGGAAATTAAGAGAATCGAAGTTTGTGGAATCTCAAAAATTCTGAAAAAATATCTTCAAAAATCTATTAAAACCCAAAATTACAAAACATGGGAAAACCATAAAAAATCCTGTAGAAATCAGAAAACTACAAATCTATGGATCACAAAAAAATCACTTGTCAGCTATAATTTCTACTAATATCTTTTCTTTAGGGACTCCATTTTCCTGAATTCTTCAAAAAGTACCGTAAACACTCTAATAGAACGCCACCTCTGAATTTTAACTTTGAGCCTAAATATCTCACTTCTTTTAAAAGATATCAAAAAGTTGTCAACTAATAAAATGTTTATCATAATATCAACAACACTTTATTAGTTTACCACTTTTTGATATCTCTCACAGAAAATGAGATACATGGGCTCAAAATTAGAGGGCCCTTCTATTACAGGTTTTACGGTATTTCCACTAATATCATGCCTCTATCGACTCCATTATCCTGAATTTTTCAAAAATTATGTGATACAATATCAGAGTTTGGCAAAATTTGAAGAGACCAACTATGGAAAAAAATCAAACAAAAAATTTCAGCAAAACAAAAAAAAAAGCAAAATTGGTGGTGTCTTTTTTCGTCTGCAAAAAATAATGGACTGAGAATTTCCAAAAAATTTTGATTTTTCTTCAGTTTCCGATGTCTAATTTTGGTGAAATTCTGAAATTCAGAATTTTTAAATCATCTAAAATTTTTCAAATTTTTTCTGAAATTTCCGATTTTTCAATTTCAAAGATTTTACGATTTTCAAAAAAAAAACTAGAGATTAGGCCAATTTTTTCTAATAGGCTTATTTCCTTTCTTGAGGATTATTCAGCTTAAAAAATGAAAAAAAAAAGTGAGAATGGGATCAAACATTTTTTTTCCGATTTACCGAAAAAACAAAGTAAGAAAACTAGAAATATTCAGTTTTGCAGTTTTATATTTTTGATATCCCAAAGAAACGTCAAAACTACAAAAAAAAAACAGATTTACAGACACAGAGACAGACAGGAATTTAGTGTAATCTAAAAATAGAAAAAAGGGGGACAGGTGAAAAATGAAATGAAAAACAACAAAAAACGCAAAAAGGTCAACTAAATTTGGAATAATTTTTTCAAGACAAACAGACACACAGAGCAAGAGCATGACTGCAAAAAAAATCTTTTAATAATTAGTGTCAATTAGAGTTAATTTTTTCAATTAGAGTTAATTTTTTTTTTTTTTTGCTTTATAAGTGTCATACATTTTCCTTTTCTAAACCCTTGAAATTTAGAAAAAAAGGAGGGATCATAAATATTACTTGGTATATTTAATTGACCAATTAAGTTTTAAAAATAATTGACACCACCTGTTCCAAAAGGCTGTGTAAATTAAAAGAAATTCTTCAATTTAAAAAACCGATTTAGAAATTATTGTTAAATTTTAGAAAAAAGGAAAATTGACAAAATTATAGAATAAGAGAAAATTCCAGAAAAAAAATTGAAAACTCGGAAATTTAGAAAAACGAAAGTTCCAGGAATATCTGGAATTTTTTCGAAATTCAGAAGTTCTAAGTAATCTAGAAAAACAGGAAATTCTGAAATATTGAAAATTCTGGAATTTCGGAAAGTTCAGAATATCCAGAGAATTAGGAGAGCCTAAAATTTCCAAAAAAAATTGTGAGGTTAGAAATCAAAAAACTACAATTGAATCCCAAAATAACTAGTTTCAAATTTGAAGCTTTCTGGCTTTATTTCAAAAAAAAATTTTCTGAAACCAAAATTTCAAATTTTAGGTACTCTAGAACCAAGAACCATTTTGGGATCCAAATTCATAATAGCCTCTATTTTTATTTTTAAAAACCCAAAAATTTTTTAATTTTTAAAAAAATTCCCTGGTCCTTGTTCTACACCTCTAGAACCAAAAACAATTTGGGACTCGAAAAAAAAGACTGTAATTTTTTTTTAATTCACCACTGTGTAGCTGTAGTGGGTGGGAAGAAGGGGCGGTTTGGGTGGGAGAGAAGAAGAAAGAAAAAGGATGGATGGATGGAGAGAAGAGAAAGAGAATGGGAAGAAGAAGGTCCTTCTTCTTCTTCTTCTTCTTCCCGACACAAGAAGTGCTCTCTGCGCTACTACATCCCTTTCCCTCCGGCACGTCTTCTTCTTCTTCTTTTTCTTCGTCTTCTTTTTAGAAGACGTCCACGAACAAGACGAAAGAGAGAAAAAGAGAGAAAAAGAGAGTGGCTGTGCGCCTTTAAAGTGGGTGAATGTGTATGTATGCGCACCCTCCCACGGCGCCCCCGGGACGACTACATCGGGTCTCTTCGTCTTCTTCTTCTGGATGAGCCCTCCCCATAGCAAGCAGTCCTTTCTTTTTTTTGGAAAGAAGGGGAACCCTTTTGAAGAAAAAAAACAGATCCCCCTTAGTTTTCTTTTCCGAGTCAAAATGTTTTAACTCAAAATGAGCCAGGAACGGTTTTTTAGGCGCCAGAGCTGTTTTTTTGAAGGATCGAGAATAAGGAAGATGTACTAATGCTCATAAAAATGGAAAAAGTCAAAATGCGCGGCTTAAAGTCAGAGCAGAAAACTACAATCAAATCCAAAATCCTTTGATTTTGATTTGATTCCAAAAACGTATTTTTTTCAGAAACTTTAAAACCCAAAACTTCTATGATAGCATCTACTTTTATATAGTCCCGGAAATTGCTAATTTCAGAGTTTCCCTTAGAACCAAGGACCGTTTTGGGATCCAAAAAAATTAATTCTTCTAAACTGCTGAATCAAAAAACTACAGAAATAACAGAAGGTACCTATTTCCTCTAATAGAAGCCCAATGTGGTCAACTGATAAAATTTCATCACAATATCACAAACATTTTATTAGTTGGCAACTTTTTGATATCTCTTGTAGAAACCGAGATAAATGGGCTCACAGTTGACAGCTACGGTGGCCTTCTATTAGAGGGTATACGGTAATTTTAAAAAGTGGTAGTTTTTAAAAAGGCTTCAAAAATACAGGGGTTTTCAAGATTCATAGATTACGGTATTCCAATTTGATTTTCATAAAGTTCCTAATTTTTGGACCTTCAAATTCGGCTTTATCTGACTTTAGCTCTTCCACCGCCGGTGGCCCGTGTTTTGGCCGGCCAGCTTTAATTTTTGGAAAAATTACTAGTTTGAATCGCAGTATGAGCAAGGTGATGCCCCGGTACCGTATCTTGCAGGTTGAGCAAGAAGTGGGCAGTTAACAGCGAGGATAATGTAAAGATATCATGGAAAGCTTATCAGTGGAAAATTCGGACTCCGCTAGTTCCAACCACACCGGTTTTTAGAACCCCCACGGCCACCGGGACGCGGAAAACTTGTCTTGAACCAGATCACCCGTTCTTTCGGAAAAAACACGCTATCAGTCAATCAGGTACTTCTAGGGTCTCAGGATCCTACCCATACCAGAAGTGTCCTAACCAAAAAGTCATGGCTTTGGGATCGGCCAAATTTGGGATATTCAAGTTTGCAAGTCAGCGGCTTCTTATTCAGAATTGCAACTTCCATAGTCTGAATATTCTGGGATTTTGAAAATGGATATTCCATCATTCAATTTTTCAACCAGATGAATTTTGACAACAACCTTAAATGCTTTTGAGCTCAATTATCTCGGTTCTTATAAAAGATATCAAAACCGTGTCAACAGATAAAATGTTTGTGAAATTGTGATAAACAGTTTATCAGTTGACAACTTTATCATATCTTTGACAAGAACCGAGAAAAATTGGCTCAAAGTTAAACGTTAGGAGGCCCTTTGTTTCATATTTTCTGAATTTTCTCAGGCGTATTTGCCGCATTTTATCTACTTCCTCAGAGCCCTAAATTTTGCAATCTTTAACACTAAGAAAGCTGAAATTTCATAAGGAAAAAATATATCAAGCTTTTCTTTTGCAGAAAAGATTTTCAAAAAAAAACAAAGAAAAGAGGAAGATAACACTTTGCAGGGAACTTGAAGACGATAGAACATTTTGAAAAGAGGAAATGGAGATTTTTGGTGAAGAATGATATGATTCTAGAGTCAAAACTGCAATACACTAACAAAACTAATGTACCGTAATGTTGTATCAGAAGCCCTCTTACTGACTGAGAGGTCCCTACAGGGAAACGGCCTTCTAATACAGGTCATACGGTAGTAATCTAGTAATACACTGTCAAAAATAGAAAATGATAAAGAGACAAAGACAAAAAAAACATACACGTGGATGGCCGGGCCGGCCCGCTTGCCTCAAAACCCTCCGCCCGGCCCGGCCCGGCCCGCTCGGCCCGCCTAAAACAACTTTTCGAAAATTTTACTTTTCAAATGTGTCAATATATTTTTAATAGCACAAATATTAATCCAAATGCATACAACCATCCGAAAAAGTCAATTTAATTATTTTTAGCAAAAAAAATCAAACTTCATTAAGCCAGAATCGTCCTCTAGTGTGTATTTTTATTTATTAAGGAGAAAAGCCATCTTGAAAAATGATGATTTGCTCTAAAATTTCGAAATTTTCAAAAAGCGGGCCGGCCCGGCCCGGCCCGCTTTCAGAAAAATTTCAGCCCGGCCCGCGGGCCGGCCATCTTTTCCACAAGTATGCAAAAAAAGGACCAAGAAAAGCGCAAGTCAATTTAAAAATGAATTTTTTTCCCACGAGTTCAATGGGTACCATGAGAAAAGCAACATATATAAGGAGACCAGATATTTCTTGGAGTTTTCTAGACACTTGATGTTTTGGTTTCAGAGTGGGATTCGAAAACAATTATGGAATTTCAATTTTTTTTTAACATTTCTAGTACAAAAGTGACCGAAAAGGGGTGTCTTTCAAAAATCGACAATAAAAAGTACTTTCAAAATTTTCTGTGAATTTAAAGTTTTCAATCTAGGTCTGTTTTACTTTCTCCAAAATTTTCAAAGTGATCGGAAACTTGACGGACGAGCTCCAGACTCCAGAAAATGGCCGACAGTCAACATAAGCGTTATTGTATATCTTATTGACCGGTACTGTATATTCGGTCGTTGCGATAACTTGAAAATTCGCTAGGAAATTCCTAAAATCTACAGAAAATTGCAAATCACTAATGTTGATTAGACTAACTAACCTCAGACCAAATTCCCTAAACGGGCGGTACGTAGACAAGAATCTAGAAATCTTCTAGAACACTCATTGTATCCTAGACAGTGTTCAAGTTTCTGTATAGTAGTACACAGAAGGTGTTGACGCGTCTCTGCTTTTTCTCTCCCGGGATTCCCTAATTGGTAGTCATGCACATCAGAAGAGGGAGTCGATTGACGTGAAAATTATGTATGTGGCTATAAATTTGAGAAAGGAACCGAAGAGGAGGGAAAGGCGGAACCGGATGTGTGTGGGTGGATGGTGTGAGTCAAAGGAGCTGAAGGAGCGGGCATGAATTAGGCAAGAACTGGGCAAGGAATGGAAAATGTTTGGGCAAAGCAATATCCCGGTATCAAGGGCAAAATCCCCGGTTGAAAGTTCAAATTTCTAAATATACAAGTTTCATGATAGACGGGCCCACCAAGGCCGCGGTCGCGGCCAGGGGAGGTTGCCGTGTCAATAAGCTCCGCTACACAGAACCTTCTAGGACCGCTATACCAGAAGTACTCTGACCATGGGTGGATGGGGTGAGTGAAAGGATCTGGATGAATGAGTGGACAAGGTATGGACCAGAATTGTGCAAGGGATGGACAAGGTATGGGCTTAGGTAAAACCCCGGTACCGTATACTGCAGGTTAAGCTAGAAGTGGGTAGTAAACCGCGAGGAAAGTTTAACGATACAATGGAAAGCTAAACCATCTGATAGATTAAATTCCACTATAATTCCAAATATACCGGTTTCATGGTTTAAGGTCCTACGAGGGTTGTCAGACACAGGGCCAGAGTCGGCCGCGGCCTGGCTGGGTTACCATGGCCCAACCGTCCGTTTTGAAGCTCAGCTAATAACCCTAGCGGCCCAGGATCTTCTAAGGGTCCTATACCAGAAGTACAGTAACTAAAAAGGTCTTGGGACATAGCAAACGATATTTAAGATATTCAAGGCTGAAAGTCGACATCTTCTTATTCAAAATCGCAAATTTTCTACGTCTGTTTAGTTTAACGATCCAAAGAGTCAAAGAAATGAATTCTAAATCATCCCTGCCAATTTTTCAAATCGGATGAATTCTGACTCATTTAGAAACCCTACACTGTCAAGTTTGAGCTCAATTATCTCATTTCCCATGCAAGATATCAAAAATGTGTAAACTGATAAAATGTTTACGATATTACAATAACCATTTTATCAGTTGACAACTTTTCCATACCTTTAACAGCATCCAAGATAAATTGGCTTGAAGTTAAGGGGCCCTTCAATTACAGGGTTTTTTGTCCTAAAAACGCCCACTAGATAAACTAGTACACATCTCGTTAGTAAGTTTACCAGGCACACACACACACACATGTGTGTAAAATAGTGCGCGTCTCCCCCTCTCTCGTGGGGTGCCATATGTATCTTCTGAAACTTGATACGTGGCAAAAAAAGCAGATATTGGAGACGTCGACGTCGACGCGTCGGGGATAGAAGAAGAAACACGAAGAGCATACAACTTTTTTTGGTTTCGGGATGGATGGGATGGATTTGAAGGAGGAGGGAAAGGATTTTTCTCACAGGTGTAGACTTTCGGGAGGGGGGTCTTGATTTTAAGCTGGAACAGATAATGAAAAGGGACCACAAACTAGTCAACTCATTCTTGAAATATCAGAAAACCTGGGAAATCCTAACAATAAGTTCTCTAGTAATCCAGCTAATTCAGAAAGTTCAAAAAGTCGAAAAAATCCCTGGTACCTCGAATATTCCAGGAAGTTCCATAAGTTTTTAAGGCATCAGGAACTAGGTAAGCCTTACAATCTTTAGCAAGCGATCTTATCAATGATATATTTTATGATAAGTTGCGACTAGGCTGACTAGAAGTTTCTAAATGTATTGGTTGCGAAACGGCACTGTAGCGTTGTGCCTAATTGGAGGTGCGCCAACTTTAAAGGCACATACCTCAAGAATCAAGATAGCTACCTAAATTTTATCAACTACAAAAATATGTAAAATTAAACTTCACACATTTACTTAATTAACAATTTTGTTCTAGATTTTGTAGATTTTGAGCTGTGTGCCTTTCAAGTTTGCGCTCCTACGTCAGGCGCCTAGTGGGAGGTGCCTACTTTAAAGGCGCATATCTCAAAAACTACAATAGCTCGAAAAAAGTTGTCAGTTACACAAATATGTAAAATTGAATTTTACACATTTTCTTAAAAAACAATTTTATTCTAGCTTCTGTAGTTTTTGAGATATGCGCCTTTAAATTTGGCGCCGTCTTTTCTTGAGCTGCGGAATGTGCAAATTTCAAAGGCGCATATCCCAAAAACTACGGTAGCTAGAAAAAAGTTGTCAACTACAAATATGTGTGAAATTTTATGAGCTATAGTTTGAAAATCATTAATTTGAAATTCTCCAACCGGAACTCGGAGATAAGCCTCTTTTAATAATGGGGAGCCTTAAAATCCTTAAAATGGTCAAAATAGCCAAAAATCAACTTGAAAATATGCTTTTCGTTTATCTTACGATACTGTATACAAAATTGAACATTGCAAAAGTAGTCAAACTATATATCATTTTGTAGCCTTTTCGAATTTCTACCTTTTTCTTTTTAATTCATTTGAAAATATCAAGTTTGAGGAAAGTTATGTGCTCCGAGGCTCTTAATCTATAAGCTACTCAGCTATATATCCCAACGACTCACCGGTATTTTTCTGCTGTTAATATTTTTGCACGAAGCCAAAAAGCCAAAAAGCCAAACAGGCACAGAAAAACAATACAAAATAAAGGGGAAAAAAAGCGAATGTCTTGTTTTTGGGGAGGGACGGCGCACCCCATTAGCGTCTAGTCACCTAGATACATTTTGGGATTCAATACGGTTTCCAGGTGACAATGTGAAGACAACGACTAGCAACCGAATACGAAAAATAGATTTATGGCTGTCTAGTGGTCTTGGAAGAACAATGTCGTCTAGGTGACAGGAAGACTCTCTTAAGTGGTATTGATTGGAAAATTAAGGAAAAAGATGGGAAGTAGATTTTGGAAAGTAGTGGGACATTAAAACTCTGCTTAATCGAAAAATAAACTTCAATTTTGTAGTTGACATCTTTTCTGTAGCTACCGTAGTTTTTGAGATATGCGCCTTCAAAGTTTGCACTCCTTCGTCAGGCGCCTATTAGGAGGTGCGCCTACTTCAAAGGCGCATATCTCCAAAACTAAAATAGCTAGACAACTTTTGTAAGGTATTAAACTGTTTAAAATGAAATGATATAAACTTTTGTAGTTTATTTTTTCTAGCTACCGTAGTTTTGGAGATATGCGCCTTTTCAGTTGGCGCCTTTCTTGCTGGCGCCGGGCGAAGAGGGGTGCAAATTTTAAAGGCCCATATCTCCAAAACCAAGGTAGCTACCTACATTTTGTCAAATCCAAAAATATGTAAAATTTCATGAGCTAGATAGATAACATTATAGAACTATCTAATCTGAAGTTGGATATATGAGTCTTTAAAGTTTGCGATCCTTCGTTAGATGCCTTGTTGGAGGTGCACCTACTTTAAAGGCCGCATATATCAAGAACCAAGATAGCTACTTAGATTTTGTTCACGAAAAATATATTTTAAATATTATAACCTACATTTTGACAATAAATTTCATAAAACTATGTGCCCTGAAATTTAAGATAAAAGTTTTGTTTAAAATTTTTGCCCTCTGTTCTGGCGCCTGGCGAAAAGAAGCCACATGTCTCCAAAACTACGGTAGCTAAAAAAAGTTGTCAACTACAAAATGTGTGAAATTTTATGAGCTATATTTGCATAGTTAAAATTATAGAACTATCTAATTTGACTTTGGAGTTATGCGCCTTTAAAGTTGACGCCCTCCTTTCTGGCGCCGATCAGAATGATTTGCAAATTTTGAAGGCTCATACCTCAAGAACCAAGATTTTGTTAACTAAAAATATTTGTGAAATTTCATGAGCTACATTTATATAGTTAACATTATAGAACTATCTAATCTGAAATCGGAGATATGGGCCTTTAAAATAGGCGTTCTTCTTTCTGGCGTCTGACGAGAAGAAGGCGCATATTTCCAAAACTACGATAGCTAGAAAAAAGTTCTCCACTACAAAAATATAGCTCTAGATTTGTTTCATAATTTTTTTTAAATTCTGACTAAACGGACAAGGTATAGGTCTTTTCAGATATTGAAAGTTGGCAATTTCCGACTCAAGTTAGTTGTTCAACTCAAAGCAAATCCAATCTGATTATGGCAGTTGTAATTGTTCAAATTTTTGCTAGCTTTGCCCAAGTCTTGCCCTAATTCTTCCCGCGAATATCGATCTTAAAACTTTCCCAAAATATGTATTAAATATTGTGAGAGCTAGAAAAAAGAAGGTGTAGCTAGAAAAATTGGCCTAATAAATACAATTATCCCCCAGCGTCAAAGGTACGGCCAAGGCTCAGAATATTCCAGAAGAATTCTGAATTCCTATTTATAAAAACAAAAAAGGAAACAAATGAAGTAAGAAAGAGTTACCCGCCGGTTTTTAGCTGTTTCGAATAAGGAGATCACCCCTTGGGAGTCAAAAACGCAAAAAGAAGAAGAAGAAGAAAAAAGAACTAGAAGAAATGGGGAGAAATTATTTGACGCCTTCTTCTACTTGTTTTACAAACTAGTGACGTCTTCTTCTTCTTCTTCTTTTCCTAAAAACAAAAAAAAATACACAAAACTTTTGACAGAGCAGGCAGTAGTGCTCCCTCCCACCGGCCTAATTGGATATATTAGTTTGCGTTTTAAGATAGAGAGAGAGAGAGAGAGAGAGAGAGAGAGAAAGAGAGAGAGAGAGAGAGAGAGAGAGAGAGAGAGAGAGAGAGAAAGATCATTGATTTTTTTTCTAACTAGAGAAATAGAATATTCTGGAAATGTTTGTAAAATTTGTAGTTGAAATATTTTCTGTAGCTACCGTATTTTTGGAAATATGCACCTTTAAAGTTTGTGCTCCTTCGTCAGGCGCCTATTAGGAGGTGCGCCTACTTCAAAGGCGCATATCTCAAAAACTTCAGTAGTTACAGAAAAGGTGTCAACTACAAAAGTATGTAACATTTCACTTTAAACATTTTATTAGTTGACAAAAGTTGTCTACCTATTTTAGTTTTTGAGATATGCGTCTTTAAAGTTGGCTCGCTGACCCCTCTTTTCAAACGCTGAGCAGAGGGAAGCTCCAACTTTAAAGACGCATATCTCAAGAAACAAGATAGCTACTTAAGTTTTGTCAACTACAAATATGTGGGAAATTTTATGAGCTACATGTTATTAATAAACATTTTCAAGCTATCTAACCTGAATTTGGAGATATGCGCCGAAATTTAAAGACGCATATCTCCAAAACTACGATAGCTAGAGAAAAATGGTCAACTTGAGAAATGTAGTTCTAGATTTGATTTTTAAATTTTTTTGAAAATTTTAGACTAAACGGGCAAGTTCTAGGTACATTTTGAGTAAAAAAAATAATAGTTTTTTAGAAGACATTTTTGAAATTCCACATTTTGAATTCATAGGAAAAGTCTAGAAGCTGAATTAATTCAATTATTTTTCAAAAAGGAGAGTTTTGGGAATTTTGAAACCTCCTAAATTTGAATTGAAATTTCAACAAAACAGGATTCCCAAAATTTCAGAATCAGTGTATTTCAGACTGGAACAAATGAAAGCCTAAATTTAAAAAAACACGGATTATCAAAAATCAATCATTTGGAAACTTCTGGAAGATTCCCATCAAACTGAAATTTTGAAATTCTGAGAAAATCGTATTCTCAGCTTTTAGGGGAATCCGAAAATCAAAAAGCTTCGAAAAGTTTCTAGAAGTTTCCAGTAACTTGATTACCTAGCCCGCCCTATTCTCTTTCCGCACAATTTATCCCAATTTCTGTGTTAGATATCAAAATTTTGTCAACTGATAAAATGTTGCTGATATTATGATAAGCAATTTATCCGTTAACAACGTTTTGATATCTCTTACAGGAAATTTGATGTATGCGCCCAAAGTTAAAAAGTCGGAACTTGCTGGCTGAGATACGCGGTCGGCTGCCTCCCTCCTAACTTTGAGCTCAATTATCTCGGCTCCTGTGAGAGATACCAAAAAGTTGTCAACTGATAAAATATTGGTCTTATTATGATAAACAATTTATCAGTTAAAAACTTTTTGATATCATTTATAGGAATCGAGATAATGGACCTCGTACTTCAAAGTTAGAGGTTCTTTCTATTACAGGTTTTATGGTAGTTGGAAATTCAGAATTTCCGTACCGAACCGTTCATGACTGAATGTACCGCTCTGGGAAAAGAAAATTTGCATATAAAACAAGAAAAATGACCATTCCATTCCATTTTCTGTGCTTATTCAGTAGCGTAATTATCACCCCA
Organism: Caenorhabditis briggsae; assembly: GCF_000004555.2. NCBI lineage: Eukaryota > Metazoa > Nematoda > Chromadorea > Rhabditida > Rhabditidae > Caenorhabditis > Caenorhabditis briggsae. Next base: position 445,643 of record NC_013490.2, read on the forward strand.
GGACCTCATTTCCTTCGTTTTTTTTCGCTCTCCGAAGATTGTCAATTCTTCTTTTGGATTCAAAATGAAGAAGAAAAACGGGCGAGAAATGAGAAATGTGAGGAAAAATAGGAAGAATGGAAATAAGGAATAAAAAGAGGGATGGGTGTGGAGGATGGATATGGGATTGGGTGGAATGGAATGGAATGGAAATGAGAAAATGTGCGGGAGTGAAAAAAGAGGAGATCACATTTTTTGGGGTATTAAAGGGGTTCTGGTTTTTCCAAAGGGACCCATTGGATTGGAAATTCAGAGATATAAATTTTCACAATAACCGAATAGACGAAATGAACTGTTCAAACTGCACTAACTGAAGTGCCCGTACTTCTCTTAGAGGATGTGCTTCTATGTTTTTAAGCATTTCGGAGGGTGGGCTTCAAATAGATGTGGGCTTCTATTAGAGGAAATACGGTATGCTACTTTTCTGAAAAACAACAAAAAATTAAATTTGATCTGTTTACAGAATTATTGATTTTTACATTTTTGGACATGAATTTAGAATTTTCGCGAAACTTGCTGGGGCGCGCTTTCTGACCCGCTCTTTGAACGATAAGCCATTCAAGAATCCTAGTTAATTTTTCTAATGCATTCATCTCAACAAAATCAGTTTAAAAACCGCTGTTACGTGTACTTTTCATCTGTTACTGCAAAACCAATACTCACTTTATGAGTTTTTTGGTGAAGACACCTGGTGGCTCATCCACGGAGCAGCGGCGGCCGGAGTCCTTGGGGATGGAATAGCTTCACTATGATGTACCATGTATTTTTTTTTCTTTCCGAAGAGGATCAGCCGGACGGGCGTTGAACCGCTGACCAATATGGTGAGACGATGATTGGAGAAATGGAGATAGAAGAAGGAAAGTTATACAAATTTTTGATAATTTAAAGGGCTTCAAAATTATATAGCGCTATTATTGGTTACTGTGAAACTCATGAAAAATTTTTACCTAGCTAAAATCCTCATCTGGGTCTCCGATTCTTGCTGCGAGGGGATGACGGTGCGAAGACTGGAAAAAAAGAAAATTATCCAGAAATTATGGGTGAAAAATTCACCTCATTCACCCTGGAGTGATCCATGATGTCCCTAAATTTGCGGTGATCCGAAGATGGTGACAACGGAAAAAAAGGAATTATTTGAAAATTCTAACCCAATTAGAGACGATGTTTGCCTATATACATTGTAAATTTGGAAAACAATCGAAAACTAAAATATTCAATTTGAATTCAATAAAATATTCAAGTTGCGAAAGAAAAAAAATCAAAATATGGATTTTTGATCTACACCTAATTATTTTTTTTAATTCTCAAAATTTTCTTGATCTACAAAAAAGGCGGTCGGTTTTTTTAAAGAGTACTGAACTGACCAAAAAGTTAAGAAAACCTCGATAGAACACTCTATACGTTCACTTTGAGCTCAATTATCTCAATTCCTATCAGGGATATGAAGAACTGTTCAACTAATAAACTTTTGCTGATATTATGATAAATATTTATCAGTTGACAAGAATTTGATTGCTCTCACAGGAGCCGAGATATACACGCTCAAAGTTCAGAAGACGCCGCTTGCCGGCAGAGCGACGCTGTCGGCTGTCGACTTCTTAACTTTGAGGTCAATTATTTCGGTTCCTATGAGGGATATCAAGAATTAGTAAACTGATAAAATATTGATGATGTTATGACAAACAGTTTATCTGTTAAATGTTTTTTGATATCTCTTATAGGGACCAAGATAGATGAGCTCAAAGTTAAGAGTGCGTAGCTCAGCCGGCAAGCGGCTACCTTTCCATCTTTGAGTTACTTTATTTCGGTTGATGTGAAAATAATCCAAAATCTGTCAAACGGTAAAGTGTTCACTATAATATCACCAAAATTGTATCAGCTGACAAATTTCAGAAATCTTTCATAGGAAACGAGATATCTGAGCTCAAAAGTGACTGTTGTGTTGGTCTCAAAATTAGTGTCGCGTCGTAGGCGCCCCAGCCAGGAGTTTTAAGCGGCAAAACAAGCAGAAAACAATTGAAAAAACGCCGAAAATTCAACTACAAAAGTCGGAGGAAAAAATCGATACGAAAATTTTGATCTACAAAAAATTTTTCAAAAAAAATTTTTTTTTTGATCTACCAATTTCCAAATTGATTCCATTGTTTCAGAGAAGAAAAACTTGTTAAATTGTTTTTTTTTCTGTTAAAGTTTGTAATTTTTAAAGATAAAATAGTTTATTTTATAATCTCAAAGCTACAAGTGAATTCGCTAGGGGAAGTGACACATATCATATCAAATCATTGCAATAAATGAAAACACAAATTATTATACAGTAGTAGTAGTGGTCGTGGAGAAATACAGTAATCCCACAAATCTTATTTTTCCGATTGACTTTTTTCCGATTGGCTCTGTTCCTCTTCTCGTTTCTTGGCCTCCATTTCCATTGCGGCTCGTTCGTTGGAAAATTGAAATCCGGCCATTTCGAGGAGTGTTTTATCTGGATTATCATCCCAATTTCCAGGTAGTGGCACTTTTTTGTGCTTCTCGGTCTGGAATTTTTTTTTAATTAAAAAAAATTAAATTAAAAAAATATTTTTAAAAATTAAAAAAATAATTAAATTAAAATTAATTGTTTTAATTGAAATTTTTTTTTCCAAAATTCAAAATTCCCCACCTGCTGTTTCTGCCAATTTTTCAATTTTTGCTGCTCGGCAAGTGTTCCCTGACCGGCACATCCCCATACTTCGATATCCAGGACCTCATCAAAATCTTTTCCAATTTTCAATTCTGTCGTTTTGAAACTGATACCGTAGGCCATGGTACGAAGTTTTAGATTACAATAAATCGAATTCGCCTCGTCGATTCGTTTGAGTGTCGGGTGGATTTCAAAGAAACTGGTTAGTGGACCGCCGAATCGGGTGCCAGAGTGTCTGGAAGTATTTTCAGATTTTTTAATTTTTAGATTTTCAAATGTTTTAGATTCTCGAAATTTTCAGATTTTCAGATTTCCAAAATTACGAAATCTTGAAATTACAAGAATCTGAAATTCTGAAAATTATGAAAATCTGGAAGTTCTAAAATTATCGAGATTTCCAAATTTCAAGGCTCTCAGAAATACAGAATTTTTAGATTTTCGAAATTTCTGAAGTTTCAGATATTCGGAATTTTCAGGTTTTCAACAACTTTCGAGATTTTCAACATTTTCAGATTTTCAGATTTACAGGGATTCGAGATTTACGAAATTTCCAAGATATTGAGATTGTATGAATTTTTAGGTTTTCCGAACATTTCAAAAATTTCAGATTCACAAAATTTCGAGAACTTTGACTTTCAGATTTTTAGATTTTCAGATCCTTGAATATTATTTAGATTTTGGGATTTTCTATATATATTATTAGATTTTGAGATTTTCGGAATTTTCAGATTTCCAAAAAATTGAAAATTTCAAAATCTTATAATTTTCAAGTTTTCAAAAATTCCGAAAATCTGAAAAAATTTTTAAACTTAACCATTCTGAAAATTTTGAAAATCGGATTTAAACTTTTTTTCAGATTTTGGGATTCTTAGATTTTTGGAATTTTCAAACTTTTCCAAAAAACATTTTTTTTTCCGTTTTTTGTTCACATTTTTGGCTCTTTAAGGTCCTTTGTCACATTTTAAGCTTTAAAGAAAGCGTATTTTAAAAAAAGAAACTCATTTCCTCTTACATCTTAATTTCCTTTTCAAAATTTCGGAATATTCGGTTTTTGGGGTTTTTAGATTTTTTGGATTTACGAAATTTCCAAAATTTTAAGATTTTCACAATTTTCAGATATTTGGATTTTTCGAAATTTATGGAATTTTGAGATTTTCCGAATTTGAAAAACCTTGAGAATTTCGAAATTCCGAGATTTTCAAATTTTCAGATATTCGGAATTTTCATATTTTTCGGAATTTTATGATTTTCGGGAGTTTTGAAATTTTCGAAAATCTGAAAAATCAAATTTTTTGAATTCTCCTGTTTTCCCACCTCCACTCCTGATCCGACGCCAACACTACCACTCGCTCATCTTTTAATCGAAAAACGGTTACTGTAGGCCCACGATAATCGAATACAAGGGTCTCAAAGCGATTTGTACTGATTCCGTGCTGTAGAGACGTGTATAGCGGTGTCCAATGTCCGGCTCCAGGAGTTTCCATTGGTTTGGCGGGAAAATAAAAATTCGGAAGGCAGGATTGGACGTACCACATTTGGAGAGGCGTTAGAATATCAGAGGAGTAGTCTGGGTTTGGCTGAAAATCGATATTTTCAGAAAAAAAACATTTTTTGCCTCGCAATTTTCAGATTTTTAAAATTTCCAAATTTTTCAAATTTTTCTGCTATTTTTTGGTTTTTTTTTTCAATTTCCGCGGTTAGGCTGAAAATCGAAATTTTCGAAAAAAAAAAGCTGAAAAAAACGTTTTTTCATAAATTTTTTCTCAAAAATCCTTACAATTTTAGTCCCTGTGACTGCTGAAACCACTCGATTCTGTGCTGCCAGTGTGAATTTCTCACAATTGTCTCGTCTCCATCGAATGATTTCTTGTGTCGCTTCTTCGCCTATCTTTCCATTTGTCTGAAAATTTCAAAATTTTTTAAAAATTAATTTTTAGATCATCAACTTTAAAGTTGACAAAAAAAACTGTCAAAAATGGGGGGGGGGGGGGGGGAATGAAAGATTTCCGAGATTTAAAAAAAAAATTTTTCCAAAACTTTCGGAAATCTAAAAATCTGGAAATTTTGAATTTTTGGAAATCTTAAAATTTTGTAAACCTGAAAATATGAAATTTCAAGTTTTCAAATATTTCAGAATTTCGGAATTCCCGGAATTTTAGATTTTTAAAATGTTCAGGTTTCCAACATTTTCATATTTTTTTCAGAATTTCGGAATTTTCAGGTATTTCAGATTTTTGGTATTTTTCAGATATTCGAGTTCTCCCATTTTCAAAATTCTCAAAATTTCGAATATATAAGATCTCCAAAATTTTCAAATTATCAAAAATTCCGAAAATCAAAAAATCTGAAAATTCCGAAAATTTCAAAAATCTTAAAATTCCAAAAACCTGAATATTTTGAAAAGTTGAAAATTTAGAAAAAAAAGTCTAAAAATGCCAGAAATTTTGTGAAGATTTTCAAAAATTTCTGACTTCCATGGTTTTCAGATTTTCAAATATTTCAAAAGTTACCATATTTTTTGAAAATTTCAGACTTTTGGAGCTTTCAGCTTTTTGGAATTCCCGATTTTTTTTATTCATTCGGAATTTCCATATTTTCAACATTTCCAAAATTTCAAGATTTTCAGAAATCTGTGTTTTCAGATTTTCAACATTTTCAGCAATTTCAAAAATTTCCAAAAAAAAATTTTTCGAGTTTTTTCAATATTTTCAGATATTCAAGTTTTCCTATTTTTCAGAAGAATTTTCCAAAAATTTACCATATTTTTCACCAAATTCGATATAAATTCCTCATCTCCTTTTATCGCTGAAGCCCCGGCAGCATCGGAACACACTTTGACGAAATGATGGACGGGTTGAAGGACTTAAATGGAAGAGAAAACTGAATTTTTGGGTTTCTAGGCCACCAAAATGCTCACTTTTCACATAAATATCCATCGAAGTACCATACAAAGGGGTGAATTTCGCCTGGAATTGCTCCCGAGAGATGAATTTTTCAGTTTTGGAGCCGGCAAAATATTTGAGAAGGCTTTCAGCGAGATCCGTATCGAATAGCGACTGAAATTTCAATTTTTTTTGAATTTTCAAAATTCAAAATTTTGAATTTTTTACAATTAATTTCTCCGCCGACACTGCATCTTTTCCATCTGAAATTCTCGAAAAGTAGGCGTCGAGTTGCGGATTTTCAGACGATTCTACGTGGCTTTTCTCAGCTTCCGAATGCTCTTTCTTTTTACTGTGATCGTTTCCCATCTAGAAAAATTGATTTTTTGGAATTTTTTTTTTAATTCAAAAAATCGATGAAACGAGCTTTTTTAGGGGGTAACCTATCGGTGCGGAGTTTTGTGAAGCACATTTTCTAGTAGAAAATTTGGGAGAATAACTTTTTTATTCATTTTTTCAGTTTTCTGATAGCGTGGAAAGTGCTGAAAATAACCTATTTTTCGTGCCAAATACGGTGCGCATCTGTCTGCAAACACCGACACGACCAAATGCACAAGAGGAAAGATTTACATCATTTTCTTCATTTTCTCTAGTTTTCTAGCTAATTTTTATCGTTTCTCTTCGTTTTTTCTGCCAAAAAATGTTCAAAAATTCAAAAATATTCAGAAATCATGATCTTCCCGGGCGCCGGCGGACCAGAACTCGACAAAATGGCATCGGAAAAGGTGAAAAAGGACATTGGCACATTTATCACTTTCGGACTCTTGGTGGAAGCCGGTAAGTGTAAGAAATGGGCAAAAATAGGGAAAAGGGGAAAACAGGCCTATTTTTAACCTGAAAAACATTTTTTTTTCACCTTGAAAACTGAAAAAAAAAACAAAAAAGTACACAAAAACCGTGCGTAATTCCATTCAAAAGATCAAAAATCAGGTCTAAATAAATAAATAAAAAATGCCGGTTTTTGACCTTCAAAAGGTTTTTAAAAAACATAATGACGTCATCTTTTTCAGCCGCCTTCGCCGCCCACTACTTTGGAATCGACGGAATTCTCATCTGATGATCTCTCGCTCGATCGAAATATTCAAATTTCCTTCCAGTTTTCCCCGTTTTTGTTATGTCTAGTTATGATAATGAATTAGAAAGACAAAAAATGATTTATATGAGAACAAAAAATGAGATTTTGATGTGTAGGAAATTCAAATATCCGCCAGATCCTTCTGCCCGAAGAATGTGCCAATGATCGCGATGAACATCGAGTACTCGTTTGCTTCAGCTTTTCGATCTGCTGGTAGTCGAGAGCGAAGTTTTCTGAAAAATAAGATTTTTAGGTTGAAACTTCCAGATTTTTAGGCTAAATTTTCAAGATTTTTAGCATTTAAAATCACCTGCAATCCTTGGCCAACGTCCTCAACGCTGCTATCACATCCTGAACCAACGGCAAATCGATAACCAATAAAAGTGCATAGATCCATTCACGAATCGGACGACTTAGACCCTCTTCGGAAGACCATTCGACGAGATTTTCGATTAATTGACTTAGCTGGAAATTAATTGGTCAATTAATGCTGACAATTGGCGAAAAACGGGCCTAAATGAACGTTTTAAGCTCATGGCCTAGAAATGTCAAAACTCGGCGACGATATTTAGTCTGTGGCCGAGTTTTGCGATTTTCTGGGCCACCATCAGCCCTGGCTTACATGTCTCTTGGGAATCGCCAACACCATTAGTACACTTGGCGGTGTGCCAGTGTGATTCTTGAAATTCCCGCAAGTTTCCTGAAATTCTGGAAGACACTTCTCCAGAAGAATCTCGTGCCACTCGTCGTCAGAAGGCTGAAAATTGAATTTTTTAGAAAAATTTTTAAAAAAAATTGAGCTACCGCCGCCAGCTGCTTGATTTTCATCGGTTGGGTTTTTGCGATTTTTTCAGCTAGAATTTCTCGAAAGTCTCCGAATTGACGGCATTTTTCGGCACGCCATTCGACAGATGGGACTAGTGACGACGTCTGGAAATCGTAGGAAAATTAGGACAAAATTTTCCAAAAATTCCTAAAAAATAGTCTCTTTCAGCACTAAAACAATCTGAACTGATGTAAAAAAGCAGAAAAAAAAAGATTTTCCACTGAGTGGAATCGAACTCGGGTCGTCCGATTGATAATTTTAGAAATTCCCACTGAGCCATCCGTGCATTTTTCGGAAAATCGCTCATAAATGAAATTTTCCGCGTTAAAAGTTAAATTCATGGGTCTTTAAGCTGTTTTTTGTCTTAAAAGTCATACTTTTCTGGCCGAGTTTTGAGATTTCTAGGCCACCATTCCCCAATTCCCAGTCTACCTCATTCTTAGCACCGTCCTCCTTCTGAAACCCAACACTCTCCAGCCATTGTTGCTGCTTCTTCTTCGTTGATTCCGGAGCATTCTGTTGTGAATTCTGAATTCTGACGACGTCAGCCGTCTGTCGTCGTTCCGCCTTCACTTGTCTGAAATAGGCGGCCGCTGACATTGCAGGAGCGGTAGGATCCACGTCATCTAAATCCATCGCATCGTCGTCGAGGTCTAGACACGCTTCTTGGTCCATTTTGCTGGAATTTTCTAGAAATTCGAATATTTAAAAATCGAAAAATTTCAAAAATAGAAAATTTTGAATTCCTTAAAATCAGGAGAAATATAAAAAAATTTGAATTGGCAACAAAATTTTTTTTCGAAAGTTTTCAAAATATTTCTTTAGAAATCTTAAATTCTTATTGCTGCATTGTTTGGCTGTAAATTACAGTGTAAAATATGGAAAATAAATAAAATCAATAATAAATTAGAATCTATTTACAACTTGTCTGTCACCTGGGGAGAGAGGAAAAACCTAGAAATTTTCGAAAAAAAAAAGAGATCAGAAACAAAAAAAAAACGGGGGAATTATACGATTTTCAAATAAATAGGAACTTTTTTTAATGTGATTTTTGGCTCATAATTAGCGAATTTTCAACCTGAAAATTGAGACAAAGAAAATATAGAAAATCAGCGTCCGATGGCCGAGTTTTTCAATTTTCTAGGCCACTAATGCAACTTAAGCCAATTTTGACGAGTTTTGGCTCAAAATTAGCGGATTTTAAACATTAAAAATGAAGAAGACTGAAAAAAAAAATATATAGAAAACTATCGCGAATTAGCGGGAAACACCATGGGGACCACCGAAAATGGCAGCAGTGGTGTGGATCGATCCAGCTGAGAGGCCGCGGTCAGACATTCGGTCGCTCTCTCGGCGTCGCCACGTTTCATCAGCGAACATCCCAATTGTTGCCACCATTCGCAGTTTAGTGGGTCCACACGAACCATTTCTCTGGAAAAATCGATATCTTTAGTTTTCATAGGTAGAAAGTCTGTCAAAAATGAGCCAGAATACATTGATGGCCTAGAAATCCGCCCCTGGTGGCCTAGAAATCTAAATCTCAGCCATGAAATATATATATTCAGAATCAGCAATCCAAGAGCTTCGAAATGAGCCTACTTCTGACTAGATCAGACCTAATCGAACCAGTGACCGAGATTTCAGGATTTCTAGGCCTCTTCCAACCAATTTCAGCCCTTTTCGGCTCTATTTATCTCGAATTTTCCGCTCACCTCAACATGTGCTCGGCCATTTTTTGATTTCCCTCCTCTTCATACAACTGCGCAAGTGCTGCCATCGATGGAAAGTGTCCTGGCGCCAGTGCGAGTGCCGAGAGATACGCCGATTTGGCTTCACCACGGATTCGAGAGCTCAACGAGTCGTCGGTCATTTTCTGGGAGCGAGACGCGAGAAGGCGACCCTGGAATGATAGAAAATTTGTTTAAAAACACTGGAAAATTCCATTTTTTCAGGGTTTTTGAGTGGGTTCCCGAAAAATGCACCAAATGGCTCAGTGGGAATTTCGAAAATTCCACTACCAATCTGACGACCCGAGTTCGATTCCACTTAGTGGCAAATCTTTTTTGCTTCTTTTTTGAACCATTTTCGGACTGTTTTAAAGCTGAAATTGACCATTTTTGAGATTTTTC
>NC_013490.2:455340-458666 GCF_000004555.2 Caenorhabditis briggsae
ACCATTACCGGACTGTTTTAAAGCTGAAATTGACCATTTTTGAGATTTTTCATTTTTTGGAAAATTTGAAAATCTCCAAAACAGTCAATTTCAGCTCTAAAACAGTCTGAAAATGATCTAAAAAGGCAGCAAAAAAGATTTGCCACCGAGTGGAATCGAACTCTAGTCGTCAGATTGGTAGTGGAGTTTGGCGAAATTCTCACTGAGCCATTTTTGTATTTTTCGGAAAATTGCTCAAAAACACTAGAAAAGTGGAATTTTCAGAGTTAACAAACAATAGTGTTTTTTTGTTCTGAAAATCGAATTTTCAACGATTTTTAAAAATAGGTTTTAGCTCAGATTTTAGCCATTTCAAGCGTACCTACCTTCAAATAAAGAGCCTGTGGTGAGCTTGGGAACATTGTGATCGCCTGTTCGATAACTTTAGTCAAATCCGCATGTCGTCCCTCAGCAATATACAATTCCGCCAGACACATCCATACATCCGCTTGGGTTCGGAACTTTGACCAGGCGTCACCAATGGAATTGTTCAGAGAATCGGAGTTGGTGGATGGCGCAGCGCCAGCTTCAGACGCAGCTGTTCCTACGATTGATTCGGCGACTGGAAAACGGTTTTTTTTTCTTAAATTAAATGATGGGAAAATGTGCCAAAATGAAGGTGGCCAAGAAATCGCACTCTGGCGGCCTAGGAAACCAGAACTACCTGATAGATCTACAGTAGATGTGTTCCCGGGAATCGCACTGATCACGGGAAGTGTAGAAGCTGGAAAACTTCCGATGAGTGGAGTCGTGGCCAGTGGTGTGGACAGCTCTCGCCCGAGAGATGGTGTTCCTGAAAACACTGGGAAACGGGTTACGGTACTTTCAGAATTTTGAGGAAAGAGACCAACCAGTCTTCTGACTTCCACCAATCGTCTCCGTGCCATTTATCGTTCTCTGCGACCGTTCCTCATCCAAAATGCCCCCAGAATATGCCAATTGTTGCTGTACCGTCGGTTGTTTCTTCCAAAAGTCCAGAAGATGTGTACACGTGTCTAGGGATTCTTCGATTCGTCCGAATTTCGTTTCAATGTGCAAACGGAGCACCATAAGGCCGTAGTTGTGCTCAAACTCTGCTAGAGCGTTGATGACGAGCTCTAGGGCGCCTGGAAATTTTCATAAATGCCTAGAAATACAAGCTACTGTTTTTGTATTCAAAAATCGCCTCAAACCTACCTGAAACCATCGAAAATCGGTTAAAAATGAGTTAAAATGAGCTATATACGTTGATGGCCTAGGAAACCAGATCTCGACCATGAAATTTGTATATTTAGATTCAGCAATCCAAGAGCTTTCCAACGAACCTACTTATCACTAGATCAGACCAAATTGAAACAGTGGCCGAGTTTTTAGAACTTCTAGGCCACCTAGCTTTGATCTGCCAAAACCGTACCTTTCAAATCTCCGTAAGCCGTAAAAATCAACGCCAACAACATAATAGCACCAGGTTGGTCTCCATTCAACGCTAAACTTCTCGAGCAACGATCTTTGGCCGATTCCAGATCTCTGGAGACCGCATGGAAATAAGCGGCGTAGTAGAGGGAGAGATAGTCGTGTGGATCGTGTCCGACGCATTCTTCGATGAGGTGCACCGTTTTTGATAGCTGCGTTCTTTTCAGATCCCATGATGGCTCTTCGGAGGCGCGGAATCTGGAAATTTTGGGTATTTCTAGCTCAAAAATTATAGCTCCAAATTTGAAACTAAAAAATGATAGCTCGAAAGTATCGTTCAAATTTGAAGCTCAAAAATTATAGCTCAAAAATTTTTCAAAAATTGTGGAGCTTTTTATTTTAGAGCTATAATTTCTGAGCTATAATTTTTGAGCTTCAATTTTTGAGCTATAATTATCGAGCTATAGTTTTTGAGCTATGATTTCGGAGCTTCAATTTGTTAAGCTACAATTTTTGAGCTATAATTATCGAGCTATAATTTTTGTGCTATAATTTTTGAGCTATAATTTTTGAGCTATAATTTTTGAGCTTCAATTTTTGAGCTATAATTATCGAGCTATAAGTTTTGAGCTTTAATTTTTGAGCTATAATTTTTGAGCTTCAATTTTTGAACTATAATCTTGAGCTATAAAATTTGAGATGTATTTTGGAACTATTTTTTAAAGATATTTTTTTTGAGCTCTAATTTTTGAGCTATAATTTTTGAGCTATAAATTTTTAACTATAATTTCGGAGCTATAATTTTAAAGCTATAATTTCGGAGCTATAACTTTTCAGCTATAATTTTTGAGCTATAATTTTGGAGCTCTAATTTTGAAGCTTCAATTTTGGAGCGATTTTTCCTCACCCAAAAGCAATGGCATGCAACAATTGACATCTTGACTTCAAAAACGATAATTGTCCCTCTTTAGTACATAATTCTACAGCTTTGGCTGCGTATTCAATGGCTGAAATCACCAAAAATTCAACTTTTTGATTAAAACATCCCAAAATTACCCGGCTCATAATTCCCAAATCTCTCAATCAGGACCTGGGAAATCATCATATATTCACTGATAACAGATAGTGCACATGACGGGTTATTCGTCAATTTCAACGATGAAAACATGGCGGCATCTGGTGACGTTGGTCTTGGATTCTGATGTTTTGGAGTTGACGATGTAGAAGAAGACGTTGATGAGGAGGCGGATAATGTGGCGTGAGAATCTGAAGACGTGGGATTCAGGGATTCTGAAGCGATCGTGGAGGCTAGAATCGATTGTTCGAAGACGCGAATAGCACGAGAGAATCGGCCACAGCAGATCGCAGACAGGGCGAATTGTTGCCTGAAATTAAAAATATATTGGCTCGACTGCTCCGATTATCGACCACCAAGCAAGATGGACGGAAAGACTCAGACTTGTATTCAGGTGAGAATTTGAATTTTTATGAAAAATATTCTTTTTTCATCATTAATTTCAAAATTCTGATTTTCAGAACTGTGTGAATCGCATGATCGACGCCAGCAACTTCATGGTCGAGCACTTGTCCAAAATGAACGGAGGAAGCGCTTAAATCCTGTTCTCTTTTAAACTTTTTTGTTATTTGTTTCGCCTAGGTTCTCATAAACAGGTTTTTGTTCTTAAAAATAACTTTCGAGGGGAAAAAGTAATTGGAAACTTATGTAAATATCTAATTTTCTGAAAAAAAAGCTGAAGAATATTCTGAAAAAAAAACACGTCCAGATTCTGAACTTCAGAACATGAGTAAACTGAAAGGAAGCCGTCTGGAGGCGGAGGTCGATCGGGTTAGAGCTGATGCCAACTGGAAACGCCTCTCGGAGCTTCTCCCATCAG
>NC_013490.2:459143-467121 GCF_000004555.2 Caenorhabditis briggsae
TTGATGGCAAACTTTTTTGCTGCTTTTTTGAACCATTTTCAGATTGTTTCATAGCTCAATTCGACTCTTTTTGAGATTTTCAAAATTTCCAATAAATAAAAAATCTCAAAAATGTCCAATTTCAGCTCTGAAACAGTCTGAAAATGGTCAAAAAAAGCAGTAAAAAAGATTCGCGACCGAGTGGAATCGAACTCGGGTCGTCAGATTGGTAGTGGAATTTTTGAAATTCCCACTGAGCCATTCGTGCATATTTCAGAAAATCGCTCAAAAACACTGAAAAATTAAAATTCCCAGGGGCTACAATTATATTTACTGTAGTTTTCAAGTGTTTTTTGTGCTAAAAATCATATTTTCAAAAATTTTGAAAAGCATTTTTTCTCAAATTTTCGAAACATCTCAAAATAGCTAATTTCAGCTCTAAAACAGTCTGAAATCGGTTCAAAAAAGCAGCAAAAAAGATTTTCCACCTAGTGGAATCGAACTCGGATCGTCAGATTGGTAGTGGATTTTTCGAAAATCCCACTGAGCCATTTGTGCATTTTTCGGAAAATTTCTAAAAAACACTGGATAAATGGAATTTTCAAAGCTAGCAACTATTTTAAAGTCATTTTTGAAAGTTTTCTGTCCTAAAATCAAATTTTAAAACAATTTTGAATCAAAATTTTTTTCAAATTTTCCAAAGAATCTCAAAAATGTGATCTACGTTTCAAAAAATTACCACAAAAACGAGTCGTTATTCGCAAACTTCATCGCTCGTTCGTAGATCTGAGCCAATAATTGATATTGATTGATTGTCGACAGCACCTGGAACACAGAATTTGGCTCAAAAATTGACCAAAAACAGAGAAAAGTAACACAATGGTTTTACATTACTATTGAATATGCAAAAATTGTGAATAATTGACTATAGAGAGAGGGAAAAGGGATAGGGTTTGGTTGCCGAAAATTCTAGCAAATAAGAGGCAATTTGGAGGGGGGAAATTGTACAAAAACAGCCCGAAATTATACAAAAATAGAGTGATGACCTAGAAATCCGGCCCGTGTGGCCTAGAAATCCAAATCTCTCTGCCACGAATTTTACATATTTAGAATCAATAAATCAAGAGCTTTCTAATGAGCCTACTTATGCCAAGATCAGACCAAATTGAACAAGTGGCCGAGTTTTCCAAATTTCTAGGCCACCAATGCATTTAAGACGAATTTCTGCGATTTGTAGCTCAAATTTCCTGCATTTTCCACCAAAAAACTTACCAACGTCAACAAATTGAACGAGGATTTCGCATTTTGAAGTGATAGTGTGCGAGAATTCGACAAATCATCAGCCCGCGATAGAATCACTTCTCGTGTCGAGAGCACTTCGTTGATCAGTAGCAGCAAAATGATCTCCTCGATTTTTGATTTCGGCGTGAAGAATGTCTTGTGAGAGCCGTGGTACAATCTGAAAAGATCAATTTCAAGGGGTTTGATGGCCTCTCGGGTGGACTAGAAATCCAAATCTCTGCCATGAAATTAAAATATTTATCATCAGTAAGCAAAGAGCTTTCTAATGAGCCTAATTATGACTAGATCAGACCCAATTGAACCAGTGGCCAAGTTTTCAGATTTTCTAGGCCACCAAGCTCAAATTTCGTCATTTTGAGCTCATGATTTGCTTATTTGGGCTCATATTTTTTTTCGGAATTTTCACCTTCCACCTACTTCATATTCATGGCCTTCGTCTGCATCGCTTCGCTCATCGATTTCTCCTCAATGGGTACTGTAGCTCGAATCAAAAGCTCTGCAAACTGCCGGGACAGTTTCTGTTTCAGCCGCTCGCCAGTATATTTGTCTCCTAGACACGTAATAATCTTCCGGTACCATTCGATGCCCTCAGTTCCCGAAGATTGCTTCTTGGCTGCGGTGTCTTTGGCACGAATGATGGCCACACGCTCCATGACGCGTTCGAGGAGCTCACCTAAAACTTGGAGAAGGGTCGAATGCAATTTGTAATTTGAAAATTTTTTCTTCTCATTTTGAAAACGCTTCGAACCCACTAAATTGTACAAAAATAGGCTGAAAGTGCCGAAAATAAATGTTGGACTAGAAATCCAACCCTGGTGGCCTAGAAATCCAAACATCTGTTTTGAAATTTATATATTTAGAATCAGTAAACCAAGAGCTTTCAAATTATCCTAATTATGACTAGATAGGACCTAGTTGAACCAGTGGCCGAGTTTTTCAAATTTCTAGGCCACCAAGCTCTTATCAGTGATTTTTAGCTCAAATTTTCAGATATTTTGGCCATCAAATTACCTAAAACTTTTCATTTATAAAATTAAGAGAGTATGAGACAACTTGCAGGAAGAAATTGAATTAAAAAAAATATTAAAAAAAAAAAAAAATAGGCTAGATCGTCAAAAATGAATGGTGGCCTAGAAATCCAAATCCCTGCCTTGAAATTTATATATTTAAAAACAATAACTCAAGAGCTTTCAGATGCCCACTTATGACTAGATCAGACGTAAATGAACCAGTGGCCGAGTTTTCCAAATTTCTAGGCCAGAAAGCTCTTATCTGTGATTTTCAGCTCGAATTTTCAGATATTTTGACTATAAAATTATCTGAAATTCTTCATTTATAAAATCAAAAAAAAGAGACAATTTGACAAAAAAAATTGTACAGAAACAGGCTGGAATCGTCAAAAATGAATGGTGGCCTAGAAATCCAAATATTCGCTAAGAAATTTTATATATTTGAATTCAGTAATCCATGAGCTTTCTAATGAGCCTACTTAAGCCCAGATCCGACCTAGTTGAACCAGTGGCCGAGTTTTCCAGATTTCTAGGCCACCAATGCATTTTGGGCCATGTCAGGCCAAATTTTTGTGACTTTTTAGCTTAAATTGTATTGGTTTTTTAGTTTTTTTTTTCTCTATTTTCAGATGAAACCTTACCAATTTTCTCCTGCTGTTTCACACCAGCCTGAGTCGTTTGTGAGCTCGTCGACGCTGTCAAACTTCCGCTAACCGCCGTCTTCGCCTGACTCGAATTTATCGACTTTTCCAGCTCATTTATATAGAAAATCGCAAGCTCCGCAGACTTTTCAAACACATAAAGCGCTTTTTGATCCTTTGAAGAGCCGGTAGACGTGGTGGAAGAGGTACTAGCCGAGTGTGGCCGAGTTCCAGTGGCTGGCGGAACCTCTTCCATTGATTCAATGCATAATCCTTTGATAGCGTATCCTTCGGCTACTAAACGGAGGGCTCGAAGCGTGCGAAACGGGGTTTTTCCATTTTCCATTTCACTGTTTGAGATGCATTGGAGGGCTTTTCGGAACTCTAAACAAGCGTATAGCACCTTAGCCAGAAGAATATTTGCCTCAATTTTCACATTCTGATTCGTTGCCGACTTCTCTCGAAGTGAATTCTGAAGCAGCTGCTCGGCAGAAGTCAGCTTATCCATGTGATCCTTGCTGGGACGGATAACTTCTCCCAATTGGTCCAAATAGGTTTCTAACACAATTTCCGCCTGAAACATCTCGTAGCAGTCCTCGAGGCCCGAATTCTTGGACTTGACTGATGGGAGAAGCTCCGAGAGGCGTTTCCAGTTGGCATCAGCTCTAACCCGATCGACCTCCGCCTCCAGACGGCTTCCTTTCAGTTTACTCATGTTCTGAAGTTCAGAATCTGGACGTGTTTTTTTTTCAGAATATTCTTCAGCTTTTTTTTCAGAAAATTAGATATTTACATAAGTTTCCAATTACTTTTTCCCCTCGAAAGTTATTTTTAAGAACAAAAACCTGTTTATGAGAACCTAGGCGAAACAAATAACAAAAAAGTTTAAAAGAGAACAGGATTTAAGCGCTTCCTCCGTTCATTTTGGACAAGTGCTCGACCATGAAGTTGCTGGCGTCGATCATGCGATTCACACAGTTCTGAAAATCAGAATTTTGAAATTAATGATGAAAAAAGAATATTTTTCATAAAAATTCAAATTCTCACCTGAATACAAGTCTGAGTCTTTCCGTCCATCTTGCTTGGTGGACGATAATCGGAGAAGCAGACGTCCCAGCAGCGGCCAGTCAACGTGTGCACTTGCTCAGTGAACTTTTGACGTTGAGTCTCCGCCTGCAGTTGGTGCAGGAATCGAGCGAGTTGTGGGTCCGCAGAGTCCATTTTCTGGAAATTTAATTGTTGAAAATGCTGATTTTGAAGATAAAATTGGGAGTAAATGACGAAAATTGAGTGAAAATCAAGGGATAAAAGTAGAAGAATGTGGAAAATGCAGAAAAATAAACTTTCACAGAAAGTGCGCCAAGGTGTGCGATATGTGTCAACAGCAAAAGCACAAAGGCGCGTTTCTAGTTTTCGGCGGGTGTTCAAAAGAGGTTTTTCTTTTGGAAGTTTTTCCTGAGAATAATTCAGTGATTAAAATTTGAAAGTAGTGAAAAATATCAAAACTCTCTAAAAGAATGAATTTTTTTCGGAAAATTTTCGGAAATCCGAAAAAAATGAAAAAAGCTGAGAATATAATTTTTGATCTACCCAAAATGAACGGAGTTTAGATTTTTGCAAACTTTTTTGTTTAAGATTCTCAGCCTTTTTTGCGTTTTTAGAGTTTATGGAGGAAATTTCCTTGATTTCAGATTTTTTTAGTCATTTTTCAAACGCGCCCTATTGCAAACTTTTGCAAAAAAGCGCGAATCTGAAAATTTCAAAAATTTCTTCTGTTTTTTTAAAAGTTTTTTCCTGACTTTTTCCCTCTGTTTCAATAGTTTCCGACCAACAAAACAGCGAAAAAAGTAACAAACAACTAAAATTTGAGCTAATCTTTCGTTATTTTCTATTAAATCCTTCTTTTTTGTTCTGAAATATAAATATTTTCCAATTTTTTGTTCCAGATGTACCACACAAATGGAAATCCGCCGAATCGAGTTCAACCAGTGATGATTAGCACTGGATTACAGGCTAATTTACAGCCAATACCTATTCCAGTTAGTCGGCAAGTAATTTCGAATATTTGAAAAAAAGTGTAAGTTTCAAACTTTTATTTCCAGGTGCCTCCCTACCAAATGATCCGTCATCTTATTTCTCAGCCATCAACACTGCTCTCAATGCCACGTGCATCTTATGGACCTCGAAACTACCAAAATCCGCCAGTCGCCGTCCATCAGCAGTATCAAAGGCCGCCCGTCTACAGAAATCAGCCGAATTTTCAACGAATTGCAGTTCGACAGTATCCCAATCAACAGGTAAGGTTTTGGTGGCCGAATTTTAGGTTTCCAGGCCAGAAAACTCCTAATGACCGAGAAATCCATTTTCAGCATCATTATCAGCCGAGACACCAATACGCACCGTATCCAAGACAAACTGTGAATCGATCGATCGATAAATCGATAAATCAGTGTCCGCAAGAGGTAAAAATCGATAGAAATCAATTTTTAAAGCTCAAAACCCCAAAAATTCTAATTTTTCAGTACCAAAATCCCCCAGCTCCCCAAGAAGACCCAATTCTAAAAGCAATGCAAATCGCCGGAATCGATGAGTCGGATGCGGTGAATTTATCGGTGATTGAAACGGAAAAGCCGATAAAAAAGCCAGAAAAATCAGAAAAACTGCCGGATCTCGTTTGCAACATCTATGGATTCGATATTCGTGTGATCCGGTCCAAGGATCCGTCGATGCGAGTGTTTCCGGATAATTATTGATCTTTTATAATTATCTTTACATGTCAAATTTCCACTCTTGAAACATGTTCTTGCCCCTTGTGATCATGTGAATTAATTTCTTGCTGTTTTCCCCCCAAAATGCGGGTTTTTAGTTTTCTTTGATTTTGAGAATGATTTTTAGGGTTATCCATATCTCAAGTGTCATTGATTTTGAGAATGATTTTGAGAAATTTTTAGGAAATATCTTTTTTTCAGAATCTGGAAAAACCTATTTTTTCAGGGTTTTTTTTTCTCTAAAGAACGGAGTTTTGGCTGAATTTTTCGCTGTGGCGCGCGTTCTAAACTCTGCGCCTCTCAATTTCGCGCACACTCTCTCTCCCACTCTTGCTCTGAAAATGGAAAATCATCGAAATTCAGGCTACTTCCGCAATAAAGTTCAGTTTTTTCGATGAAAAAACTGCTTCTAGAGCATCTAGCGATCATTTTTATACCGAAAAATCAAAAATTTCCTCAGAAACTCCCATTAAGTTCACAGAAATAAATACAGTAGCAAATTTAGGGACGGGGCCTCGTAATTCGACACAAACAAAGTCAGTTTTTTTTTAATTTTGACAATAGCAGCGCATTTTAACACAAAAAAAAAAACAAAATTGTCACAGCTAAAATGTTCGAAAGTCAAGGAAAGCGCGGTAGAGCGCACACGCAATACCCGCTATTTCAAAATCTCCCTTTTTTTTTATTTTCTGCCATTTTTCCGGCTCTATATCAACTGAACAAGTGACACCAATACTAACACACTATTTTTTGTTGATTTCAACCGTCACAAAATATCTGATGTGGTGTAAAGCATACTTGTGAAATTCCGGGCCGGCCCGCCCGTTACAAGTATGGTGTAAAGTGAAAATAGCGAAAAATCAAGGCGAACTAGTACAAAAAAGTGAAGAGACACAGAGAATACTAATAAAAAGAAAAAGAAGATACCTCAACAATCCCCAACCCCACCCTTCCATTCAGTTGGTTTCAAAATCATGGGTCCCTCTTCGAAAATATTGGTTTTTTCTCTGATTTTTTTGAGCTTGGCTCTCGAAGTTTCGTCTGAAAATGGACTTGATGTCAATGCGCTCAGTGGAAAAAGCAAAAAGTTCTTTTTTGATGTAAGTTGTTAATTAGGGACCTATATAGAACCCTACTTAAGAGAAGTAATTCTTTATGTCCGGTATTGAGAGCATTTTTTTGGAGCGAGACACCTTCTCTAGTTGCAAGCTTTCAAATGAGTATATCCATGAATAGAAATTTCGTATTACTGTAGTTCAGCCTACCCCAATGAAACTACCGTATCTCGAGTTACAGTAAAGCTAGAAAAATGAAAAAGGATGAAGGAAGTACAGTAGGAAATTGTATTTTTCAGATGACGAAACAAGTGATGGGTGTTCCGTCCCTAAAACCCGAGAATCTGGCTGCTCAAGCATTCTTCCGCGGGTTTTTGGACAAATACACCAAACTGGATGACAAAGTGAAGAATGATATGACACAACATGTCCCAAAAGCCACCAAACTTTTTGACGCAGCTGGTAGGTTCTACAGTAACCCAAAACTTAAAAAATACACTACAGGAACCCAAAATTTTAAATTTCAGCCAAAAAGTTCAACATCGACCCAACTAGCGCGTTCAAAATGCTCTCCACATTTTTCGAAACCTTCAAGAAAGGAGCATCGAGTGAGATGGCATCGAAGGGTCTTCAAATGGCTGGAAAATTGCTCGGAGGAAAGACAGGAGGCGGCGGAGGTGGACTTCTTGGATTCTTGGGACAACGTAGATAATTTGATTTTTGTGATTTTGAAAAAAATGTGTGAAGATTTATTTTATAGCCAAAAACCCCCCAATAAACCATTCAATTATCCTGAAATTGTTTCTCATCCAACACTGCTTTTCCGATGATTCCCCGGGTCGGTGGAATATGTTTTTTGCATGTAGGCGATCCGTTTTCCACGTGGCACTTTTGAGAAGGTGGACAGACGACTGAGGCGCAGGCTGGAATTAGGGTTATCCATATGTCAAGTGTCATTGAAGCTAGCAAGAAATAGGGCAAAAATGTAAAGTATAAAATTTTACACATTTTTGTAGTTTTTGAAATTTTTCTAACCACCGTAGTTTTTGAGATATGCGTCTAAAAAGATTGCATGCCTTGAGTAGCAGTGGTTTTAAGCGTGCTATCTTTGAAGGCGCATATCTCAAAAACTACGGTAGCTATTGGAAAAGTTGAAATTACAAGAAATATATAATTTTACGCTTAACAAGTTTGTACTTAACAAACTTTTGCTATTGTCGGAA
>NC_013490.2:468071-518708 GCF_000004555.2 Caenorhabditis briggsae
CAAGTGGCGCCAAAACACCACGTCGCGTTTGCAAAGCGATGGGCGGAGCGTCGGTGGGGGGAGGCGGGAATCAAAGTACGCAAACACCGAGTCTCACTTTTTTTATTCCGACAATAACTGTAACGCTTTTTGAGATATGCGCCTTCTAAGGCCGCCACCGCTCAACCATAGCGGGCAAGAAGTGGACGGAGTATTCTAACTTTAAAATCACATATCTCAAAAGCTACAGTAGCTAGAAAAAAGTAATCAACTGCTAGAATGTACACAGCAACATTTTAAACATTTTTGAACTTGCAATTTTTTCCTTTCTCCCGTAGCTTTTGAGATATGCGCCTTTAAAAATTGCATGCCTTCCGGGGGAGTAATCTAGGTGCACCATCTTTAAGGGTGCATATCTCAAAAACGACAATAGCTGTTAAAAAACTAAAAATTGTTAGAAATGTAACATTTTATGCTTAACAAGATTGCAGTTAACAAAGTTTTGCCAACTGCAATAGTTTTCGAGATATGCGCCTTAAAAGTAGCATACTTTCGAGCACTGCCACCGCTCAACCCGAGAGGGGACGAGGAGCGGGCAAGAAGGACGGCGCGCGAAGTACGCTACCTTTAAAGGCGCATATCTCAAAAACTACAGTAGCTATCAAAAATTGGCTAATTGTAAACATTTAGAACATAAAACGTTACACATTTTTGTAGCTTACAACTTCTTCCTAGCTACCATAGTTTTTGAGATATGCGCCTTTAAAGCTTGAACCCTATACAACTTACTGTTTGGCGTCTCGCAGGTGGCGATTTCCTTACAAGACCTGCCAATACATGGGCGGACTCGTTCTACACAGACTTTGGGAGCTTGGCATTCCATTCGGGCACAACCTGAAAATATAAGCCTGATATTCCGAATTCTGAGAAGTTCCTTACCATTAGCCTCAATTGGAAGACAAGCCAGAATTGTGGCACATGGGGGATTGCGGCATGGACCAGGGCGCTCATCACAAAATGTTCCAGGCGGACAGAATTGGTCAATACAGTTGCCTAGAAGATTTCAATAGCTACGTTTTTGTTTTTAATTGAATCATATTGTTAATTTTGAAGGCATACCGTACTCCCTCTTATAGAAGCCTACCCAAACTGCTACTTTGAACTTCAAAGGTGGGGGGACAGGAGATTTTTCGTAGTTTTTTTGTAGCTAGAGTATGGATTCTACTGTCATGGTGTACAACGCTTAATGTCACTCTGCGTACAGCTGTCGTCCTCGCCTTTATGTATGCAATCGAGCGTGCGCTTTCTCTTTGCCCGCGTGGCTCAGTCGGTAGCGGCGCCGCACCCTCAATCATCGCCCTCACAAGTTCAACTCCTCGAGAGGCATCTTTGAACGGAATTTCGAGAACATTATTTTTTTCATGTCCCCCCACCGTTAAGCTCATATGTCTCATTTCCTGTAAGAGATATCAAAACGTTGTTGTTGTGGTCAACTGATAAAATGTTAGTGATATTATGATAAATAATTTATTAGTAAACAAGTTTTTCATCTCTTACATAAACCGAGAAAAAATGGCTCAAAGTTAGGTGGTCGGCAGGCGACCACATTGCTCAGCCGGCAAGCTGACTTTCAACTTTGTGCTCAATTATCTAGGTTTCCGTAAAAGATATCACAAAATAGTCAACTGATAAAATGTTTATAATGATATGAAGAACATTTTATCAGTTGATAAATTTTTGATGTTTCTTACAGGCACTTAGATAATTTTGCTTAAAGCTGAACGCTTTTTGGGAACTAAGAAAATTTGAGTCAAACATTTTTAGAGCAAAAAATCCCAACCTGCCCAGCAAACTTTAAGAATTGACAGAAAAAAAGCCAAATAATAAAATGAAAGCATGTTTTAACTATAAATGAATTATGGGCCATGATCTAGCATTTTATACTGTCAGTGTTTTCTAAAACAATGAATTTCAAGAAACTGGAAATTTAGTATAATGATGACAAATCAATGCGTCTTTCTTTGTATCAAAATTATGCCAAAACAAGAAAAAAGGTCATTATTCGTTTTAATTATAGGCCTGATTTATAGGTGAGACTACACAATGACTAGAAGTTTGATTTATCAATTTTCGGACGGAAAAAAAAACATTAAAATTGGAAGCGAAGAACTAAAATTCCGAAAATTCTAAAATCTACAAAAATCTGAAATCTCAGTATTCAAAGGGGGGAGGACATGAAAAAAGAAAACAATATTACTCTCGTCCGAAATCAATGCACGTTGCGGCCGAAAATTTACTCAAAATTAGAGTGCCGAGTCGACTCGAAAATCGATGATTTTTGTCGACTTTGAAAATCGACACAGTCGACATTCAACAATTCGACAAGGCTATTTGTCGATGAAAATCGAACTTTTCGTTGTCGATTTTTGTCGACTTTCAGTCGACGAAAGTCGACGAAAATCGATTCTTGTCGATTTTGCGTCGACGGAAATCGACAGAAATCGACAAGAATCGACTTTTGTCGATTTTATCGACTTTTCCGGACTTCAAAGTAAAATTTCACCTCGAGAAAATGTTTTTCTAATTTTTTGAAGAAATAATTTTTTATGTAGAGTAACTACTTTATTTTTATGAATAAAAAAACAAATAGTGTAAAATTTAATTTCAACGGGGTACAAAATAGAGAATCAGTATTCAGAAGATGGCAAGGAAATTAGAAGAAAATTCAAAGCGACAACATTTTGAAAAAGAGAAGAAACATAAGAACAAAGTTCAGAATTAGGAATTAATGTTTCATTATTTGGGCCAAATCGTTTCCAAAAGTATCATCGTTATGCTCTCTGGAATCGTAATATTCTACTCCTTCCGAGTCATCATTCTCGTCATCAGGCTCTTGATCTTTATGTACTATCTAAGATTAAGAATTTAACGAAAAATATATAATTTTCTGCTTACCGATCTTTCCATTTCTACAAATACTTTCTCGTGGTGACTGTTTAAGTGCTGATGCATCGTTGTGGTCGAAGAATGGAACTTTATGCTCCTTCCGCACAGTTTACAGGTCACAGTTTGTCCGTTATTTTGTTTTTTGAAGTATCGCCACGCTTTATATTGATTTCGTGACGAATTCATCTGCAATAAGCAAGAATGTCGTAAATGAAACAGAAAAAAAAACAAAACACCCAAAAAAAAAAAGAAAAATACGGTTTTTCAGTGGAAAATTCGATGAAAAATGCCTGTTTTTCATGAAAAATACCCCGCTCACAGGCAGTTTCTAGGTCACCGGTCGTGTAGTCCTCTCGGACAGTAAAGTCGACAAAAGTCGACAAAAGTCGATTTTCTGTCGATTTTCTGTCGATTCTTGTCGATTTTGAGTCGATTCAAAATCGACAAAAATCGACTTTTGTCGATTTTCACTTTCATCGACTTTTGAAAAGTCGATTTTCTGTCGACTTTTTGAATGTCGATTTTTGATCGAGTCGACGAAATCGACACCGATTTTAACGATTTTCGTCGATTTTTGTCGATTGTCAACAATCGACACAGCACACTACTCAAAATCGCATCGTCGGTCGCACATCGAAAAAACAAATTGATGCATGCGCCTTTAAATACCGTACCTCGGACGTTTTTTATTTTGGGCCCTATTTGGCTGTTTTTTTTTCTACTTTATAAGAAAAATAAATTAAAGATTTAAAAGAATTACACAAAATTAGACAGAAACAAGCGAAAAAAATAAGAGAAATTTGAGAAAATTCGATAAATGTTGATGTACTGTATTAAAGGCGCGTGCAATAATTTGAAAAATACAGTAAGGTTCTCTCTGTGGAAGCTAAGCTCCGCCCACCGTTTTTTTCTCGGCCGCAACGTGCATTGATTTCGGACAAGAGTAATACATTCATTCCTTTCAATTGACCCGGGGAGTTGAACTTGCGAGCCAGCCGCCGGCCGTTGGATGCGCCGCGCCGCTACCAGCTGAGCTACGGTGGCGCAAGGAGGGGATGCTAAAGAATTGCATGATAAATGAGGCGCGCGGTGATTTTTCTGAAGCTTGGATTTTTTATGATTTCTTGATTGGGAAAATCCTGAAATTTTCTAAAAAAGAAGAATTACTTTTAATTTATTTTATTTGATTTTTAAAAAAGGATTCGAATCCTGACAAAAAAGGAAATTTGTGATTTCTACTCACTAAAAATAATAATAGAAAATGAGATTTTTAGATGATTGAGTGGGGGTAAACAAATAAAGTACTTGGATTACAGTTAAATGAAGAACAAAAGAAAGAAAAGAACACATCCCAGATTAAATATCCCAAGAAAAAAGACAAAGAAAAAGAAGAAATATACACTGGAAACTTTATTCCAGAACAGAAGAGATTTATCTCTTAACAAACATCATAACCAATCGTTTGTAGTCCTCGACCTGTGCCTCAAGTGTCGTTACCATTGCCTTTAGTTGTACTTGTCGTCTCTCCAGCTGCTCTTTCTCCTCTTTAGCCTCGCGAATTTTCGCTTGGCGCTTTTGACGAGACTTCTGGGAGGCCAGATTGTTCTTGTCGCGTTTTAGACGGTAGTCAGATGAGGATCCATCGGATGAGGAGACTGAAGACGGCTTGCGAGCACGGGAGGACGGAGCTGGAATGATGAGCAATTTGATTTAATTAGGAGGGGCTTGGAAACACAAAAGGAAGTCTAATAAGACGATGACATGATGGTTTTTACGGATCTCAAGAAGTGGCACTTACCTTTATTCTGGTGCTGTACAAGCTCTGGGAAGAATTCGTCGACTGGGTCCAGATCAAGATCCGGAGCAGTTTCGGAGAGAGTTTCAGAGAGAGGAGATGGCTGAGCGTTGTCGTCGTGGATGTAGGCGTCAAGAGAAGTGATGTCACAACTCATCAGCGAATCCAGATCGAGAAAATCGCCATCTGAAGTGGAGGGAGCGAAGGAGGCAGAGGCAGATGGGTCCGAATCTTGAGGATGTGGCAGGAAATCAAATGTGTAGGAGTTGAATAATGCGGCGTTCGCATTAATTGTAGCTTGGGTGCTCGGTGGCACGTTCAAACGACTGTCCAAGTTCTGTCTCGGACGTCGTGTCATTGTGGTTTGCGTGGTGCAGAAGGTTGAAGTCGTAGAGGCTGTCGTCGTCAAATTCGTTTGATCGTCGAGAAGCACAATTAACTCGCAGTTGTCGTGTGGCGTGAACTGTAGTGGAGATTGCTCGGCTGAGGTGATCTGGTGCAGTTGGGGAATCTGTGTCGTAGAGCTCCAAAGGTCCTGATTTGGCGAAGAAGTCTCCTTGAGGATCCACCGATGGTTGTGGTCGACGTGGACTGCATCCTGAGGTGGTGAGTGGGCCAGCTGGGGAAGTGCTGGCGGTGGAGGCCAAGCCGAAAACCCGACGGCTGGTGGAGCCCATGTCTGAAAATAGGAGAATGAGTTACAAAGATTTGGTTTGGTTATGACTGGGGAAAGGGAACATAGGGTCGAAGGCTATAAGGTCAAGCCGAACCTTCTAGGGCCCTAGAGCCTCTAAGCTAGAGGATAAGGGATACAGTGATGTCAAGTATCGGACCTCACTATCTGAAGGAAGCTAGAGTCCAGGGACCTTCTGGGATCTTGGAGGCAACACAAGGGCTATAGTGATGTCAAGTATCGGACCTCACCATCTAAAGGGAAGCTTTGAAGCTAAAAATTCCAAAATTTACCAATAATTCTGCCGGCTGTCGCCAGCAGGAACACACAATAGAACATGGTAATTTGTAGTGAGGTCCGGGAGACTGAAGTTAAAAAAAAACCTTTCATTTGGTATATTTTTCATGGAAACCCGATCACTTTGAGCCGAGTTAGAGCCAAGTTAACAACCCTTGGGTTCAGCTAGCTCAACTGATTTTCCTAGCCTTTACCAATGAAATCTTTGTTCCTCAGAAAAATCCCTTTCTTTTGGTATACTTTTCATACAAATCCAACCCCTCTGAGCCAAGCTACATGCCTTTATCCCGTCCCAGTCTACTCACCGGCTCCGAACTTGGCCTCATCCAAGTAGGTACATTGTTGTGCATGGAACATGCTGGTGTAGTCGGCAAATGTGGCTGCGTGATACATTGTGAAAAGAAGTCGTCAGGAAGGCAGTCGAAGTCTAGTGACAAACGAGCGCGCGGCTAGCTGAGCGGGTGAACGTTCTCTGCAAATTTTCTTCTTCAGAATATTATTGATAATTCCTTGTAAACCATGTCATCGTCTTCCTATACAAGCTTCATGAAGCTACCAGCTAGCTGGAGCGCCTTCGGCGCGAATTAATCTACTTATCGTTTTTTTTCTAAGAAACCATGTCATCGTCTTCTTATATAAAATCTTACAAGCTTTAGACCTTTTACATACCTGGAGAAGGTTGCGAAAGTGCGCTTTGTGGCGTTTTGGTGGCTCCGGTGGCGGTGGTGGCGGGTTGGGGACCCGTGTGTTGGTCCCTGTCTGCAAATACCACCATTTTAGAATCGAAGGAGTCACCAAAAGCTTTCAAAAAGGAAAAACCACCAGATTTCGTCAGAAACCGAAGCGAAAATGAGCGAGAAAGCGAGGAAAACGGACGGAGAATGCGAAGGCTCCGCCCATTATTGCACAACATTTGGCAAGATTTCGAGTGATGTCACTTGGAAAGCGAGTGAGTGTGGGGTACGAGGAGAGTGGAGAGAGAAGGAGGACGGTGGCGAGCGGTCGCGATGCGTCTTCGTGTAAGCGAGAGAGTACAGGAAACCTGGAGACGCAGGGAATTGGGCTGCATGGTAAACACGAGGAGGCCTAGGAGGCCAGTACCGAAAGATCAAATTGTTGGTTGTAGTACACAGCCGATGTACCTAGAGTGATCAATGAAACATGAGCAAGAGATTGGCACGATGCCAAGAACAAATTTGGGCCTAACAATGAACTTTTTATTCGCGGAAAACATCGAAAATCCCGGAAAAACTGTCTGAAATTTAAAGCAACAAAAACTGAACAAAGAAGACGTTGGTGACGTGGCGAATTTCAAAAATTGGCGACGGCAAACATCGCTCCATTGAGAAGGTGGTATTTGGCGCTGTGTTTAAATCATTTTTTAAAAGATTTGTACTTCAATAGGCTTGGCTTGTATGGGAATAATATGAGGAATTTTTCGACACAAACAGCGAAAACCGGTCCAATTTGAGGTCGATTCGATTAGTCAGATGTCGTTTTTTGTGGTTTTTGGTTGTGTTGTGATGAGGAATAAGATTGGTCATACGGTGTTTGGCTTTATAGATTCAGAAAATTTATCTGAAAATCTAAAATTACTTTCCGGGTCCTGGTGCTTTTTTTTTGAGAAAAAGAAGTGTAAAAAAATGTGAATAAACAATTTTATTAAAAAAAAAACCCAAACTTGATATTTGTGAGCAAATATGACACAAAATAAGCAGTGTACCTTTAATTTTTCTAAATAAAGATAGTTAAAAACAAGCCAACTCTAGAAATATGAACTAAAATTGTTGAAAATGTTCCTAATTTTCAGGAAAAAAAAATAAAACCTGAAATTTGATTGAAAATTAAGAATAAATGTCTGAAAATATTAGAAAATACTTGAAAGTTGGGCAAATATTGACAATTTTGCACCAAAAACATTTTTTAAAATGCATCTAAATCCTTTTAAAATGATTAACATAACTCTTAAAATTCTCTAAAATCGATAAAAAATGACCACAAATTAAAAACTGCTGGCATTTAACTAAAAATGAGCTAGAATATGGTCTAAAAATGGAATAAATATGATTAACTGAAATTTGACAAAAATGTACTAATTCCTTTTCTTTTTTTCAGGGTTTTCAAAGTTTTTAGCTGAAACTCCTCGTTTTTTTTTGTTTTTTTTTTCATCAGTCACCGTGAAACCTGTATTAGAAAACACTGTCAATTTTAAGACAATTTATCTCTGCTCCTATGCAAGATATCAAAAATGTGTCAACTGGCAAAACACTGTTGATATTATGGTAAACCATTTATCAGTTGACAACTTTTTCATATCTCTTACAGGAAATGAGATAAATTGGCTCAATGTTTGAATGTCGACATTTGGCGACTGAGCTACGCGGCGGCTGCCGATCTTTTAACTTTGAGCCAATTTATCTCGGTTCTTATAAGAGATATCAGAAGACTACAAACTAACAAAATATTTTTGATATTGTGATAAACAATTTATCAGTTGACAACTTTTTCATATCTCTCACGGGAACCATGATAAATTGGCTCAAAGTTAATAGTTCATACATCACACATGAGAACTTCGAATTTTCCTTCTCAAATTCACTCTTCCTTTTTCCAGATTCGTCATTTTTCTTTTCCATCTTTGGAGAATAAAAAAGTCAAAGACTGATAAGAAAGGAAAGGTTTTCTGAGTAATCGACAAAAAAAGCGTCTCAAATATTTACACAGGAAACCAATCTCGACATTTTTATCTTCTTTTTTTGACTCACCTCGATTTGAACACATATTTTTTGAAGGAAGTTGGAAATCGGAGAATCAGGAAATCAATACGTATAGTTGTGAACTCAAATAAACGGACTGCCCTTATATACTAGGGGAAATGCAATATTGTGCAACACTGTGTCATCAAAAGGAGGTAAATCATGTGATTAGTCGGGGGAACACTAATTTTGTAGTTTGTAGTTTTCCTCAAGAATGTATTTCATTTTTAAATTGTGTAATTTCTTTTTCGTACACCACAGCTTCTAATTTCCAGATTTTCAGATTTTTGTTTTTTTTTTAGATTTCAACTTTTGCTTCTCAGATTCTTGATTTTCAGACAACTAGAATTTTAAGAAATCAGTCTTTTCCTAGCTTTTCTGATTTTTGATTTTTAACTTTCCGAATTTTTTGTTTTCCAGATTTTCAGATTTTCAGAGTTCACAAAAACATCTTTTTGACGAATTTTTCGTATTTTGTGCTTAGGCTTCTTTGGCTCCTAGGCAACTAATCTAGCCAACAAGCGGCTCTTTTTTGGGGCGAAAACAAAAAAAAAGTATTCTATTTTTCAAAAAAAAAGAGGGATTGTGAAGAATTTCGCAATTCAGGAGATCAGAATAACAAGAAGAAGAAGAAGAAGAAGACGTTGTTGGAGTGTTTAGAGAAGGGAAGGAATTTGGAAAAACTGAAAAAAAATCTAGCCAAAAACTTCAAAAAAATAGAAAGAACGGAGAAAACGATTTTTCAAAAATCTGAAAATGCGAAACTTTGGAATCCTGGGTTTTGAAATCCTGAGATCCTGAAATTCTAAGACTAAAAGATTCTGATATCCTGAGATTCTGAAATCCTATGATTATGGAATCCTGAGATTTTAAAACTCTGAAATGCTGAAATCCTAAGATTCTGATATTCTAAGATTCTGAAATCCTGAGATTCTGGAATCCCGATGTCCTTTAAATTTCAAATCCTGAGATTCTGAAAATCTGAAATCCTCAGCATTTAAAATCTTGAATCCTATTCCAATGACTGCGAAGTCACACATAATCTTCAAAGGTGCATATCTCCAAAACTACGGTAGCTAGAAAAAAGTTGTCAACTCACAAGTGTGTAAAATTTTATTTCAAACATTTTACAAGATAACAAAAGTCACAAACCAATTTAAACTTCCAAAAACTCTCTCATAAACGCATTAACTTTTTCGGGCTCATCCTGTTGAACCCAATGGGATGCTCCTTCGATTCTCTTCATTTTTCCATTTGGGAGAGTCTGGAAAAACAGTTAATTGGCCAATTAAAAACTATAATTAAAAAGTGTTCTTACCTTCAAACTGTCCTCAGCCGCTTCAATATCCAACGCGCCATCTGCAGTTCCCCAGATAATTAGGACAGGCATCTGGAAACGATTTTTTGAAATCCAAAATTTTAATTTTTTTTAAAAATACCTCCAAAACCAAGTCTTCCTTATTAGAATTCACATTTTTGAAAATATTTCTATAATAGTTGATCGGGTACTTAAAAGAAGCGCCATTCATCGAGAAGGAGTATTTCCAGGCTTCCAAATCGTCGTCAGTGAAATTTTTGCGATTTCTAATTCCTATTTGCGGACTACGGAATGCTCCTTCCAGCATTTTCATATCGTCAGCAGAGCATAAGAGTTCAGGAACTCGAGCGTTTTGAAAGAAGAACATGTACCTGGAATAGATTAAATTTTGAAATGAGAGAAAAAATTAGTTTGTTTAGAATAACTCAATATCTTACAATGAGATCAATTTCCCAATAGCTCAGTTTCTTAGTAGCTCAATTTCTCAATAAGTCAATTTCTCAATAGCTTGATTTCTCAAAAGGTCAACTTCTCATTTGATCAACTTCTCAATAGCTCGATTTCTCTGTAGCTCAGCTACTCAATAGGTCAATTTCTCAATAAGTCAATTTCTCAATAGCTCAGCTTCTCAATAGGTCATATTATAAAATCAAAAAAAAAATCCCCACCAGCTCTTTCTAAATTGGGACCAACTGGTTCTGAGTCGTTTTCCAAATGCTACAGGTCTTGGAATATTACAAACGATCAATTTTTCAACCATTTCCGGATATTGCTCTGCGAATTGCCACGCAACGATGCCACCCCAATCATGAGCAGCCACTATCGCTTTTTTATATCCCAGTCCTTCGATCACATCTCGAATATCTCCAACCAATTCATTTAGACCGTATGATTCAACTGGTTTTGGTTTGTCTGATAAATTATAGCCACGTTGGTCGATTGCTACACATCTGGAAATTTAAGAAAAGTTGGGATTTCTGAAAGTTTGCGAATTTCGAGAATTCGATTTTTTGGAATCTTTGGGAATTCTAATTTTTGGGATTTCTGGAAATTTGAAAATTCGTAGATTGTTTAGTTGAAATTTGCAAATTTGTATTTTCAATATTTTTAGATTGAAATTGAGAATTTTGAATGATTCAGAAAAATTTTAAATTTCTGAAAATTCCTAATTTTGAAACTTCCTAAATTACCAAAAAAAAAAGTTTCTAAATTCCAAAAATTCCAAAAATTGTAAAATCTAAAACTCTAACTATAATGTTCTGAAATTCCAAATTTTTTTGAATTTTTGAAAACTTCTTAAAATTACCGATAATTATCTGCAAACTCTTTTAGCTGAAATCTCCAAGAATACCAAAATTCTGGATATCCATGAACGAAAAGCATAAGCGGTTTGTCATCCGAACCAGTTTGGACATAATGGAGACGAACGTTCTGGATTTAAAAAAGTTAATTAAGATAATTAACTAATTAATTACCTTGCACTTAATGAATCTCGAATCCCAGTTTTCCAGAACTTTCGGTTTCTCTCTAGTCTTTTTCTCAAATAATCCGCGTCCTTTAATTGCAAAACCAATTAGCAAAAGTGCCGAAAATTTCAAAAAGTAATAGAATTGAAGAATATGTAGTACGACTTTTTGGGCAATCATTCCGAATAACGAATTTAACAGAAATTTGAGAAAAGAAGACACAAGATTCTGAATTCCAAGGACGTTTTATCGGAGAGGAGAGGGTGGAAAAATAGAAGAGAATTAGAGAAAAAGAGACACTACAATTTAACCAGTGATCGAAGAGAAAAATAAATAAATAAAAGTTTTTGAGAGTCACAAAAAACACAGGACACAATGTTTTTTCACCTCTTTGAGCACAAAACTCCTAGAATACAAAAATCTTAGAGTTTTAGAATTCTAAAATTTCCGAATCTCCAAATTTCAGAATTCAAAAGAATCAGAGAATATTAAACAGAACTAGAGTTTCATTTTTGTAGTTGTCAACTTTTTTCTAGCTACAGTAGTTTTGGAGCCATGCACCTTTAAAGGATGCACACCTCCACCCTTCTTTCAGGGAAGGGGCGGAGAGAGTCGCCAACTTTAAAGGCGCATAGCTCAAAAACTACGGTAGCTAGGGAAAATTTACAAATTGCTAAATTAAGCTTTAATTCGAATTAATGCTCTCTGAAAAATTAAAAAGGATTTATTGACTATCAAATTCTTTTTGAGGGCTCTAAAATTTAGTTGAAAATCAAAATTTTTCCAAGAAAAGTTTTTTTTTTGGAAAAATGAAAAATATAAGAAAATGAATGAAAATAGTTCAACTTTTCTGAAATTTCCAGAAAATACTGAAAAAAACTAGAGCTTCATTTTGGTAATTGACAACTTTTTTCTAGCTACCATAGATTTTGAGATTTGCACTTTTAAAGATTGGGCGCCTCCCACTTTCTTCATGCGCCGAGCAAAGAGACGCGCCAACTTTAAAGGCGCATATCTCCAAAACTACGGTATCTAGGAAAAATTTTTGAACTACAAAATTTATTTAAATTTCTTGCTCTACTAATTTGCTGTTGACAGTTTCTTGCTAGCTATTCAGGAACCGGATATATAACCCAATTTCAGCCTGCGCTTCTCTTTGCTCAACGCTTGAAGAGAGGAGGAGGCGTGCCAACTTCAAAGACGCATATCTCAAAAACGTTGTTAGCTAGAAAAGTTGTTCACTAAAAAAATGTGTACAATTTGATTTTACACATTTTTCAGTTTTTAGCTTTTTTCTAGCTACCGTAGTTTTTGAGTTATGGGCCTTTAAAAATGGGTGTCCTGGCTCTCCGCATAGTTGGAGACCCTATCTTTAAAGGCGCATATCTCAATAACTAGGCTAGCTAGAAAAAAGTTATCAATTTCAGAAATGAAGCGCTTGTTTTGTTCTATATTATTTTTAACATTTCAGAAAAGTTTTTCAAATGTCAAGTCCATTATGACAATACCAATTTACAGGAGGACAAAGTTCTTTGAAAGTTCTCTACGACTTCAATTTTTAATAGTGTGATAATCCCTAGAATGTTCCGTCTGAAATGATGAGGGGCAGAAATTCTTCTTCTCCTCTTCTCCAAAAAAAAAAGAACTGATAAGAAAAATAGGAAAATGATAGCATTTGATTTTTTGGTGTATGCTCTGAAAACGAGAGGGTTTTCCGGTTTCCCTCTCTAGTCATTAACCTTCCATTTTTCATTATTTTTATGACTGACTGACTTCATTTTTCATTTTTAATACATTTTTGGAGAGACTACAAAAATGACGGTGAATGGGTGCGGACTACGACAGGAGGTTGGCTTTTTTTTTTGGGAAAACGTTCAAATGTCCTTTTTTTCGTTATTTCCATACTTGTAAAATTCCGGGCCGGGCCTGAGGAAATTTTCAAGGCCCGGGCCCGGCCCGGAAGGCCCGGTGTCCAACATTCTGTATTTTTTGAGCCAAATTTTGAGCTCTCAATATAATTTTTTCCATTTTTTTTTTCGTATTTCGGATTGTTTGTCTGTCTGATCAAAAAAGATCGAAAAAACTCGAAAAAAATTTTTTGGTCGAAAAAAATCACATAAGGGTCCTTATGTGTTTTTTGGAATTTTTAAAACTAGTGAAATGACGGGCCCGCCGGGCCGGGCCTCCGAAATTCCGGAAAAAGCCCGGCCCGTTACAAGTATGGTTATTTCATTTCCTAAAAACTATAATTTCGAAAATTCTGGGTTTTCGAAAAATTGTGAGCTAACTAGTTCCGGAAACTTAAAACAAATCAAATAAATTTGTTTAAATTCTGATTTTCGGATTTTCAGCAAAATCACAAAACTGCAGGAAATTCCAATTTGTGAAAAATTCATACCCCAAATTTACCAACTACCGTATTCCCGGAACATCTCTTTTTAAAGTACAAAACTTGACGATTTTCGGGTTTTAGAATTATTACACCGTATATCGAAATTTTTGATATTTCAATTTTGTGAAAGATTTTCAAACTACCGTAATCCCAAAAAACATATTTCTAAATTTTTTAAAAAGTTGTTTCAGCCTAAAGTGATTGAGAAGTTTTAGGAAATTTTAAAAAATATAAAATTTTCAAACTACCGTAATCCCTAAAATTGGATTTTCTACTGTAGATCACAAATGTTGATACCTGACCTGTAAAGAACGGATTCAAACTACAGTAATCCTTCAAAAACTCATTTAACATTCCTGTTCAAAAGCTGTTTGAACTCACAGTGACTCAAAAATACAAAATATTTATTTCACAATTTCTGAATCTGCTTCATCCTAGAGTGACCAAATTTTGGGAAGTTTTAAATTTTCAAATCCAAATTTTACAAAACTAAAGTATTTGAAAGTTGAACCATTAGAGCAGAAAAACTCCAAACATTAAAAACTACAGTGATCCCTAAAAGTGATTTTCAGATCGTTCTCCGGTCTCTCTCCGTGGTCCATATCCTTCTAGTTGTTTCGAATTTTTTCGTTTTGGATCCTCGGGTATTCACTCCTTTATATGTTATTTATTCTATTGGTGTTGTCTGCTTTTTTACACTTTTCATCTATTCATTTGTCAATTATCAGGCATGGTTCTTTGTGGTTGCTTTGTGTTTTCAGGTGAGCTTATTTACAAAGCTTGGAAATTTCAAACATTTCGAAAATTTGAAAAGCATTAAATCTTTTCGAAGACAGCACTAATCTAATTTAGAACTTCGTTTTTGTAGTTGACACCTTTTGTCTACCTACCGTAGTTTCTGAGATATGCGCCTTTAAGTATAGGGTACCTCGGAGGCGCGCCAACTTTAAAGGCGCATATCTCAAAAACTACGTTAGCTAGGGAAAAGTTGTCAATTACAAAAATGAAGCTCTAGATTTGTTCGGTAAAATTTTTTAAACTTCAAACAAAAAAGTTTTCAGGGATTGTACATAATTTCCGCTGGTTATTTGGCATCATTGGCGCTGATGGGATATTTCAGTAAGATTTATTTGAACTTTAAAATTTTAAGATTCTAAAATTCTGAAATTCAAAAAACTCTAAAACTCTAATAATTACCGAAAACTCCGAAAATTCCAGAATTTTCTTTAATTTCTTCCAATTTTCAGCCATAAAAATGACCCTAATGTGCGTGGTTTTTGGGACCAACACCCTGGTAATTATCACTGATGTAATTTGCTCAATTGCGGTTATTACCATAAGATCAGACCAATTAAGAAGACGTGCCGAGGATCGAAAACGATTTGAGAGGAGATATGGAGAATTGGAATCTTCTTTTCCTAAATTTTGATTCTTAAATTTTTTTTTCTAAAAAAAATTTTTTAAGCGGCCTAGAATTGTTTCTAGGACACCTCCCCATATCTTCTGTAATGGAGACAAAGTGTATTCCGTGTACCACGGTTGGTTGTGTGTGTTTTTTTGTAGTTTCTTGCCTATATTTTTGAATTTGAATAAATCAATTTTACGTTAAAATTTTTTTTTGGAATCTTGAAATTTTTCAAAAAATAGTTTTAGCCACGAAATCGGTAAAATAGGCAAAAAAGAGAACAGTGATTATTTTGAAAAGTTTTCAAAAAACCTTTTGCCAACAACACTTCCCTGCGACTTTCAGAAGGTAATCAGGAATTTCGGATTTTTCAGAAAAAAATCTAAAATTGAAATTTTTTAAATTGGGTTTTCCAGTTTTTGGAAGTTCCAGATTGTCTGAAACTCAAAAGTGACCTAATTTTGAAAAGTCAAATTTTCAACAACAAAAAAATAAAAATCTGAAAAAAAACGATAATCTGGAATTTCAGAGTTTTCAGAAAAATTTGAAATTTTTTAATTTTCAGCTCTCTCAAGAAATGGCGTACGTTGAAAGTTTCTATTTGGAGCCAAATGAGGCAGCGGAGCCAACAATCCCCAATGAAATCGTTGAGGTAATTTTGGATTTTCAAATTTTTGGAAAAAAATTTTGTCTGAAAATTCCCAAATTTTCAGCTCCAAAAAGTTGTGGAATCTGAAAATCGAAAACCGTCCCCAGATTCGGATTACTGTGGTTTTGAGTCGGACGAGATTCCACCAATCTATCGTGCTCAACTTCGTACCGCCCAGAAGAATAAGATTTTGGCTGCTGAAAACGCTGAAAAATCCATGTATGCCTATGGTTCAGATGAGAAAATGGAAGTCAAGCCGAAGAACTTGGGTAACATTTTTTTCGGAAAAATTAGAATTTCAACCAAATTCCAAGATTTAAAAAAAGATTAAAAATATTTCAATTTTTTTTTTGAAATTTTCTGAGAATACTAAGCAAAGTAGAGCTTCATTTTTATAGTTGACAACATTTTTTCCAGCTACCGTAGTTTTTGAGATATGCGCCTTTAAGTTTGGCGTCCCCTTTCAGGCTCCTGTGGACGAGAGGTGCGCCAACTTTGAAGACGCGTATCTCGAAAACTACGGTAGCTAGAAAAAAGTTGTCAACTAAAAAAATGAAGCTCTACTTTTGTTTAGTATTCTCTAAAAATAATTTTTTTGAAATTTTCAGCCAACGGTCCCCAATCGGTCGAGTACTACGTCCCCGGATTCTCCCCACCACCTCAGGCTGACGAAAATAATGAAATTCATAAGAGAAACGATTTTTCGGTAAAACGCGCTATCTTGAGAAACGTTTAAAATTTTCTTTCAATTTCTTTTTTTCAGCTCCCAAAATTCCAGCCAATCGAAGCGACTGAAAACGTATTCAATATTTTGGGAAAACACGAAAAATCGCAGTACATCTTGATGGAAAGCGAGGAGGATCAGCCACAGAAATTGGCTCCGCCCACAAAATCGGTCATCGAAAATTTGACTTCGTACACTGATGCCGGGTCGACTATTGCCACGTCTTCGTGTTTGACGGCTTCGGTGAGGATTTTAGGAAATAAGGATTATTTTTTTGAAAAAATGTTTTTTTGGATATTTTTAAAACATTTTTTTTGAAATTTTAAAAAAATATGGAAAATAGTTCAATTTTTCTGAAATCTTCAGAGAATACTAAACAAAACTAGAGCTTCATTTTTGTAATTGACAAATTATTTCTTGCTACCGTAGTTTTTGAGCTATGCGTCTTTAAAGATGGCCCCCCTCTTTGCTCTGCGCTTGACGAGTGGTTGAAGGGCGTCAACTTTAAAGGCGCATATCCCAAAAACTACGATAGCTAGAAAAAAGTTGTCAACTAGGAAAATGAAGCTCTAGTTTTTTTCAGTATTTTCTGGAAATTTCAGAAAAGTTGAACTATTTTCGTTCATTTTCTTATATTTTTCATTTTTCCAAAAAAAAAACTTTTCTTGGAAAAATTTTGATTTTCAACTAAATTTTAGAGCCCTCAAAAAGAATTTGATAGTCAATAAATCCTTTTTAATTTTTCAGAGAGCATTAATTCGAATTAAAGCTTAATTTAGCAATTTGTAAATTTTCCCTAGCTACCGTAGTTTTTGAGCTATGCACCTTTAAAGTTGGCGACTCTCTCCGCCCCTTCCTTGATTAGTGCTTTCTAAATATTTAAATATTTTCGATGGCTTCGAAGTTTGGTTTTTCCAAAAAATCAAATTTAAAAAAAAATAATTTTAAATTGTAAATTTTTTCAGCTCGGTCCACCATATGGCTATGTTCCAGTCCAGAATCAACGTCAAACTGAGGAAAAGTACAAGGGATTGAGTGCATTCCGTCCAGTGACCCAATCGGCTGAATCCCAGTATGCGTCTGCTGAGCTCAATTGAGCACTTTTCAAATTTATGTGAATGGAAAAATGCCAATCTCAATGAAATACGAAGAAAAATGATTTTGAAAGTTCCTTTGAAAAATGAAAATAAAGATTTTTATTGTATTTTTTTTTTTTTGATTTCTAGATTTTCTGAGGATCTACATTTCAAAGTTTCTGGAAGATCTTTTTTTTTCAGAATTTCTGGTTTCAGCTTTTTTAACACATTTTTTATTTTTCAATTTTTCAACAGATAAATTTCCTAATAGCAATAATAATCAGCAGACCAATTACGTTTTAATGAGTCTAGACGCAAAATTTCCGGTAGACAGGGAGCACAAAAAACTAGGTACATGTAAATAAATAAACACTTGAGAAAGGGGGAAAATATATAAAACTAGGCGTCCAGTTTTTTTTTCTCAAGAGTTTTGTTGATTTTTTCTGAGGAACGAAGGAAGAAATTCCTGTACAGATATGAAAAAAAAAATTTCCAGAAATCAGAAATTCGAATTTTTTGAAATAAAAAACATTTTAAAAATCGTTTTTTAAATCTTCTGGCTTGGCTTCAGAGTTTTGCTCAAATTTAACAATTTTTTCAAAAATTGTTAAATCTAGATCCATAACCAAAGATTTCGATTTCTACATTTTTCCAAAAAAAAAGGAAGAATAAGATTTTCCACATAAACCTGTTATCTTCTTCTTCGTTCCTTTTCCTCCTGATCCCAATCGATTTTTATTTTTCATTTTCTCATCCATACAATATAAAAAATCATTGTTCTCTCTCAGATTTTCTAATTTTTCAAATTCCCAAAAAGTTGAAATTGAAAATTGAATATCAGCCCAAAATGTTGTTTTGATCGTAACACTTTCAGTTTTTGAAATTTGAAGACAAAACTTTGATTTTCAAATTTGACACGTCACGAGCTTTAAAATGAGCTTAAACACGACTAGGCTCCGCCCACTTTGTATTTTCGACATTTTTCGACCATAAAGGCGCATAAGGGGTCCGAAAATTAATAATAATAATGGGAAGTAGGTCATGTTTATACTCATTTTGAAGCTTAAATTCCTGAGAGTTCAAAAATCAAAGTTTTAATACAAAATCTGAGAAAATAAAAAAAGTTATGAGGGAAACAAGATTTTTGAGTTTTCAAAAAATTTGGAATTTTGAAAAAAATTATAATTTTTTTTTCATTTCAAAATTTCTAGATCCCCAAACTCTTTTTCTTTGCAAACAAATTTAATAATTTTTTCCAGAAAATTCTCCTCTCATCTCATTTCCATTTCCGATATATCCATCTTCTTCATTTTTTTCGCTTCTTATGAATATTTATTTCATGATATAACAATTTTGGGAAAAATATTCCGAAAGTGTTAATATTTCTGGTATATTTGTTGAAAAAACTCCCAAAAACTTAACGGTCCATCTTTTGGGAGATTCAAAAGATTCACGTGGCTCAGTACTTTGATGTGAAAATTAAAACTTTTGAAATTCATTAATTGTTATATGCTCTCTTTTCCTTCTTTTCCTTCTTCCCATCTATCCAAAATATTGCTTTTCGTTTTTTTTTTCATATTTGAGCCTTGGATTATTATATGACTCATTTTCTCCGTTTTCCTGTCTTCCACACACCAGACAGGAATTTTCTCATTTTCAGCGAAAAACACAAAAACAACGAAATTAAAAAATATCTTTTACATTTTTTATACGTCTTTTTTTTAAATTTCCCGCCAGACTTAATAAGTTCCTTTAAAATATTCGTTCCAGTGTCTTTTTGACGTCTTTTTTCGTCGAAAAACGAATTCCCATTGGAATTTACGACCTCCGGTTTTTTTCTACTAGTTTTTGGTCTTTAAAATGGATCTTGAAATTAATTTGAAAAAAAAATATTTTCTGAATTTCAGGATTTTCCGAATTGTTGAATTTTCAGATTTTTAGGTTTTTTTTTAAATTTCAGAAATTTAGAATATTAGAATTTTTTAGGGTTTTCAGGATTTTTGAAATCTCAGAATTTTAGAATTTTTTTGATTTTTGGATTTTCTGAATTTCAGAAATTTAGGATTTTTCAATTTACAAGATTAATGACCTTTTGGATTTTCAGAATTTTTTAATAATATCAACTCTCTTCAAAACCCAAATTTTAGAGACCCAAAATTTAGGCTTATCATTAGAGCGCATTTGCTAAAACTACAAAAATGTATTTATGTTTTGTATGGTCCATGTATGGTGCACGTGAATTCCTGTGTGTACCATTGACGCAACATCCTCTCTCTCTCTCCCTGTCCAAAAGATCGCTTATCTAATCAATTTAGTGTGTTCCAATGTCATTTGACCCCTTCTTTTTGGTGTCTCTTAACCTAGTAGTCTCCTTTTACCATATACAAATACATCTAGAACTTTCTTTTTTCTTTTTAGGTCATTTATCATAAGAAGGCGCGCACATTGGTCTGCAAATCTTTGGAAACAATAGCGCATGCCAACGAGAGACGCAGAGAAGTGGTCTGCTAATGTTTGGAAAAAGCGTTGGCCTGCTAAATATTTAGCAGGCCAACGAGAGACGCAGAGAAAGAGACATTGGTCTGCTAATAATTTAGCAGACCAAAATCTTCTTTTCTCCATAACTCTCTTCAAAATCGACGTAGAAAAATGATTTTTGGCTCATTTTGTAGCATTTTTCATGGCCTTTTATGTTGATTAAACAGCAAAACTGAATCCTAAATATTTAGCAGGCCAAAATCGAATTCCTCGAAACTTTGAAGCCCTATAACTTTCTTCACACTAATCCTAGGACATCCCTCAAGAGAGTTTTTTGTAAAAAAACAATTTCTGATCCATCCAGATAAAATTATCGAATTTTTGATTAATATCGGTTTTCCTAATTGTGTTATTTCATCTGCCTCCCCATGATACATATATTTGCCTAACCCTAAACCGGCTCCGCCGCCCGAAAACGGAAACGACGTGCTTTTGTATGTATGGGAATGGGAGCATTCCGGAGACACTTTTTCTGAAATTTCTCCCTTTTTGTATCTGTTTCGAAATTGAAAAAGTGTAAAGAAGAAAATGACCTTTATCTCCCTCTCTCTCTCTCTCTCTCTCTCTCTCTCTCTCTCTCTCTCTCGGGTTTTTTGCACTTTTCAGCTGGTCAAATGACCGTGGCAGGTGGTTGTGTTGAAATCTAGAGAGAAAAATAAAGTGCACATTGGTCGAAAAATCGACAGTTGGTCCCTTGGTCCCATCATGCTGGGGTCTGGTGATCTAGAAATTTCTTTTAAAATCCAGTGTTTTGATCTTTAAAATGTTTTTTTTTCGTAGGGTTTTCTATTTTTATAATTTTTGGTTTTTTTAGATTTAACTCCAATTGACTTGATTTCAATTTTTCGTCGAAATTTCACTGAAAATCAGCATTGTTGAGTCTCTGAAAGATTGACTCATACTGTATATTATACAAAATCAATTACTTTGAAATTTTCAGTGTATACGAAAATTGTGACAAATTTAAAACTCTCGAAAATTGATTTAAGATTATTCAATTTTTTTGAAATCTTTAGAGAATACTAAACAAAACTAGAGCTTGAAAAAAAGATGAAGACAGAAAAAAAAGAACCGCTGTGCACTAAAGCTCTTTCTCTCTCATTTCCCCTTCCAAAGAGAAAAAAAAACGGTCATGACGACACATAGACAACAATATAACTCCCCGTTCTTTTGTGTCCTGAGTCTCGCTCTCTTCTCATTCCACTACATACATCCATCGGGTGCCGCGAGAAGACACTCTCACCACAATTTATCGATTTTTTCGGAGCGCGCGACGCGCGCCACGACGATACTGAAGGAAAAGACTGGATGTGTGGTTGGGGGAGCGGCGGAAAAAGAAGAAGAAGAAGGAAAAATACACGTCTTCTTCTTCTTCTTTTCGCTTTTCTCCACCTCCTCCTCTTCCCGACGACGTCTTCTATTCTCTTTTGCCCCACTTTTTTCGCCTTCTCTTTTCGTCTGGAGTCGTCGTCGAGAATTCTGCCCCAGTCAGCTCTTTTTGTAGTCATTC
The DNA here is from genome assembly GCF_000004555.2 of Caenorhabditis briggsae. NCBI lineage: Eukaryota > Metazoa > Nematoda > Chromadorea > Rhabditida > Rhabditidae > Caenorhabditis > Caenorhabditis briggsae. The sequence goes on from NC_013490.2 coordinate 489,596, forward strand.
TAGGCTCACTGAGCGTAACGCTCTTGGCTTTGCGTGACTGGTTTTCTGATTAAAAATTGTGTCCCGACAAATGTCGATTAATTGTAGCTTTATGGTTTTTTGTTTCTTTTTTGTACCCTTTCAGACAGATTAAAAGTCCAAATTGTTTCTGATCTTGTAAAGATCAAAATCTGGAGTATAACGGATTACCTGAGGGATTAGCGCGGATGGAAGGAAAAAGTGTTCGGGGCGAATTTGGGTCTGCTAATGTTTGGAAACGTGGCATTTGGGTCTGCTAGTTATTGTCCTTTGTTTTGATCTCTACTAATTGTAAGCTATTTACTTCGATTTTTCAGCTTTACTTTTCAAGAAAATCTTTATAATTTTGGATTCCTAAACGCTGTGGCGCCTTTGTCGCATCTCCTATAACTTCGATTTCCCTCTCTAATAAAAATGAGCAAAAAACAGCAAAAAAACAAAACATGTTGTCAAAATATTTTTTGTGAGCTCTTCTCTTCTGCAGCACTTTCCTTCTTCTTTTTCTTTCTCTTATCAAGGAAAAAGTCCTTTAATTTTGTTATCGCCGATTTTTTTCTCGCGCCTTTCAATTCTCGACTTTTCGCAACATTTCTATAAAGCTCTCGTGACCTCGATTGATTGAGAGTTTGATTCTTAAATTTTCAAACTAGTCGGGTCTCGCCACGAAAACAACAAATTTCTTCATAAGGATTACTGTAGTTTAGTTTCTCTTGCCGCGAAAATGCAGTAAAGATGTGTTTTTGTTTTGCTCATTTCCTTCCAAAAGTTTTTTTTTTTGCGGGTTTTCGAAATTATTGGGTCTCGTAACGAAAAAAGTCATTTTTTCAATATATTCGCTAGAGCTTTTGTTCATGCGTATGTAAATCTCAAATCCTTGTTCTTCGTTATTCAATGTTTTTCGAAAAATTCTTCCTCACGATTGACTCTAATTTCGACACAATTTTTTTTTCGAAATATAGCAAAAATTTAAGACTTGACGGATGAAACTTGCCACGGAGCAGGAGTCTTTTAGGCTCTCGAGACGCGAATTCGTATTTAGCAGACTACTGCTCTCTGACTCTCTGCGTCTCGTTGGCCTGCTAATGCTTGAAAACGTGGAATTTGGGTCTGCTAATGTTTGGAAACTTGACATTTGGGTCTGCTAATGTTTCATACGTTGGCCTGCCAAATAATTAGCAGACCACTTTTCTCTGCGTCTCTCTCTCTCTCTCTCCTCTTCTCAAAGCACCGCGCGAAAATCCTCTCAATCTAATCAAACCGCCGTATTTTTCCCATCTGTTTTTATCACCTAAAACCAGTCACATTAAAAAAGTGGGCCACCGAAACTTGCACTTTTCGATTCTATCTCTCTCGCTCGCTCTCCTTGTCCGCCAATTCTTCCTATTTCCTTATATCCCTTCTCCTTGTAAATCACCAGTCCCTCCCGATTTTCTATTGATTCACTCGCTGTTTTTGGTGTCTAAAACCTTTTAATAATCCCTAAAAACCAAAAAATTTCCAGACTGAAATCGCAAAAATGTCACATACGGCGGATGTTCCGCTGGAAGCGCCAACGATGATTCGGCTCGCATCGGCGGCGGTAATGACGCAACTCGAGAATGATGTAAGAAGAAAATTTAAAAAAAGATTTTCTAAAATTTCGCCATCAGAAGTTACAGGAATTCATGGAGACCGTCGTGCTTCCGACGCCGCTCAGCGAGGAGCTATTCGGCCGATTTCGTGACAAATGGAATTATTATAATCAGCATGTGAGTTAGATTGATGTTCTAATTATACCTAATTAAATAATTACAGGGCGCTCAACACGTGGAGCGTTTAGGACCGCCTGATGGTCAGGAGAGAGTCGATCAGGGGAATTTGGATATGATCCGACAAGTGTTCAGAGTTTGGTCAGATTCTACAAGATTGCCGCTGCAGAAACTGGATTTGACAGGAGCGACGGTAAGGAGGCGTTGGGTCTGCTCATAAAATTTCCGAAATTTCCAAATTATTGGGTCTCGCCACGAAATAAGGTCTTCAAATCTGAAAATTTAGTTTTTTGCCAATTTTTTGATGTTGGCGCCTTTTTTCGGATGTCACAGTGGAAGGGAATCAAGGCGTTTCAGCCTAAGCTTTCAATTTTGAACAAAAATTATAAAATTTTGAAGAGAATTTAGTGAAAAGGTGAATTTCGCCGATTTTTGAAAATTTCAGTACTTTTTTCACTGGAATTGTTCCAGAATTTTCCGGTTTTTCTTTTATTTTTGGTTTAGACTGAACCAACTTTTTTTTTCTCAAAGAACACACAAAAAATTTTGACAAAAACTTGGGTGCAAAAATTTTTGGAGAAAAAAGTATCGAAAATTCTGCGAAATGAGCCAATCATTTTTCTACGTTGATTTTGAAGTGAGTTATAGAGAAAACAAGATTTTGGTCTGCTAAAGATTTAGCAGACCCAAATCTTGTTAACTCGCTTGAAACTCAACGTAGAGCAGTAATTTTTGTTGCAGTTTTCTTCTTTTCTTTATAGAAAAAACCGCAAAATTTCGAAAATTTAATTACAAAACTCTAATTTTTCAGATCGATGACCAAATATTCGTCGACCTCCTTCATGCTCACGCCCCCAACATCACAGAACTCGACCTGACGAATGTTACAGGTGTTACCGATCTCGCAAACGCTTATCTCTACGCAAGAAGCACAAATTTCCCAACGCTCACATCGATTCGAATGACATCTATGGAGCTGGTGACCGGACATCAACCTAGAAGGAAAAACGGAATCGCAACAACAGAATTCCGTTCTCTGTTCATGTTGGGAGAAGAAGCTCTCGCTGAGGCTCGTGGTCCTATCGAGCGTGACGGCATCCGTTCCCCACTATCCCCTAGCTCCATGGACATTCAGGAGGAAGAGGATATGCTGATACACGAGCAACCAGTGAACCCTCCGCTTATAACCGCACGCGCACCCAACGTCCGTCGTTTGTTCCTACCACGAACACCAAATAAACGAAGTACGATTGACGAGGAAGAGCAGAATACTCATGTCATTTTAAGCAAAATTTTATCACCACTTCAAAAACTCGAAGTTCTGGATTTATCGTATTGGAGCAAAACTGATGATATGCGATGTTTGATGCCATTGTCAAACACGTTGACCTGCTTAGTCCTCTACGAAGTGCCAGATCTCTATCATGCGATTCCAAGTATTTGTCAGATGACAGAACTTCAAGTTTTGGATATATCCCAGTCTAATAAGGACACAGGAACCTATCCAAATCCAGTGACGACTCTTAATAAAATCATTGTAAGCCTCAAAAAGCTGACTCATCTGGATATCTCATCAACCAACTTGGCGACCCAACCATCATCCCATGACAATCCAGCGAGGTACCGGGAATCAGTTCGAACCGATATTTGCGGTCTTCAATCACTAGTCAAACCATTGAAATATTTGGGATTATTCAATTGTGAAAGTGCCAGTCATGTTCGGGAGATTCCCGCGGAAGTTGTATCGGGAGACGCTAACGAGGATCAAGTTATCACATCGTTGAAAATGTACAAAGATCGTGCTGGTCTACTGCAGAATGTGTTGAACGAGAGCTATCAATTGTACAGATTTGGGAATAGCAATCCGTTGGTGAGTGTTGAGGCGGAGAAAATCTAGAGAAAACGGCTCAAAATCTCAAATTCGGCTCAAACTCAAATTCGAGTTAAATCAGCATGAAAAACATGAAAAATGCTGCAAAATGAGCCAGAAATCATTTTTCTACGTCGATTTTGAAGAGAGTTATGGAGAAAACCAGATTTGGGTCTGCTAAATATTTAGCAGGCCTAGATCCCACGTGCCGCTTTCTGACTCTCTGCGTCTCGTTGGTCTGCTAATGTTAAAAACGGAGAGAGCACATTGGCAGACCTGCAAGACGTAGAGAGTCGGAGAGCATTGGTCTGCTAATCATTAGCAGGCCAACGCATCAAACATTAGCAGACCCAAATTCCACGTTTCCAAACAATAGCAGGCCAACGAGACGCTGAGAGTCAGATAGCATTGGTCTGCTAAATAATTAGCAGACCAATGCTCTTGCTTTCTCTGCGTTTCTCAATAGCATGTCAAACTCAGATTGGCCTGCTAAATCTTTAGCAGACCAAAATCTTATTCCTCCCCGTAACTAGCTTCAAAATCAACCTAGAAAAATGATTTTTGGCTCATTTTTCAGCACTTTTTCACGAATATTTTTTCCAGACCCGCCACACCGAAGCACTCCATCTGGTCCTGGAAGCCATGCACCGACACCTGGCAGACAGCACTCTCCAAATCGCCGGATCCGCCTCCCTTTTCTACATCATCAGAAAAGTCGACATGAATCGAGACACGAAACGACGTGTGGTGTCGGCGTTGCTCAGCGGAATGGAAGTACATATGGAGGAGCAGGTGATGGTCCGAAATTGCTGTCTCTCGTTGTGCCAATTTGAAATTCCACAGGATATATTGTTTGATTATAGGTAAGGTTTTCTAGAATCCCCGATAATTTAAGACATATATTCAGCCGCCTTGCCGTCCTCCTCGTCTCTGTCCTTCAACACCATAACGCTGACAATTTGACACAGAGAATCGTGGTATTCTTGTTGAATTCGATGGCGTGCCACGTGGAAGGAGATCAGAAGGTGCAAGTGGGAAGCTACGGTGCTATTGAGGTAAGCAAACACGCTCCAGTGATAATTTTTGTAAATTTGTGAACTTTACCCGTATTGAACTTTTTTAAAATTTCTGAAAAAAGAAAATGCGCTCTAATGATAACTTTTAAAAATTCACCCATATCTTGGGTAGTCTTGGAGCTAGAATCTTGGTTTTTTACGAAAAACTAGATGCGCTCCACAGCCAAATCAATCTGAATTTATTATCCCATTTTTAAAAATTTTTGATATTGAAAAGGCGCTCTAATGACAAATTTTCAAAATAGATTCTTGGGCATTTCTTGGGCAGTTTTGGAGCTAGAACATTGATTTTTCCAGATGATCCTGGACCAAATCAGTCGAAAACACACGGCCAACATTTGTGACGATGTGATGGAAGTTGGATGGAGTTTTCTATGGAATATCACTGACGAAACGCCAGTCAACTGTGAACTGTTCCTCAACGCAAATGGCTTGGATCTATTCCAAAAGTGTTATGAAGCTTTTAAAACTGAACGAGAACTCGTTCGAAACATGATGGGACTCATTGGAAACATTGCTGAGGTTGATGCGTTGAGAAGTCAGCTCATGAAGGATGACTATGTGAATATATTCTGCGCATTGCTCACTTCTCAAGAGGAATCCATCGAGATTAGCTATAATTCTGCTGGAGTGCTTGCTCATATGGTCAGCGATGGAGAAGAGGTTTGGGAGAAGCTGACAGTGTGCAGACAGGAGGTAATGAGGAAGATTGTGGAGGCAACATCCACGTGGAAGCTGGCTACTCGTCGATTCATAAACTATCGATCGTTCCGTCCGATTCTTCGACTGCTGCCCTTGTATCATGCCTACGCTAGTCAGCATTGGGCCGTATGGGCTTTGGCTAACTTGACGACTACCGATGGAGAAAAGTGGGTTTTAAGAATTTTTTTTCATTCGAAAAAATTTTTCATAAATATTTTTTCCAGATACTGTGCCTATGTCCGTGACGAGGGAGGTGTCCCATTGTTACAAGAACTGGTTTCCAACCCAATTACGACTCAAGACATTCGCCATCTTGCCAATACAGTACTCGATAATATACGGGCGGTGGAGATGAAGTAAGTAGAGTTTCGAGGCAAATTCATTTTTGTGTCTGTTGAAAATATGTCCATTTTTGATATTTAAAAAAACTAGAAAATTCTATGTTTTGAGATGATGGGGTGTTTATGTTATGGAAAAAAGATTTTTAAATTAGAGAAAAATCTGGAAATTTGGAAAAAACATTGAAAATCTATTTTCAGCGATCTTGACTAATTTTTGTTGAATTTAGCGCATTTTGAAGTTTTTATTGAATTTATTGACTTTATCCGAATGATTCTGAAAAAAATTGAAATTTTGTATCTTTGCATTTTTTTTTCAAATTTCCATTGCACGCAAATGCGCTCCAATGCTAACAAAAAAATCAAATTTCCATAAAATGAATACCCCACTGGCCTAGGTGATCACTATTAGCAATATTCATCTTACATTATACCACGGATAAGGCTCTTCTATAGGCACTCTCTGAACTAAGCTCCGCCCCATTTCTCGTAAAGACACTTTTGTAGAACGCAAAAGTTGCTAATGTACCAGCGACCGCAAAAGCGGTTGCGTGACCCGACAGACGACGGTGACGACTTGTATTCATGAGACACCATATCACACTTGTTGCACTTCTTCTTCTTCTTCTTGTCCTATATATTTTACATTTTTACTTCATATATGTGGGTCAACGTCTTATACTTCATCTAACGGGTCGTCCTTCTTTTCAGACGAATCAATCCGAATTGGCGTCCCGATGCTCACCCCACGACAACGTCTCCAGTGTTCAGACCCAGCTACGTGTCAGATGTGGAAGAGGAGGAAGAGGGAGAGGCGATGGAGGAGGAGCAACAGGAGGACTACATAAATGTCGATTTCGACGACGTCGCTGTTCCCATGGAGTACTGATTTTTTCTTCTTTTTTTTTGTTTTGCTCGCTTCTCTCTTTCCTCTCTCGGGTTTCTTATCCCTCTTCCACATTTTTCAATTGTGTACATTTTTTGTGTCCCTATTTAATTCCCGGTTCTCTCTCTCCTCTCTGTCTTTTCAGTTCTTTCGCTTACTATTCAATTTTTTTGTTCTTTCTTGTGTTCCCCCACACCAGTGCAATTTTCTTGTTCTTCATCTGTATCTAAAAAACTGTACATCCCTTTTTTTTCTGAAAATGCTCTTTCATAGATACGCCCCCCACACATGATAATCTAATTTTTTTGGTCTAATAAAATAATTTATAACCAAAATAAGGTTCCAGAAATTGACAAATCATAGAAATAGTTACTCCACAACATAATCCTCCAAATTCTTCGGCCTCACTGAACGTCGTCCTGACGCTCTTCTTTCTGACGATTCCGACGCCTTCTGTCGTTTTCTGGGTTCTGGAGACTTCGTCGCATCAAAAGTTCTCCCACGTTTTGAAGACGTTCCTTCCTGCTCGACGTCTTCTTCCACTTCTGGCTTTACGTCTTCATATTGGAATCCAACGTCTTCTTCTGCTTCATCCGGTTCGTCAACGCCTTCTATATCCACGTGTTCCGACGTCGTTCCAGCTGCTTCTATTTCTGGGGCGCCTTCTGCAGTAGGCTCCTCCTCCACGACGTCTTCTGGCTGCTCTTCTTCTCCAGAATCACCACGCTCCAGAACGGGCGGACCGTAATCATCCTCATCCAGAATATCGAAATCCTCTCCGTCCATGTGCATTCTGTCGATTTCTTCCTGTACCATACGACGGATTGGTTCGGCGTCCTGGAAACATTTCATATTAATTAGCAGGCCAATTATTTGGGCCTGCTAAATATTTAGCAGACCAGTGGTATATTGACATAGATTCAGGAGAGAAAATGCTGAAAAATGAGCCAAATGTTTTTGCCCCACGTTGAGTTTGAAGCGAGTTATGGAGGAAATAAGATTTTGGTCTGCTAAATATTTAGCGGACCAACTGAAGACGCAGAGAAACGAGAGCATTGGTCTGCTAATTATTTAGCAGGCCAATGTGTACTCAAACACTAGCATACCCAAATTCCACATGGCGCGTTCGTGGCGACCAACGAGACGCAGAGAAACGAGAGAAGTGGTCTGCTAAATTATTACCAGACCAATGATCTCATACTCTCTGCGTCTCGTTGGTCTGCTAATGTTAGAAACGGTGAAAGCGCATTGGCCTGCTAAATGTTTTGCAGGCCAACGAGACGCAGAGAGTCAGAGAGCATTGGTCTGCTAATTATTTAGCAGGCCAACGCGCCACGTGGAATTTAGCTTCTTCAGTTTCTAACATTAGCAGACCAACGAGAAATATAGAGCCATAGAGTGCGCCACGTGGAATTTAGGTCTGCTAAATAATTAGCCGTCCAAAATTTTCTTTTCCCTGTAACTCGCTTCAAAATCAACTAGGAAAAATGATTTTGCGCTCATTTTGAAGGATTTTTCAAGCCCTACCTGCATTTTGTTTGTATGCTTCTCCAGCTCTTTAGTCTGCAAATAATTCTGCAAGACTTGATCCATTTTCGTGTACGACTCCTCGTTTTCCGGATACATCGAATGGAATTTGCATGGCTCACTTGCCACGTGTTTACAGCAGTATTTAGACATCATGTTTGTGCATAGAAGATTGCGGAATAGCAGACAATGAGACGCTTTTCTCGCCGGCTTTCCTACTGCTGACATATCGAAGAGTTTGTTGGACGAGATTCCAGGACAGGAGCACATGTAGCTCGCGATGGATTCGCGCTTCTCGTTCGCCGACATTTCAGAGATTCCGTGAATTGTGGGAAGTAGGTCGAAGACACTAACCCAAGCGAATAGGTTTCGTTCGCTGGGCCATGGAGAGTCTGTACTGGAGTAGTGCACTTTATACGGATAGTATTGGTTGTGAGGGTCGTAGTCGGAAATGTAGCCAAAGTAGAATTGGCTGTTGTTGCCACGTCGCGGTTTTGTGATTCCTTTGCGGAGCTGGAAATGTAGAAAAATTAGTTTTTAGGTTGAAATTATAATTTTTAGCCCGAAAATTCCAAAATCCTACAAAAACTTTCTGTCCTGGCGCAAAAGTCACTCCCAAATCCTCTTCCATCCCTTCGATTTCTCTCCGTAACTCGATGTGATATCCACGTAGCTTTGCAGCTAATTGATCCTCCCGTTGTCCGTTATGATATAAATTCGGAGCTTTCCTATTGAACATCCGTTCGAATGGTGTTTCCGGTTGCTCACGGATCGATCTTTGATTGTATTCCATCACCACAAACTGCAGCTGCTCGACCCATCGATTCCTTGTCTGCATATCATGCTCTGCCACGTCCAACGCCCATCTCTCCAGATGAATATACGGTATTGGCTCATTCCAAACTTCTCGAATTTCAATTGCATAGACACTCTCCAACGATTTCATCGCATCTCGAATATACGTGGGATGGAATGTGGTAGAGAATCCCTCCGGGATACCGTACTCATTGAAAATCGAATTCAGAATCATTCCAATATGTGTTCGAGTACAATCGAATAGCGGTTTTGCCCAAATGAATTTCGATTTTAGACATGTCACTATCAGAAAATACTCGTAAATTTTGGATCCATACACAGCGGTTGGCATTTCATGAACATCGATTTGTACGTATTGCATTGGGTGATCAGCCAAAAATGACGGCTTCAGAGGGAATATGATATCCATAGGACGGGCGGTATCTGCGTTACTGTTCTCCACATCAGAGTCAGGGGCGTGGCCAACGTGGTAGAGCTGCATGAAGGCGTGCACTTCTCCATTGGAAGCGTTTACACGGTAGGAGATGACTGATGGACATGCGGATCCTTCTTTGAGCATTCGTTCACGTGGCAAGCGGTGTCTGGAATAGACTGGTCTGCTAGTGTTAGAAACGAAGGAAAATCCTGGGTCTGCTAGATATTTAGTTGTTCTGCTAAGTATTTAATCGAGTGGAAAAGCTCTGAATCGATAGCAGACCCAAATCCCACGTGAAATTTAGTCTAGCTAAAGAGTTAGCAGGCCAATATTCTCTCAATCTCTGCGTCTCTTTGGTCTGCTATTGTTTGGAAACGTGGAATTTGGGTCTGCTAATGTTTGAGATCGAGCAAGCGGATTGGCCTGCTAAAAAGCTAGCAGACCCATGTTCTCTAACTCTCTGCGTCTCGTTGGCTTGCGCCACGTGGAATTTAGGCCTGCTAAATATTTAGCAGACCCAAATCTCATTTCCCTTATAACTCGTTTCAAAATCAACGTAGAAAAATGATTTTCGGCTCATTTTTAACGATTTTTTATGACTTTTTGGGTCTGCTAGTGCTAGAAACGGAGATTCTTACTCACTTCTGTGTCTGCAGCACCAATTTGTGTTCACTTTTCGCACAATGCATGACTTGTCTTCGATATTTCGGCTGTTTCGTGTGCATCATATACCGACATCCCGAGGCCAACTCGACTAAATGTCGGAATTTCTCGAATTCTCCGATATTTGTAAACGTTTGAAGGTGAACCTCAATCGGAAGCTCGTGATTCTGACTTAGATGACGTCGGAGGGTGTATAGGGAAGCGTAGACTTCTCGACAATCGGTGATGGGGCATATAACGTTGTTCTGAAAGCTTTTGGTCTGCTAATTATTTGATTTAAGCTTTGGTCTGTTAATCATACATTAAAACTTCCATGACACTTGTATCGGTGAGCTACAAACGTGTTTCGATCGGGATATTCTGTATTTTTGCCGGTCCGAAGGCAAATTTTGCACAGAAATGTGCCTTGTTCAGTGATTTGTGGTTGGTACATCTAAAAAATTCGTTTTTTCAAGATTTTTGGAAGATTCTCACATCGAAAAGCAAATTCCGTTCGTTGGACAAGCTGACTATGGCGTCATATTCAACGTACTCATCTTCGTCCTGCAAATTTTTGAAAAAGTAAACATTTGGGTTTGCTAAATCATTTTTTACCGCAAAAATAATCTCCTCCCCATCGACTTCTATAATTTCTTCCATCTCTTCCTCTACAGCAGCTTCAGGATGCTGAAGGCCTTCTGAATTCCGAATCGCCGCGACGTCTTCTCCAATTTCTTTTTGCTCTATTTCTTCTCCCTCTTGGGGAATCTCAGATGACGTTGAAGGCATCATTTTGTCTAGAAATCTGGAGAATTTCAAGTTTCGCAAGCTATGATTTGAGAAAAACCGGGTTAAATAGCGAATTTCCGAGCAAAATTTGAAAAAAAGCACGAGAGTGTCTGCGTCTCTTGCTCTCTCGTGCGTAGCGGTAAAGCGCGCTTGCATATAAAGAATGCGGATTTGAAGAAAATGATGGGATGATGAAGAAAAAAAAATTTACTGTGACAGGAAAAAAAAATAATTGAAGAAAATTAGGAAAATTGAGGACCCGATGCACATTGAAATGGGATTAAAATAATAGGAAAGAGGGAAATCTAAATAAGAAGAAGAAGACAAAAAATTAGAATTTATCCAAGCATGGCCTGTTGCATGGCGATTCCCAACTTGGCCGGACTATCAGTGACAACGACATTGGCGTTCCGAAGAGCTTCAATCTTATCTCCAGCTGTTCCCTTTCCTCCTGCAATGATCGCTCCAGCGTGTCCCATTCTACGTCCTGGCGGTGCGGTGACTCCAGCAATGAACGAAACAACTGGCTTGGCATTCGGTCCCGAGTTTCTAGACTTCAAAAACTCTGCGGCCTGTTCTTCTGCCTGTCCACCAATCTCTCCGATCAGAATGATTCCTTTAGTCTCGTTATCTTCCAGGAAAACTTCCAAGCAATCGATGAAGTTGGTTCCATTGAACGGATCTCCTCCGATTCCGATGCAACGTGTCTGACCGAGACCGACGGCGGTGGTTTGATGGACGGCTTCATAGGTGAGGGTTCCAGAGCGAGACACGATTCCGATGCACCCCTTCTTATGAATATGTCCCGGCATGATTCCAATTTTGCAGTCTCCGGAGGCAATGATTCCTGGGCAGTTAGGGCCGAGAAGGCGAGATTTGTCTGGAAGAAAAAAATTGTTTAAAAATGTGACATCTTTCGTACAAGCTCACTCTGCTTCAACAAACGATTCTTAACCCGAATCATATCCTGCTGTGGAATTCCCTCAGTAATCGCCACAATCAATCCGATTTCAGCATCCATCGCTTCATGGATAGCACGGGCGGCTCCAGCGGCTGGAACATAGATAACGGTGGCGTCGGCACCGGTACGATCCTTGGCCTCGGCGACGGTTCCGAAGACTGGAAGGCCGAGATGAGTTTGTCCGGCCTTGTTTGGGGAGACTCCACCGACGACGTTGGTGTTGTATTCGAGCATTTGCTTGCTGTGGAACGTTCCTTGGCGTCCGGTGAATCCCTGAAAATGTAGCTTTTGGTCTGCTAATGATATTCCGTTCTATTTTGCTACGAATTAGCAGACCAAAAATCCCCGTTCTTCTACCTAGACAGTTATCTCTTATCATTTCGCTCAAGATCAAACAATCATATCATCTTTTAGCTGCAGACTTTCATTTCTGCGGAAAGGCAGAAATTCTTTTTTTTTTTAGATTGCCCGGCTCACCTGAACGATGACTTTGGTGCTTTTGTTGATCATCAAATTGTTGCGGGTGTCGCTGTAGACACTGCGGGTGACCGCGGCACGAGTAGCCGCACGAGCCGCCGATGCCAATGTTGATGCCATTCTGAAAAAAAAGCTGCGATTAATAGAAAATTCGAGAACGAAAAAGAGATATAGTGAATTTAGAAGCGAAGAAAAGCGATTTGAAGAAAAAAAAAATCGCGAAAAAAACTGTAAATTTAGCAGTTTAAGAATGACTAGAGACCTTTAAAAGTGCATCGTTTTCTAACTAGACACAAAAATGGTGTGGTGTAATGATATTTTTTCGCGGAGAAGACAGGGATACTGATAAGGAAACAAGCTGCTGAACACAGAAGTGGCCAGCAGCCACGAGGAAGAATTTGGAGAATTCGAGGATCAATGGACTTTTACCTTTGCACGCTACACAGGAATTACTGGCTAGAAGCTACAGGGAAATGGAGCTAATTGAACTAGAGAAAAAGAAAGCTACAAGCTAAAAATAAGGATTCAGTAGGGCTAATCTATTTGAGAGCATTGGGAGAAGAAGACTGATGCAATCTGCGCTAATTGAAAAAAATAGGCTCGCTGAACAACGAAAAAAGGTTTTTATCACAGACTTTTACATAAAATCCTGTGTTTTTTTTTGCTATTCAAGTGAAAAAAATGGTTTTAGACATGCGAAAAAATACGGAAATTCCCATAAATAATGAGAAAATTGTGTTCAAAATACAGAAAAACATCTAGCAGGTCCAAATTTCACGAACATTAGCAGACCAACGAGACGCAGAGAGTGAGAGAGCATGGGTCTGCTAATTATTTAGCAGGCCAGAATTCCACGTTTCAAAACAATAGCAGACCAACGAGACGCAGAGAAAAGTGGTCTGCTAATTATTGAGCAGGCCTAAAATTAAAAAAAAACAATTGCGCACTATTTTTTTCGTTTTTTAGGTCCAAAAAGAACTGGCCTTCGTAGTATTGCGTAGTTTATTTGTCCGTTGACGACAAGGGAGTTCTTCTCCCCTATCTTATCTTCATTTTTCTTTTTTTTTTTGAAGAGAAAGGGTAAAGTGCAGAAATGAGAGACAGACGAAGATCACTTTGCAAGGGGGCAGTGTGGGCGGATCGGAAATGACAAAGAAAGGTGGAAAAATCGATTTTTCAGAGCGAGGGCCAGAGAGACATGCTGGAGAGTTTTAGTGTTTTTTTACGAGCGTTCTCTAGATGAGGCAGTGTGAAAAACAAGGAGAGTGCAGAGAAAGTAAAAATTGGAGAGGAAAAATAAAATTTAATGGGTTTTCGACGAAAACTGAAGAGAAAATTCGCCGAAAAAGCTTTTTAAAGAAAAAGATCCAGACAAGAATGCGCGATCCAATAGGCAGTGCAAACGCGCTCAATGGACAATATTGTCAGGGCGGGAATTTGAACGAAACAAATCTCAACTGAAATTTCCTGCAAATTCGGAGATTTTCAGCCAAAATGTGACCGAAATAGGAAGAAAAAACCAATTTTTTTACAAATGGAATTTAAAAGTCGCGCAGTTTTATTTTCGCAACAGGGCGCGTTTTCCTTTCCATCTCTCTTTTCGACAAATTTCGGCAAATTTCCTTTGTTATTTATTTGTTCCGAATTTATAAATTTTTGTTACGAATTTATAAATTTTTAGAGAAAAAATGGCTCCGGAAACGAACGAAAAGTGTAAAGCATGCGGAGGCTTCAACTTCTCAATGATCGACGGTTTCAAGTACTGCGATCGGTGTGGAACGCTTCTGGAGGTGCAAAAAATCATAAAATTCAATTTTTAATAAAAAAAAATAAATTCTAGAACTTCGAAGAGCTCGAAGCAGAAGAAGGTGGAATTCAGCAGACTCGCGGTGCCGGAAAAATTAAAATTAAAAAAAAAGGAGGCGACGATGGGGAGAAGAAAACGACGAATTTGGTTTCAACGAATGAGTCGAACGTTCAAATTATGCGAAAAGCACTGGAAAAACGCAGCGATTTTTTCAGCCGACAAGCTTTGAAAAACGATGAGTATGTAGCGAAAAAATTTAAAAAAAATTGAAATCCCTCTTTCAGACTAGCCTTCCCCCATGAATCCACACCAGACTATCTGTATCGTCTAGGTCTTCGACTGGCTGCGTTCACTCAGGTTCTCGCAAAAGTCGGTCATGTTCTAGTCAAAGAGCTCAATTTCGAGCCACGCGTTCTTCCGACGATTCTGGCCACTTTTCAACGATACCTCGCACACTGCCACGTGGCATTCTGTCACTCGGAGCAGTGTGGAAGCGATGAGCAATTGAGATTCGTAGCGATGATGGAGAATTTAGAATTGTTAGTGAGATATTGAAAGCAGCAGCAACAAGATAGAAAATCGAGCTCTGAATCAATAGCAGACCCAATTTTCACTTGGAATTCAGGTTTTTATGTGAAAAAAAATGAAGGAAATCGGTTGAGAACTGGCTGAGATAGCACTATTTTTATATTACGAGATGCGCCACGTGGAATGTGGGTCTCACATGTTCTCTGACTCCCTGCGTCTCGTTGGTCTGCTAATGTTTGGAAACGAGGTATTCAGGCCTGCTAAATAACTAGCAGACCAATGCGTTCTCGTTTCTGCGTCTCGTTGGTCTGCTAATGTTTGAATAGGAGAAAGCTGAATATTTAGCATACCCAAATTTTTCCAGCGAACAACAGGAGCGCGAAGAAAAACGCCGAAAGAAGTTGGCGCGACGTGGCAAAGGTGTGAAGGCGTTGAGCAAATCGGCGGCGGCATGGACACTTCTAACACAGGGAAATATCACGGAAAATCTGGATTTGGATTCAGAAGAGGACGAAGAAGAAGAAGAAAATCCAAATTTGAACAAATCCATGGAAAATTTGGAATTCGAAGATACGCAAAACGACGAAACTGTAGCTGTTAATGATACTACAGTTGGATTCGTTCGAAAAATCACAACTGCACTATCTACAGAAGCCCTCCGACGCGCTAGACAAATGATTCTGAATCTGGAAATCCTCGTGGCAATTATACACTCTGCTTTAATGTCATGCGGATACCGAAACGTTCTGGCCTCAGACGTCGTTCGGTGGATTCGTGAGGATCGATTTAGAATCTCTCTCCGTTCGATTCGTCTGATGAGACATAGTGCGAAGGAACAGGAGACGAAGGAGGCGATGACAAAAGTCGACTACGCAGAGCCATATTTAGTACTGAAATTCTAAGTTTGTGCTCTGAAGATATAGCAATTTTCAGCGTTTTCCACTGTATGAAATCACCAGAACGTCTACATTATTTCATCAGTCACTGAATTTAAATGAGAAATTGGTTTCGTTGAATTTTGAAACTGTTAGTAAATTTTTTTTAAAGTAGAGTTTATCAAAAGTTCAAAAATCGAGCGAAAATTCAATAGCAGACCCAAATTCCACGTGGAATTTAGGCCTGCTAAATAACTAGCAGACCAATCTGAGTTTGGCCTGCTATTGAGAGAGAAGCGAGAGCGTTGGCCTGCTAAATCATTAGCAGACCCAAATCTTGTCTCCCTCATAACTCTGTTCATTTTCGTCGTAGAGCAATGATTTTGGGCTCATTTTGCAGCATTTTTCTGACTCTCTGCGTCTCGTTGGTCTGCTTATTATTTAGCAGACCTAAATTCTACGTGGAATAAAAAAAGCCCGATATTTTCCAGTTGGCCGCTCGTCTCTGCGATAACCTGAATCTACCAGTTGAATTCCTCTCTCGTGTGCTTCTTCTGGAATCTATGATCCCCTGTGACGTCAATCCATCGCTTCGGAAACAAGCTGACGTCAGTATGGGTCACAATTGTGAGCAGTTGGCAGCGATTCAGCCGAAATTGTACAATTCGGGCTTTTTGTCATGCTTCGGAAGGAAAGAGCGGACGTGGAGAGAGGCGGATAATTGTGATGAGTCAGTCAAACTCGCTCTATTGAGAATACAGTGCATTTGCAGAGTTCTTCTCTCTCCTGACACCAAACTCATGGCCTATATACTTCTAGTGTTTCGGCTCACTTTTGACATAGATAATGCCACGTGCTCTCCGGATTCAAAAGATGCTCTGAAATTCGACATTGACACGTGGATTCATCAACTGGAAATGCGGCTGAAATGTTGGCAAGAGCATGATATGAGCATGGTTTTGAGGAGCTCTTGTCCAGTTCCAGACATTCAAATTAGCACTCCATTCGGCCCTAACTATTCCTAGTAAGCAGCAAACTTGCTCCAATGAGAATTTTTTTATATTCAACATTTTTCCAGCTACGACAAGAAGGGAAATCCATGGGTGCATAGACTTCGTCGACAAGTTGGATTCGCCAAATGTATTCCTTCTGAAATGTCGTTCAATTCCACGTCATCACTTCCTACTGTATTTGATATTCGGCAGAATCGATTTAAAACCGAACGACGACAATTAGAAGCCGTCATGTCGCCACTGAAATTTCAACGAGTGATTTTGAGGAAAGAGATGGAAAGAGACCCAGAGAAATATAGAAATATTGTGGACCCAGATTCTGAGAAAACGTTTTTCAAAGATTTTACGGTAAGAAAAGTTTTAGAAAATGTTAGAAAACGCGCTCCGTTGATTAAAATTCAAATTTAGACCCAAAAAATCGCGGAAACCTCCAATTCGTTCGATGAGTATTTCCCCTGTGCAAGTCGGTATACGGTAGGTAGATTTTTTTTTTGAAATTTTAAATTTCTAAAAATTTAGATCTACAAGCGACCAGATTGGATTCAGAATTGCACTGCTAGGAGCAAACAGTTATCACCGGTAAGGATTTGGAAAAAAATTCCAGAAATTAAAAAAAAAAACTGAAAATCCAATGTTGGCAGAAATTCAAAACATCCTAAATTTAAAAAAATCGAAAAATTCCTTTTAAAAAACCGAAAATTTCCAAATTTAAAATTTTCTGAAATTGCACAAAATCTAAACAAATCGAAAAATTATTCCAAAAAAAAAAAATTCAAAAATTAAAGCAAACTAAAATTTCAAAATTTGGCAAGAATTCAAATTTTAAACATTAAAAAAAAAACCAACAGTTCTTCTTAATTTCCGAAAAGTATTTTTTGCTATTTTTTTTTTGGAATTTTTCGATTTTCTAAAACTCCAAACAATTCCAGAAACCTAAATTCTCTGAAAAAATCCTAAATTTTCAAATCAAAAAGTCCAAAAATTTTCCACAATTTCAGGAGTTCCCAATAAAATGTTTATCTGCTAAATAATTAGCAGACCAACGTTTTCGCTTTCTCTGCGTCTCTAAATAGAAGGCCAAACTCAGATTGGCTTACTAAATATTTAGCAGACCAACAAGACGCAGACACACGTTTTCTCTATTTTCATTTTTCCAGAAAATCGGTCCGTACCGCTTCTACATCAGCAATCAAGCGTGCGACGATCTTCTGGGTGTTGCCACGTCATCATTCTCTCCACGCTTCAAATTCCTCCTCGATTCCCTGGCTCTCATCATTGGTGAAGACCCAAAAGCCTTGTACACCGCCTTCGTAATGCTTGAGATGCATCTAACGTCTTCTGACACCCTGGAAACGATTCGAGAATCATTGCTCAGATCAAAACCGATTACTGTAAAGTGCCAAAAGTTTCGGAAAACCATGTGGCATGTCGAGTGTCTCCGAAGAGTGGTGACTGAGCATCCAGTCGGGAAAATTGAGGATTTGAAATATTTTATTGTTGCTAGCACGAGAGAATGTAAGAAAACGTTTTCAATTTAAATCTGAAATTCTGAATTTCCAGCACAAGAAGAGCTCGCCGAGTCATCTGAAGCCTATCTAATGCACTTTAGGAATCACGAAATTCGCGAAGATTTGACATCGTTGGAAGCCGAAAAAGTCCAGAATCGTGTCCTGAAACTTGCCTACGATTTTGAGACGTTTTTCGGGATTTTGGCAGTGAAGATGTGGTGAAATTTGACGGAAATTCGAATTTTCTGTACATTTTTGTTAATTTTGTTAATTGTTGTTGTTCTTTATTGTTAAATTATTTTTTATTGTTAAATTATTTAAATCACAGAAATTTCAACATAGTATTTAAATATGGCAGATTAGAAAAATGCACGAAAAAAAAACAAATTTTGAGCTCAAATATAGACCAATGGCTCATCGGGATCACTATTCTTTGAAAAATGGGTCACCGCCGTGAGCCATCGATTCCGATCGGCCTCCTCTTTAAACGAGAAACAGAATCCGGGGAATTTGGAAGAGTATCCGTCCTTTAATTCAGAATCATTGCACAGTTGAAGGCGTTGGGCGATTTTCGGCCGGGCTCCGATCCCACATACCATAGGATATCGTCCATTGGCCACGATTTCCATAGTTTCTCGTTTCGGTACGCGGAAATCTGAAAAAAATCTTTTTTTACAAAAAATGGGAACTTTTGATTGGAAAACACTTCATTTCAAATAAAATGCTTCTAGAATCGTCTTCAATATGCATTTTTAATTTTATCACAGGTCAGCAAACGCGCTCTGTTAAGAATTTACCCATATCTTTGACAGTTTCTAAGATAGAACGTTGATTTTGATTGGAATCGATTAAAAATTGAATTTTACATCGAAAACTATACCATATTGACTTATAAAAAGTTTCGGGAAAAGTGCGCTCTAATGATAATTCAATCATAACTTTTTTAGTTTCGAAGATAGAACGTTGGTTTTAATTGGAATCGGTTTAAAATGAAATTTCACATCAAAAACTATATTTTATTGGTTAACAATTTTTTGAGTGAAAATGCGCTCTAATGATAATTCGATCGTAACTTTTTCAGTTTCGAAGATAGAGTGTCAATTTTAATTGGAATCGGCTTAAAATCAAGTTTTACATCGGAAACTATACTTTATTGATTAACAATTTTTGAGTGAAAATGCGCTCTAATGATAGTTCAATCATAACTTTGTTAGTTTCAAAGATAGAGCTTCCATTTATTTAGGTTTAGTTTCGAAATGAAATTTCACATCGAAAACAATTATCAGATCATTCAAAGACATTTAGAATGCAAACTCGCTCTAATGATAAAATTTTCGAAACGTCGATTTGTGGCTCTTATCCAAAGTTTTTTTTCAGTATTTTTAACAACGGCAACAATCACAATATTATGCATTTCGAGATGGATCAAACCGCCGAAAAGATCGAAACGAGAACAGGCTCCGCCCCTAAATCCAGACGACTCAAGTATGAAAATGGCGGTGACACGAGAGGCGGCACTCAGAAATGATCTACACGAAGAGCTGCTAGAAATTTTAACTGTTGAATCTGATTGATTTTTTGTGTGTTTGAATAAAAAGTTTTTTCAAATGCGCTCCATTGCAAATTTGCCTGGATCTCGGTTAGTTTTCGTCGTATAGGCTGGATTTTAATACCAATCGGTTTCAACTTGAATTTTCTGTTTAAAATCATCAAAAATGCAAATGCGCCCTAATGCAAATTTGCGTGTATCTCGGTTAATTTTTGTTGTATTGGGTTGGTTTTGGTACCAATTACTCACCGAAGTTCCATTTTCAATTTTCGCCTCGTACGACTTGAAAGTTTTCGATCCGGGTTCGGCCACCTTGACCTTTCCAGTAAACACTGACATATCCTTTCCATCGAATCTCAATTTGTCATGATCGAACAGTAAGAATCCATCTTTACAATTCCAATCAATCCATTGCATTACACATCTGGATACTTTGTGTGACGGGGGAAGTCTTCTAACCAAATGTCCATCAGCAATACACTCGAAAACAGCGTACGGCGAGTCGGGCGGTCCGTCGAATCCACGTTTTGCGATCGCCTCTCGACACACTTCCTCGCTGGCCAACGACATTTTCACATTGAATGGGCGGTTCTCTTTTTCCCACACGTGGATGGCAACTATCAAGTCGGGACTTGGTTTTTTCTGAAAATCAATATATTGGGATTGTTAAGTAATGAGAATTAAAAAACAGAAAAATGCTGCAAAATGAGCCCAAAATCCTTGCTCTACGTTGAAAATGAAGAGAGTTGTGGGTGAAATGAGATTTTGGTCTGCTAATGTTGTAGCGAGACGCAGGGAAACGAGAGAAGTGGTCTGCTAAATATTTAGCAGGATGCGCTTCACTCGGACAGTAGCAACCACATCGAGANGTTTGGCCTGCTATTGAGATACGCAGAGAAACGAGAGAGTTGGTCTGCTAAATATTTAGCAGACCAATGCTCCCTAACTATCTGCGTCTCTCGTTGGTCTGCTAATTATTTAGCAGGCCAACGCGCTTCACTCGAACATTAGCAGGAGGCATTTTAGGTTTGGGTCTGCAAATCATTTAGCAGACCAATGCTCTCTGACTCTCTGCGTCTCGTTGGTCTGCTAATTATTTAGCAGGCCAACGAGAAGCAGAAAAAGAGAGAGCTCGTTGGTCTGCTAAATAACTAGCAGACCGAAATCTTATTTCCTCCTTAACTCGCTTCAAAATCAACGTAGAGAAAGGATTTTTGGCTCGTTTTGCAGAATTTTTTATTCTATTTTTGGGCCTGCTAATTAGAAAAATACCCAAAATTTGGCTCACCGCGTTCACCGACTTCTTCTCTGCGTCGTTAACAATTTGACGGGATAGTTCCTCCTCGATGCTGATCTAAAAGTAAAATATATAATTTTTCACAAAAAGAGGATTACTGTACCTGAAAAATGGTGTCGTAACCCGTGATCAAATGAATCATAACATTGATTTGATGATTGTAGCTCTCGCTGAACACTTGTTTTCCATCCTCTGTCATTTGGTCCGTTACAAAAAGACTCGCGGCGAAAACTTTTGACAAATTTTCCACACTTGCTCTGTTTTCCAGTGCGTGCTCCGACACATTTCTCAGATGACCAATTAGTTTTTTCAGCGTCGCAAAATGGACGATTGGGAACTTTTTGATCTCCACTGCATACTGTTTGAAGAGATCCAGCGATTGGGATTCTTGGGCTGAAATTAAATTGAATTTGAATTTGAAAAAAATCACAGTGTAAAATCGCTCTATTGATAATTTGGCCATATCTCCTTTAGTTTCAAAAATGGGACTTTTATTTTGATCGCATTCGTTTGGAAATCAAAGTTCACATCAAAAACTATGTAAATCTCAATAAAAAATTTTTAATTGCAAATTCGCTCTATTGATAATTTGGTCATATCTCGTTTAGTTTTGAAGGCATGACTCTTATTTTGATTGCAATCGCTTGGAAATATGAATTTAGATCGAAAACCAAAAAAATATCAATTGAAGTGCAAATTCGCTCCATTGAGAATTCCTCCATATTTTCCATTGAGAATTCCTCCATATTCCTTGTTAATTTCACATATAGCGCTTTAATATTTAATATAGCTGTCAAAATGAATATCAAGTTCTAAAAAAATGCAAACTCGCTCTATTAATAAAACTTTCAACCCACCAAGTTTGAAAAGTTCCGGTTGATTAGATAATGGAAATAATGGGATTTCGACTTTTCGGAAAAATGTTCTTAAGACATCAGCCACTGCATACACCGTTTCATCACTTTCTTGAACAGGGTAGTAGCCGACAGGATCTGCAAATTCGCTCTATTGATAATTTATGTAAATTGCTCATAACTCTGTTATTTTGAAGGTAGAGACTTGACTTTTATTAGATTCGCTTTTAAATAAAATTTACATCAGAAAAGTTACAAATCTGATACAAAACATATTTATATGAAAATGCGCTCTAATGCAAATTTAGTCATAACTCTGTTATTTTTGAAGAAGCAGAGGGTTTTATTGGGATCGCTTTGAAATCAAATTTTACATTGGAACAATTAACAAATCTTATTCAAAACATCTTTGAATGAAAATGCGCTCTAATGCAAATTGGACCATAACCTAGAAGGAACACAGCTTTAACAAAAACCTAGATTTTCGTGGATTTTAAAATGCCAAAATCATTATTTCTAAATGAATCCATCGACATTTTTCGCTGGCTTTCTTCATGTTTTTGGAATCTTTCTAACGTCTTCTCTTCTAATTTTCATATGCAAAAAAAAAGGCCGTAAAAAACCAGATGACGTCGAGGAATCAGAAAAAGAGAGTACGAAAAAAGGAGAGACGGAGATAAAAACGGAATTGGAATCTCAACTTTTAGAACTTCTAGAAGAGCTCAGTGATTCTGAAAAACGGAAAAAGAAGAAAAAGAAGAAGAGAAGGAAGAAGAAGAGAGGAAAAAGAAGAAGTCAAGATCGGGAGCCAAGAAGATCAGCGAACAAACGGAAAGACGATTTACCAGAGGATGTAAGTGTGCTCCAATGAGAATTTAGTCAAGATAGGACTATTATTTTGATTGCAATCTAATGAACACCGAAATTTACATTGAAATACATGTAAATCTAAGAAAAAAATGTTCGAAATGCAAATTCGCTCTATTGATAATTTGGTCATATCTTTTCTAGTTTTGAAATTAAACTTTTATTTTGATCGCAATCATTTGGGAATCATATTTTACATCGAAAACCATGTAAATCTCAATTAAACTATTTTTGATGAAAACGCGCTCTATTGATAATTCACCAATGTCTAGGCCAGTCTTGAAGATAGAACATTTGTTTTGATCGTAATAGTTCGGAAATCAAATTTCACATCGAAAACCATGTAAATCCCAATAAAAATATTTTAAATCGCAAATTCGCTCTATCGATAGTTTGCCCATATCTGGTTTAGTTTTAAAGATAGAATTCCCATTTTGATCACAATCGTTTGGAAATCAAATTTCACATCAAACACCATGTGAATCTCACTTTAAAAAATTTGAAATGCAAATTCGCTATATTGATAATTCCGCTCAATGCCATCATAGAAAGCTTGAACTTGGCCTAAATTTTCTGTCGAACCTTATTTTCTAAATTTCAGGCGCCTCGAAAAATCCCCCTAAACGAAAAGGAGCAAAAAATTGCAAAAGGACTGAAAGTGGCAAGTGGTGACTACCCGACAATGGATAATATCAAATCTGATTGGGATCCTGACCTTTCTTACTGTAGAATGTGACCTTTCTTACTGTAGAATGAAAAAAATTTTTTTTTTTGGGTTACTGTACCTTCTGTCAATTTCGTTGTTATCGTTTTAGCCTCTGTAACTTTTCCATTTCTTCTATAGATTCCTTCTGACTTCATCCCATACGCAGACACAAATCTGATACACTTGTCGACAATCTGAAAATGGAAAATGCGCTCTATTGACAATCTGGGCGGCTTACCACTGGAATATTATCTCCAGTGAGTCGGAAATTCTCCAGAATTTTTGCTGGCTGCTTCAGAATACTATCGATAGCCTCGTACCATTGAGTGGTGGTAGCGTCGTCACGAGAGTCAATGTAGAGAGTTCTAAAAATTTTGAATGTTTTAGAATTGTATTTTGAAAGAAAGAACGTTAAAAATGCTGCAAAATTAGCTTAAAATCACATTTCTACGTTGATTTTGAGCACAGTTATGGAGGAAATAAGATTTTGGTGTGCTAATCATTTAGCAGACCAATGCTTTCGATTTCGCTGCGTCTCTCAATAGCAGGCCCACACTCAAATTAGCCTGCTATCGAGAGACGCAGAAAAAGCGAGAGCGTAGGTCTGCTAATTATTTAGCAGACCAACACTCTCACCTCCCTGCGACTCTCAATAGCATCCCAACGCGTTACGTGAAATTTAGGCCTGCTAATTATTTAGCAGACCAACGAGGCGCAGAGAAAGAAGGGAGCACATTGGTCTGCTAATTATTTAGCAGGCCAACTCTCTCACCTCTCTGCGTCTCGTTGTCCTGCTATTGTTTGGAAACGTAGAATTTAGGCCTGCTAAATAATTAGCAGACCAAAATCTTATTTCCTCCATAATTTGCTTCAAACTCAACGTAGAACAATGATTTTTGGCTCATTTTGAAGCATTTTTTCGCTTAATTTTTTGCAACTAATTTTCAAACTTACACTCCATGAAGTGTAATCGAAAACGGTCCCCTCTTATGCTTCACACTTGGACACCATTCGCTTTTATCAATTCGTTCTCTCATCGTCATCACTTTTCGAAGATCCACTTCCACCAACTCATCAGCCGACTCATCTTGACTATTCCTTTTGAAAACTCGGTCTCTAGACTCTGATAACATATAAATCAGTGTCATCTTGTTGATCGCAGTCGCACAACACTTCCATTCTCCAGTTGTTCCGTACTTAATCCACGTGGATCCACAAATTCCGAATTCGTGATCGTTTTTCAGCACCGCCGTTAATTTACAGTTGATTGTCAGCCATGCTTCGGCTAGAATAAACATCCAGGAGGTGAAAAGTGGCTCCTCAATGAATGAGATGACGTGACGCTTCTCTCCTACGTGGATCAGAATTGATGAGGATTCTGAAGACGATTCAATCTTTCGAATCATATAAAAGTCTTTGACATCGAATGGTCCCAAGAGACACGTGTCTTCAGAATCGTCATCTTCATTGAAAAAGCTGAGCTGCATGTTCCTGAATCTTCCGTTGCATCTTTTCTCTTTCTTTGTCTGAAAATTTAAATTTTTATAAAATTTTTATTTTAAAAATTATGTTTTTCTCTCAACCTACACTTTTCAATGTCACTGCTCCCATATAGGAAATCGAGCTTCCATCAATTTTAATAGCCCCATTTTCTGGAAATCCTTCTGAAACTGTCACATCTGATGACGTGGCAGTGTCTGGCAGATTCACATAGATATGACTGGGTTTTGGACTGGGCGTCGCGCAAGCCTCCACCACATTATCCCAACCGTTTTCCAGATTCTTCTTCTCAAACTGCGGTGACACGTAGAGATTCTGATTTGTTGAAGAATTCCGAGACGTCGTTGGTGACGTGTGATAGAAGCTGTCATCAAATGGATCGATGGTGGTGCCAAGGAATTCAGAATCCGTGTAGTCACTTCTACGAGGGCATGGGGTATAGGGATTCTCTTCATGAGAAGAAGATCCTAAAGATGGGCGGGATGAAGTGGACGGAGCTGGGATGCTGGAATTTAGGTCGTCTGGGCGATTGGATGAGCAGAGGGTTTCAGCTTCCTCCTCTTCTGTGAGCCATTCTCGAAGGTCTTCGCAGTCTGGAGATGTCGTGGGGGCTGGAATATTTGGATTTTTACATCGAAATTGGGGATTAAATAGAGTGAAAGTTTAGAAAGTATATTTGAAAAAATTAGGCAGAAAAAATGCTGCAAAATGAGTCAAAAATCATTGTTCTACGTTGAGTTTGAAGCGAGTTACGGAGGAAATAAGATTTTGGTCTGCTAAATATTTAGCAGACCAACGAGCTCTCTCTTTTTTTCTGCTTCTCGTTGGCCTAATGTTCGAGTGAATCGCGTTGGCCTGCTAAATAATTAGCAGACCAACGAGACGCAGAGAGTCAGGGAGCATTGGTCTGCTAAATAATTTGCAGACCCAAACCTAAAATGCTTCATAACATGGCACAAACTTGTCGTAGAGACACCAAACTAGGCTCAAAATTTCTCTGATGAATTCTATTTTCAGAAAATTTTTACTCACGATGCGATGGGGATGGTGTGATCCCTGAAATCGCTCGGTATGCATCCAAAGACAAATACAACGGATTCTCGACAGTTTGAGGAGTACTCGATGATGACGTGGATGGTCCAGAATTCGCCGGTGTTAACTCGATAAAATCAATAGGGAGTGCAGGAAGGGGTCTGCTGAAAATGTGCGCTCTATTGAGATTTTTTCGAAAATGTCTCACTTTGAATGGGAGGATACTCTTTCTGGAATCTGTGGATTCTGAAGTTCCGGTTTCCAACCAGCCGGTGGTGGAGGTCTTGGAGGGGGCGGGGCGTGTCTTTGTGGAGGACTCATTGTAATATTTTCTGGGTCATGGAACCCAATTTCTGGGGCTGGTTTTGGAGTTTCACCCAGATTCAATTTTAGTTCTCCTAGAACATTTCCAAAATTTTGAATAACTGCCGCTGAGGAAGACATGGCACGTGGTGGTTTTGCAGGTGGACGAGGGGGAACTTCTGGAGGTGTTATTCTTGGAGGCGGGACTTCTGAAATCTCTCGAGGGCGATGGAGCACATTTTCTGATGTGGATTCTGATGGTTGGGATTCAGAAGGCGGTGTAGAAGACGTGGGAGGTTCGGGGGTCTGAAATTTAAAAAGCTTGCATTGGAGCGCAATTGCGTGCAGATGGAAATTCAATTTTCAATACCTGAAAATTCTTGAGATTCTAAAAGTCTAAGAAATCCGAAAAATCAAAAAATTTGAAAAAATCCTAATTCAAAAAATTCAAAAATACAGAAATTCTAAAACTCAAAAATCCTAAAAATATTGAAAATCCAAAATTCAAAAAAAGAATACAAAAATGCTACAAATCCGAAAAGTCCTAAAACTACAAAAATCCTAGAAATCCTAAAAACCAAAAAAACCGAAAAAGTCCTAAGAATCTTGAAAATCCCAAGAATTCTAAGAATCTTGAAAGCCTGATATCCAAATAATATAAAAACTCTAAAATCCTTATAATCCCAAAAATTATAAAATCTGAAAATTTTTTAAATCCCAAAAATCCCAAGGCTTCAAAAATGCTAAAAATCCCTAAAACTAGAATCATCAATCCTTAAAACTAAAATCATTGAAATCCTGAAATTCCCTAATATCCCTAAAACTTTAAAAATCCTAGAAATCCCAAAAATTCGAAAAATCCTAAAATTATAATAATCTAAACATCCTGAAATTTGGAAAACCCATAAATTCCTGAAATTTCAGAAAATATACAAATTCTTAAATGCCCAAAAATCTTTAAACCCTAATATATTAAAAAACCCGGAAAAGATTTTACATTAAAATTACCTGATTATTACTATTTGGGCTGAGACCTTCTGCAAATTTTGTTCTTGGTTTTGGTACCGGTGTTGTCATAATTTTTCTGAAAAATTTTAAAGATTTTTTTTTCAAAAAAATATTTTGCGAAATACTCAAAATCATTTTTTTTCTAAAATGTTTTAGAGATTTTTTTTTTAAAAACATCTTCTGCGAAATACACCAAGTAGGTAAAGAAGGACGGGATGGATACAAAAGGGAGGGAATGAGTCATAAGGACACATACAAACAAACATCATAAAAGAAGAAGAAGAGAACATACTAAAAATCATGATAAGATAACAACAAGTTGTCTGGATTGGAAAATTCTAGTTCATATTGAAAAATTTATTTAAATATTTCCAAAAAAAATTGGAAAAAATTTTTGAGCAACTAAAAAACGAATTTTGCTCCATCCGTTTTTTTGTGAACAAACTTTGTACTCCATCAACACAATAGTTTTAATATTTCTGTACAACAAATTCGCTCTATTGGTAAATGAATTCTTAATAGAGCGTATTTGCAACAATAGCCAGAAATAGAAAAATCTAACGGTAGAACAGGAGATAGAAAACAAAACAATGACGAATCGTCGTTTTTTTTCGGGCCGCCCCGAAAAATCCAATTGTCCTTTTTGTGCTCGGTTCTATTTGAGGTGAGGAATAGGAAAAGAGGAGGAACTTAATATGAAAATCAAATAAAAACCCGAAAATTCTAGAAAAAACCGTTTAAAATGACTCATTTGGAACCCAGAAAATCTTAGATTTATGTCTTGAAAATTCATTTGGGTCTGCAAATTATTTAGCAGACCAAAGGAACGTCTCCAGAAGATTTCAAAACCAAAACTTCGAAAAAATAAAAGTTTGGGCACCAACTAATAAAAACTTCTGATTCGCCTGACTAAATTTCAGCTCAATCGCTTAACTTTGAGTGGGTGAAAAGGCGCGCGACATCCATCCGGACATACAGAATTTGATGAATGTTATTCGCTAATTATTTAGCAAACCACTGTGACGCAGAGAAAAAAGCCATGTGTGATTTAGGTCTGCTAGATATTTAGCAGACCAATCTAGTGTAAAAACGGAGGGAAATACTAAACATCGAGAAATTGTTCGTTTCCATCCATCTCGCTCTGTGTATGTTTTGGGTTGGGGTGGCCTGATGGAGAGAATCGAAAGATCATGGAGAAGCGAGGGACGCAGAGAAACTGCTTGTAAACGAGAGAGTGTGCCGATCAATGGAGACGCAGGATGAGAGAGAAAGCGAGGAGAACCCAAAGAAGACGATGGGATGGGGAAAGGAAGACGGGAAATGAGTCATCAGTCATACTCTTGATGGATGGATGAATGGTTTTTAAAGATGGGATGTGATGAAATCAGCTGGAAATCGCAAAATTTGTATATTCCAAAAAAAAACAGTACATAATTTAAAAAAAAAACAACAAAAAACAGATCACAGTATTTCCAGACTAAATTAGATTCAAAGTTTTTTGATGGCCTTTCCACTGGCATACTGTAGCCCCGAGTATACGGTAGTGACGGCAGTGGCGCATCCCAAAGCGAAAATCGCTTCGTTGGCGGCGACGGAGAAGTCAAAAACTGGGGATGCCAGGGCGAGAGCGACCAGTGACAGTTGGAGTACGGTGTTGATCTGAAAATAGCGGAAAATTTGGGTCAAACTAGTGGAGAAATCAAGGAAATCGGGTGAAAACGAGAGATTTTAAGGCGCGCCACGTGGAAAATGGGTCTGCTAATTAATTAGCAGGCCAACGTTCTTTCTGCTTCTCTGCGTCTCTCAACGCAAGTGCCCAATAGGAAGAAGCTTGAAGAGACGCAGATAAAGGGGTCTGCTAATTATTTAGTAGGCCAACGATTTTTCAAACATTAGCAGACCAATGTCTACTTCTCTGCGTCTCTAGTGGGTCTGCTAGCTATTTAGCAGGTCAACGAGACGCAGAGAAAAAGCGCGCGTTGGTCTGCTAAATATTCAGCA
>NC_013490.2:519219-534740 GCF_000004555.2 Caenorhabditis briggsae
GCGTGGTAAATAATTAGCAGACCCACTTTGCACGTGGCGCGTCTCGCAATAGAAACATAGTGATATCTCAGCCAGTTCTCAACCGATTCCTTCATTTCTTCACAGAAAAATCTAGAACCTTAACCACATTTTTTATTTAGGTCTTTTAGGTCTGCTAAATAAGTAGCAGACCCACTTTTCATGTGGCGTTTGCAAAAACCCATATCTCAGCTGTTTTCTTATCGATTTTCGTCGTTGTTTTTACAGTCTTACCTTGCTCATCATAGTAGGAACGACTTGCATCGAAGAAACTTGTGGATTGAAGAATCGATTCAGTGAGTACGGGGGACTCATCACTTGGTACCGTTTGTAGAAGCCACCGGCGATGAGACACACGTCACGAAGAATCACAATTGAGGTCAGGGGTACTGAAATTTTTTAGTCTCTCTCAAAATTTAAATGTTTTCAATTTTTCCCTACAAGGAATGAGTCCGGCATGTGTCATTGTGATGAACATTGTGGAGATGAGAAGTTTATCAGCTACTGGATCCAGTACGGATCCTAGCAGAGATTTTTGACCAGGAACATTTCGAGCAATCCATCCATCTAGCTAAAATTTTCTATGATTTCAACAATCCCGCCAGAATTTAAGAGTACCAAATCCGAAGCTCCAGCAACTGTGAAAAGAGCAAACGCTGGAGTGAAATGATGTTGAACGACTAGATAGCCAATTAGTGGAGTAGCTGCAATTCTTCCGGCGCAAATCGCATTTGGAATTGTGGCTACTTTGTATCGGCCTCGTTCTTCTGGTGGAAGACTTTTCACTTTTGGAGCTTTTTCCTCTTGAAAACGTCGGGAGCTCAGCATCAGATGACGTGGAAGAATCCGATGGGAGCGGAGGACTCCCCAAAGCATCGTCGTTGAAGCTATCATGACGCCAAACCTCTATTTCCACCGTATCATTAGCAATTCAAATAGCCTGACATGATTAAAATGAGGGTGGGGAGGCGAAAAGGAAGAGAAATATCTAAATGTAAAATTCGAACAATTTTGGAAGATTTTTGACAACAGTCAAAAGTAATTCATTGGCCAACGAAACGGCGAACGGAATCACCCTAGGGAGTTCTTTTTCAAAAACCACAGAGAGAGTTGTCACGACATATCCGGCTATACTAAAATTTAAAACATTTTGTGTCATACAAATAATGATTCGACGAAGGAAATAGATTTATTGACGGTTGCGGTAGCTCTGTGGTGGTCGGCAAGCTGCCTCGAAAGCGAAGAGGTCGGTGTAGAGAGCAGCGGCGAACTGAAAACATCAAAAATGAGAATTCTATCTTCTAGAGCATAAAAACTTACCGACGAGGCGAAGAAGACGGCAGAGAATGCCAAGTAGGCGTTGAACTTTCCTTGGAGCTCTCCATATACCTTCTTATACGATTGGAATGGCACTGGCATCATGTCGAAGTTACATGGTGGTCCTGGGTTGGCGACCTAGAAAGGAAAACATGGTTTAGTACGAAGGATGAGATGACAGCGGTAGAAATAGGATACTACTTACGTGGTGTCCATGTCCGTGACGCTTTTGGGCGAAACGGCTGAGAGCCAAGAAGCGGCTGAAGGCGGTACGGTTCATCCTGGAAAAAAGTTAATCATTGGCAAGAAAGAAGCAAGAATAATGATTACGAATAAAAATAATATAGTATAGAGAGCAAAGTGATTTGTGAGCAAGAGTAATAATACAGCTTCTAATTTGTTGAAATTGTGAAACAAACTCAAAATATTTTCCGTTTTGAATCTAACAGGTGTTTCTAGTTCCGAGAATGGAGACTTATTATCTTCAAAGCTGCATCTAGCTTATTTGCTGATTGTGGAGAAAGTTTGTATGCAAATTTCTGTGTTTCACACCCAGATTCACTTTAACAATCATTTCGAAATCCCATTTTCAACCTCCAATTATCTTTTCTAAGGGAAATCGATAAATATACGTTTGTGAGTCACCAGCGAAAACATTCGGGATTAGGTGACTTTTTTCACTTTTTAGCGTCTTCCAAACACTTTTTGCTTGATTTCTCAAGAGATTTATCACGAGAATCTATTGAAAAAGTCAGAAAACTGAACATTCTAGTTTTTAGCCTATTTAGCGGAAAATCGCGGACTTTTCCAGATTTTTTAGTGAAAAATTGATGTCTCAACATTTTTGAGGTTATTATGAAAAGGTTTTACTCAACAAAAAGTGAGAAAAATCGATAAAATTGGCGAAAAATGGTTGCGAATTCGAGCGGGCGGTCCTCAAAATTCTCGCCACTAAACAACGCGCGCATCGGGATAGCGGAGTGTCGTTGCCGAAATTTGTATTTGTTCGCCTGCCTACGGTAGAGTGTTATCTTCACTTCCTCAGCCGGTTTCCGCGAGAATATCGTACTTTTTCGGTATTTTTTCGATGGAATTGAGTGTCGCCGCTTATTCTCGCTCATTTCTCTCAAAAAATTTGCTAAATTTCTCACAAAATTCCCTCAAAATTCTTACTGTTACCGTAGTCAGCTGACACCGAAATTATCGATTTTCGGTCAATTTTTCAAATTTATTTGTTTTTCTTTTTCCAGATAAAAAAGGTCTAACAATGGCGGAAGGTCAGGAGGAAATGATGATGGAGACGTCTCAACAAGCACAACAACCCCAGCAACAGATTCCACAGCAAGACGGAATTCACTTATCACCCATTGATAAAGAATTGGAAGCAACTTTAGCCGAACAGGGTCATGATGGCAGTGTAAGTGTCTTTGCTATAAGGTTTTTAAAAGTATACTTTTCAGTACGGCCTTGAAGGCGTTCCAGTCAGCGAAGGAATGAAGCGGATGATCATCGACCTGCAGCGTCATTGGCTCAGCGAATATCACACGGCTCGCGAGAAGTGTCTCGTTGAGCTCACCGAGAAGTTGCACCAAGAATTCATGATGGATCAGCAGAAAATTCGCTCGGATCTGCTTCAACAGTTCAAGGAGGAGTTGGAGCAGACGCGTCTCGATTTGGAGAATAAGCATCGCGAGAATCTGAAAATGGAGAGCGCCAAAATGGTCGAGAAGCACAAGCGGGAGTTGCAGGCGGCGAAGAAGAAGCAATGGTGTTGGTCGTGTGATAATGAGGTGAGCTGATTGCACTTGGCATACTGTAGGCTTGAAGAAAATCCCAAAAATCCAATAGAAATTGAGTTTGAACCCGGTCAAACTTGGAAAGAGAAGTGCTACGTGGAAAATTGGTCTGCTAAATATTTAGCAGACCGACGAGACGCAGAGAGTGCAAGAGCATTGACCTATTTAGCTGACCATAGGAAGCTAGGAGAGACGTAAAGAAACAGGCCCCGACACTTAAAAGGTCTTCAACACTCGTGCCAGGGCCTGGTATAGAAAGCAACACAGCATTGGCCGGCTAAATAAGCAGCAGTCCGAAATGCCACGTTGGCTTTGGTCTGCTATTTATTGAGGACGTAGAGTGAAAAAATAAAGAAAATCGGCTGAGAAATGACCGAGATAGCACTATTTTTCTATTGCGAGATGCGCCACGTGGAATGTAGGTCTGCTAGTTATTTAGCAGGCCAACGAAAGACGCAGAGAAGTAGACATTGGTCTGCTAATGCTTAGAGAAGCGTTGGTCTGCTAAATAATTAGCAGACCAACACTCTCTCACTTTCTCTGCGTCTCTTCAAGCTTCGTCCGATTTGCCACGTGGCGCGAGCAAAACTACTCGTTTTGAGCTCATTTTCAGCCGATTTTTTATTTCTTTATTTTTGCATTTTCAGGCCATCTACCACTGCTGCTGGAACACTGCCTACTGTAGTGTTGAGTGCCAACAAGGACACTGGCAAACGCATCGCAAATTCTGCCGCAGAAAGAAGGGAAACGCCGGCAGTGGAGCTCCAGGTGCAGCCGCTCACCAACAACAACAAATGCAGCAACAGCAGTAGAACATCTCAGAATCCCCGTTTCCCAGTTCCTTTTCTCTTAATTTTAAGTATGCCTCTAAATACCACTTTCTAAAAAATCGCTTCGCTTCTATTAATAGGTCAACAATTTTCACAAATTAAAAAGTATTTGTTTCCTTCTTTTTCTTCTCATGCTCCTCTAGAAATTCAGCCCTACTCGTTCATTCAATAGACTTGTGACGATCTCTCCTCCTAAAACTCTGAATTCCCTTCCATTTCTTCTTCTTTTCTAAAAATTCCTTCCCTGTAAACTTGTCCATTCATCTATCTCAACCCAAATGATTTCTGTGCGTTTTATTGTTTTTTTTCTATATTTATCTTCTTGCTCTGAACAATAACGACTTCTTGCTTTCTGTGTTTTTTCTAGTTCAAAAAACGCCATATTTGTGTGGTTATCGCCTCTGGTCAAACCGCTAAAATGCCACAAAAGTAAAAATAATGTTTGAAAAGAAACCCAGAAAAAATGAGCGACACGACGCCAGAAGTAAAACTAGAAGTTTCGGCCATTGAAGAATCGACCCAAGTTGACGAATTTATCAATGAACAGACAAGAGCAATTATCGCCAATCTTCAGAAGCATTGGATGACGCAATATGAAGAAAATCGAGAGAAAGTTTTGG
The DNA here is from genome assembly GCF_000004555.2 of Caenorhabditis briggsae. Classification (NCBI taxonomy): domain Eukaryota; kingdom Metazoa; phylum Nematoda; class Chromadorea; order Rhabditida; family Rhabditidae; genus Caenorhabditis; species Caenorhabditis briggsae. The sequence goes on from NC_013490.2 coordinate 523,801, forward strand.
TGGAAATCACTGAAAAAGTAGTTTTTATGAAATTCCAACTTCAAAATTCGAAAACAAAATTCCAGCTACACCAAGAATTCCTCAACGATCTCCAAAAAATTCGCTCCGAACTGTTGCAGGAGTTCAAAGAGGAGCTGGAGACAATGAGAACCGAATTGGATACGAAATATCGTGAGGACCTGAAACTCGAAGGCGCCAAGCTGCTCGAAAAGCATCGTCGCGATTTGAGTGAGGCGAAGAAGAAGCAGTGGTGTTGTCAGTGTGAGAATGAGGTTGGGATTTGGGACTTTTTAGTGAAGAAATGAAGAAAATCAGTTGAGAATTGGTGGAGATAGCACGATTTCGAGATGCGCCACGTGGAAAGTGGGTCTGCTAATTATTTAGCAGGCCAACAAGAGACGCAGAAAAGTAGACAGTGGTCTGCTAATGTTTGAAATAGCGTCGGCCTGTTAACTTCTCAAACCATCAGCACACCAATGTCTCTTTCTCCGCGTCTCGTTCGCCTGCTAAATAATTATCAGACCCACGAGAGGCGCAGAGAATTGGTCTGCTAATGTTTGAAAAAGCGTTGGCCTGATGATGATTAGCAGGCCAACGCGCTCTCCTTCTTTCTCTGCGTCCCGTTGGCCTGCTAAATATTTAGCAGACCAACGCGCTCTTTCCCTTTATCTGCGTCTCTTCAAGCTTCTTCTGATCTGCCATGTGCCGCAAACATAATTACTTGTCTTCAACTCATTTTCAACCATTTTTTTCGCATTTTCAGGCCATCTACCACTGCTGTTGGAACACTGCCTACTGTAGCATCGAATGCCAACAAGGACACTGGGGAACACATCGTCGAACCTGTCGTCGTCGCAAACCCAGTTCTCCACCAATTCGCTAATTTTGCTGTTGTTGAATTTTAGTTGTCTTTCTTTCTCTTCTTGCCCCGCCCCCTTTTCTCTGTTATCCCACATTTACTAGTTCAAAACTAAATCTTTTATTTAATTTTTAATTCTAAATAGGCAAGAATTAAATAGGACTAAATAGCAGTTCAAATTGGAGTGTAGAAATTTGTGTCTGTACTTTTGAAATCTTCCCAGTTACCGTAGGATTCGCCAAATTTTCCAGAGTTTTCGAGAAGAGAATCTGAAAAACCGCTCCCGAATCGCCTTGAAGCACGGCGACCAGCAATTTTTGTAGGTCGGAATTCGAAAAATACGGAGTGATTTCTTGTAAATCACCCTGCAAAACGCCATATTTAAACGAGAGATCCGTTAGCTTTTGAGTTTGAAATCCATTACAAATTTCCACCGATTTCTGAAGCATTTCATCCAGAACTGACTGCACATTCGTGTAATTCAAAGTTTCCGCGAAACTTGAATTTGTTAGAACTTCTTGACCCAATTTATATGTGCATTGAGCCGTACGAGGCGTTGGTGTAGGAATTGGGGGAAGTGTGGGGAGATTTTTCTGGAACAAAGCTATTTTCAGGACAAAAAAACCTAAATTAGATATGGTGTGAGAATGAGGTCGGAATTCTAGATTTTTCAGTGAAAATATGAGGAAAATCGGTTGAGAACTGGCTGAGATATCACTATGTTTCTATTGCGAGATGTGGCACGTGGAATGTGGGTCTGCTAATTATTTAGCAGGCCAACGAGAGACGCAGACCAATGTCTACTTCTCTGCGTCTCCCGTTGGTCTGCTAATTATTTAGCAGACCCACGCTTTCTCTTTATTTCTCTGCGTCACGTTGGCCTGGTAATGTTGGGTCTCTCCTGTGGGCGCGCGTTAATTTCAAAGACTCATAACTCAAAAACTACGGTAGCTAGCGAAAAATGGTCAATTACAAAAATATGTAAATTTTATGTTGAGCAATTCTCTAGTTGACAGAATTCTGATTGCTTTTCTCCTTCTTCAGATATATGCCTATAAAGTTTGGTGTGACGTTAATATTATGGGGTAGCTAAAAATGCCCACCAGGCCTTTTTTCTATGTTTTTTGAGGCTTTTTAGGCATTTCAGGCCATTAATAAGAGGAATAATTACCCAAAAGTTCGAATCCAGCGTTGGAAATTGTAGTGGGGGAAGTGTGGGAAGACTGATGAGATTTTGCTGAAATTTTGGATTTTTTTAAATTTTGAAAATCAAAAAAAAAATTAAATTACCCAAAAGTTCGGATCCAGCGTTGGAAGGGGTGGAAGTGTGGGAAGGTTTCTCTGAATGGAAATTCGCTCTATGGATAATTTGAAAAAATTTCAAATTTACCCAAAAATCAGGGTCCAGCGTTGGCAGTGGTGGAAGGGTGGGGATGTTTTGCTGGAAATTGTAATTCTTAAAAAAGTTTTCTTGAAAAAATACAGTACCCAAAAATTAGGATCCAGTGTTGGCAAGACTATCGGGGGGATGGTTGGAATGTTTTTCTGAAATTTTTTTTGGAAAAAAATTCTGAAAAATATTTTAAGACAAACCAGAATATCCTCCCAATTGATGGTTGGAATATTGAATGGGTTTGCGGGATCTACAGTAACCAGATTAGACTGAGCAATCAAATCCCAATGCCAACGTCTCCATCAATTTTTTCAGTTAGAACCTAAATATTACTGTAGAAACAATTCTGGAAAAAGTTTCAAAACTTACTGTAGATGTCAAAAAAGTAAAGATGAGCCAATTTTTGTTCATCGTTCTTTGCCATTTTCCAGATTTTCCCATGTTTTATACACATGTTTTAGAAAAGGTGTGCAAATACAAAATTTCATTTTTTCAACAAAAATTTCATTTTTTGGTTGTCTGCTTTTTGTTTAAAAAAGAAGAATAACAAGATAACACAAAATGAGAGACGCAGAGAAAACGTGGGCGGAGCTTCCGGAAGTATTGAAATCCTCAGAAGTTGTGAATACCGTGTTTTTGGTGGTAATATAAAAAACAGTTCCACCCATCGGCTGACTGAATTTCGATGCTAACGGGGAGCTGGTAAGAAGACATTTGGGATCAGAGCAAGAAGATCCGAGTAGCTGGTCTTCTGAAATTATCAGGAAAATTAAAAAAAATAATTTTTTTAAAATTACTCGGTGTATTGCCATCCAAAAAGATTTGAGAAGCTGTGTAGTAGACCAAAACCACATATTCCGAGCGGTCTGAAAATTTAAGATGAGCAATATTCTGAAAATTTCTGAAAAATTTACAAGAATCCATTCTGGGCATCGACGCGCTGTTATCCAAATAGGCCACAAAGCGCGATGACGTCACATTGATTGTTTGAGTTGGCTGTCCGACGATTATGTTGTAGTTCATGAGCACGGCAAAGGGTTTGTAGAGGGGATCTAGATTGAAAATTGAATTTTGCACATTTTTCTATTTTACCGCTTTCTGGTAGCTCCTTTAGCTCTTGAGATAGGACGTCTTAAAGTTTAAAGGCGCATATCACAAAAACCCTTGAAGATACAAAAATTTTGACAACTACAAAAACGCAAAACATAACATTTCATACATTTTAGTAATCGACAAAATTTCTCTAACTTCTCTAGCTAGCGAGATATAAGCGTTTGAAGTTTGAGAGAGACGCAGACAACGAGAGTTGTCTCGTTTCTCTGCGCTTAAAACGCCTCTATCACTAGCTTAAAACGCCTCTATCTCACGAACCAATAACGCTATCAAAAGATTTTCAACTAGTGAAATGTTAAAAAAAATTATAGGCTATATTTTGGTATTGAACAAAATTTAGCTATTTATATTCTTGATTGAGGTATGCGCCTTTGAAGTTGGCGTGCCTTTTTGCCCAGGGAAGCGCTCTAAATTTAAAGGCGCATATCTCAAGAACCAAGATAGCTACAAAAATTTTGTAAACTACAAAAATGTGTAAAATATTAAGCGCTACATTTTTGCAATTTACATAATCTGTCCATTTCTACCGTATCTCAAGATACTCACCAATTATAGTCACCACATGCACATATCCGGGATTCACTTGACCGGAGAGGGTCACCGATTGCAAAACTCCAGTGATAAAACCCGGGAAACTTAGAACAACTACTTCGTCACCCACATGGATGGGCGGGAAATTCAAAAGTGTGCTTGCCGGGGAAAGAGTGATCTGAAAATTCGAATTTTGCGGAAAAAAATTTTTTTTTGGAATCAAAATTAAAAAAAAAAAAAGATTTTTAAACTTACAGTCTGCAACAATGTAAATGGTGCCTGTGGAATGATATCAGGTGTTAGGTGCTTTTCAGAGAACCCTGAAATTCAAAAAATTTCAAAAAAAAACCCCGAAATTTGTGTTTAAAAATTTTTTTTCAAAAATTTCGAAGTTCCAAAAACAAAATGAAATTACAATCTGAAATTGTCATTCTTCCGCTCTCACAACACAGATTCATTGCTGCTCCAGTGGAATTTGTAGTGCTGGTTTTTCTGAGAAATTGATTTTTTAAAAAATTCAAATTTCAAAAAAAAATGCAAACTCGCTCTACCTGCAAGTGAATCCAGAGGGACACTCGGACCGGATTTCCGGATTACATTCTTGATAGTCAAACGGGGTCGTGTTGCCGGGACAAAACGGTTGGGACCAGGAGAGTCCTAAAATATAATTTTTAGAATCAAAAAACTTTAAAAAAATTTAAAAAATTTTTTTTCAAAATTTTGGCTTACCAATAATCCCAAAAATAGTGAAAATTAGGAAAAATAACATAGAAAATTTAAGTCTTACAGTAAAAATAAAGCAAATACGAAAAATATAGAGGTGGAAAATTGGGGGAAAGCAGTTATATGGACTTGTTTGTACAGGTGGTACGGCTCATGAGATATATTTTGCACCATTTTATTGATTTTTTTTGAGAAAAAAGCAAAAATCGGGGTCAAATGAGTCATCATAGATTGGGATCGAAAAAAGTGGAATTATAAAAAAGCCACCTTGTCCGGTCAAGTGGTACCTGGATATGTGCATGTGATGACAACAATTGGTGGGTATCTCAAAAAGGGGCGGAGATAGACAAATTTTGTAAACTGCAAAAATATTGAGCTTAAAATTTTACACATTTTTGTAACTATCTTGGTTCTCAGGATATGCGCCTTTAAAGTTAGAACGCTTTCCTGCGTGGAAAGGTACGCCAACTTTAAAGGCGCATAACTCGAAATCCATAATGATAGCTACATTTTGTTTACTATTAAACAAATAGTCCATAAAATTTTACACTGTTCAATAGTTGAAAATTTTTTGATAGCGTTATTGGTATTTGAGATAGAGCCGTTTTAAGCTTGCGAGAGGCGCAGAGAAACGAGACGACTCTCGTTGTCTGCGTCTTGTCTTAGCTTTCAAGACGCATATCTCAGAAACCAGGGGAGTTATCTAAGAGGGGTCAACTACAAAGTTGTAGAAAATGAAATTTCACATAATTTTGTAGTGAACAGTTTTTTGATGGCGTTATTGGTTCTTGAAATATAGGCGTTTGAAGCATGCGAGAGGCGCAGAGAAACGAGAAAACTCTCGTTGTCTGCATCTCCGTCAAACTATAAACACCTATATCCCGCTAGCTAGAGCAGTTAGAAATATTTTGTTAACTAATAAGTTGTGCGAAATTTTATGACCTACATTTTTGTAATTTTCAAAATTTCAGAATCTTCAAGGGTGTGAGAGATATGCGCCTTTAAACTTCAAGACCACCTGCCTTTGGTAAAAAACTTTTAAAGAAAAATTCAAGATTTCAAAGTTCCTCCTAAAAGTTTTCCAGGAGAATTTTGACGTTATCGACCTCTTCACATTTGGTTTCTTTTATGGTTGTCCATAAATAATTCATTTTTTACTGTCAAAAGTGGGCGGAGCCTAATCAGGTGGAAGAAGACTCGAAAAATTAGTCTACCAGTATTTTTTTTTCAAATTTCAATTTTATTTCAAATCCTTTAAATCAAAAATTTCAAAAAAAAAAGTTGGAATTTTCTTCAAATTCAGATTGTTCTTCAGAGCGATTTTGCATCTTTTTTGTCATTTTTTCTAGATAAAAAAATGAATCATATTTCCCCTCCAAAAAGTGCATGATGTGCTGCCATTCCATTTCCGTAATGTGATATTTAGTTTTGCCCATTTTTTTTCCAATTTCCCCCTTTTTGGCCTTCAAAATGTGTTTTTTTTGTTTTATTTTGAAGTTGCTAAATTAAAAATAATGTGGTTAGCAGTGGAGCGCGGTAGCTAATTTCCAAAAATTTCCAAAAATTTCAAAATCTTTCTCTCCCATCATAATTCTTGTCTCTTCTCATCATCATGTTGTTTCCCAGATCCACCCATCTTGTGGGGAAAAGTTCACAGATGATTCTTTTTCTTTCTTTCTCTCTCTCTCTCTCTCTCTCTCTCTCTCTCTCTCTCCCATCTAAACAGTTGTTACGAGAGACTCGGGGTGGGGACCACTATCTTTTTTCTCTTTTTCTCTAATTATCTTTTTCTTTCTTTGTGTCATCTGATTAAACAAGATTTAGATGAGATTGAGAAAACAGGAGGATCAAAAATAATAATAGCAATTATTATTTTTTCTTTTTTTCTTTTTCCTTGACTAGCTAATTCCATTCCATAGAATTTGAAAAGTAATCTTTTTTTTGGACGATTTTTATTCTATAGTTTAGACAGCCATCGGTTTTCAAAAATCTTTGACACACTTATTTTTTGAAGGAATATTCAAAATTGAAAATTATTCATTTCGAAAAATTGAGATTCCTTAATTTGACAACATGCTCTATTAGAACGCCACCCAACCCACCCGCTTTGAACTCATGTTTCTCATTTCCTGTAAAAGATATTAGAAACTGTTAACTGATAAAATGTTGCTGATATTATGATAAGCATTTTAAACAATTTTTCATTACTTTTTTTACTAAAAGAACATGGTCATTTTGGATAAGCAAGATTTAAAAAAAAATGATAAAAAGATCAAATTCCTCACAAACCGGAATTTTTTCTGTCTTCTGCAAATTTATATTTTTTGAGGGTAAAAGGTTATACCCTTTTATAAAATTTCCCTACATTTTTCGGAAATTTTCCAATTAAAAAATTTTCGAGTTTTTGAATTTTCGAAATTTCAGGATTTCGGATTTTTGGGTTATGATCTTATTTGGGATTTCCTTGAACTTTTGAAACAAAATAAAAACGCAAAATTCAAAATTTCAGCCAAAAATTGGAAACATGTTTCACTTACTTTAGATTAGCTACTAATTGTTTTAGCGTATAAACCCTTGAATTTTTAAACTTCACAGAAAATTTCGTCAGAGATTTGGATTTTTCGAATTTTCGAATTTCTAAACTTCTAATTTTTTTGAAGTTTCAGGATTTTGTAATTTTTGAATTCTTCGAAAAATTTCAAAATGTTTTGAATTTTTCGAAATTTCTGAACTTCGGAATTTCTGATTTTTTCGAATTTCAGAGATTTTAGGACTTCTGAATTTTTGGAATTTCAGAATTTTCAGAATTTCCGAATTTTTTAATTTCAGGATTTCTGAATTTTTGGAAATTCTGAATTTTCGGATATACTGAGCTTTTCGAATTTCAGAGTCTTTCGAAATTTCAGAATTTTTGGAATTTGTTGAGTTTTCGAATTTTTGAATTTCAAAATTCAAAATTTCTGAATATTTGAATTTTCAAAGTTCAAATTTTCTGGTTTTTAGAATTGTTCAAAATTTCCAAATAATTTGAAAAATTTCGAATTTCTGAACTTTATATTGATAATCGTGAAATTTCAGAATTTTTTTTTAATTTTCAAATTCTTCGGATTTTCTAAACTTTTGATTTTTTTCAGTTTTTTTCAAAATATCGTATTTTTTGGAACTTCAGAATTTCACAACTTTTGAATTTCGGATTTTTTGGAATTTCAGAATTTCAGAATGTTTTGAATTTCAGAGGTTTGGGAATTCTTCGGAATTCCAGAATTTCACAATTTTTTGAGTTTTTTCAGAATGTAGAACAAAATCCCTGAAACTTCTGAAAATGACGTCACAGAATTCTATACATATGTACGAAAAAATCTTCTTAATCCGATTATTTAAAAATATATTTTTTTGGAAACATCGCAATATTTTTTCCGGGAATTCTTTTTTTCTTTTTTCCCAAAATTTCCAGATTTTCAAAAAATCGAAATTTTGAAATTTTTCTTGAAATTTCTTATTTTTAGAAAAAAGATTTCTTTTCGAAAATAGAAAATTAAGCTTTCTCTTCCTCTTTTTAAAGAAATTCCCTAAGGATTTTCCCCTAATTTCTCTTTTTTTTCGAACAAAAATAATCTGAAAAACAAAAAAAAAGAAGAAGCCAAATCTAATTTATCTCTATTTCCTCTTCATTTTTCTCTAACTTCTCTGCGTCTCTCCAGTTCACACACTCTCTCGTCTTGACCTGTTTTTTAATTCTGATCCAATTCGCTCTATCTCTTTTTTCCAGATGAAATATGTCTACATGTGACTCCTTCGCAATTTTTAGGCTTTATCAATTATTTACCTTTTCTTTTGGACCACACCAACTTTTTTTTTTGGTTTATCTGGAATTGAAGGTTCTGGAATTTTCTGGAAATTTCAATTTTTTTTCTGGAAAAAAAAAGATATGGAGATCAAAAATAAAGATCAATCTCTTAAAATTCATAACTAAAAAATGGAGCTAAAATTAAAATTCTCTCCAAAAAAATCAGAAAGATCAGCATTTTTTTTTAGAATTTTGGAATTTTTCATTTTCAAATTCTGGATTGTCAGAATTTTCTGAATTCTGGATTGTCTGAGTTTTGAAATTTCAAAATTTCAAAATTTTCCGAATCGATCCATTTCCAGAATTTTCATATTTTTGGATTTTTTAAAATTTTCAGAATTTCCAGAACTTTAGAATTTCAAAATTCTAGAATTTTGACAATTTTAAATTTCGAATATTTCAGAATTTAAGAATTTGAGAATATTCAGCATTTCTCAGAATTTAAGGAAAGCTAGAATTTTCGAAATTTTGAATTTTTAAAATTTTCATAATTTTGGAATTTTCAAGATTCTGGATTTTCAGAATATTCAGAATTTTTGGAATTTTTAGAGATTTAGAATTTTCTGAATTTTGAATTTTCAGAATTGAAACATTTGCAGAATTCTCAGAATTTTCAAGATTTTGGGTTTTCAGAATTTTCAGAATTTTCAGAGTTTCGAAATTCAAAATTTTCAGAGTTCTGAATTTCAAAATTCTGAAATCCCAAATAATTTCCCTGAAGATTCCAGTAATTCTGAAATTCCTGAAAGTTGATACAAGATTATTGTCCCTGTTTTCCAAATTGTCCCATTTTCCAATTTCTACATTTTTTGATTGGCCAAATTTTTGATAATTTTTGTTTTTCTGTTTTTCAGCAAATTTTTTACAACATCTTCCAAAAAAAATGTCAGGATGATCAGGTTTTTTTTGTTTCTAAACGACACACTTCAAAATAATTTTGGCAATTTCAAAATTTCCTATCAACAACACAATTTTATTTTTCAAAAAAAAAACTGATGATTTCCAAAAATTCAAAGTCTGTGACTCATTTTATTCCCCATTGGTCTTTGAAAAACATAAATCTCTCTAATTCTAGGTTTTCATTATTTCCAAAACACCCCAAACTTTTTGAAATTATTCATTTTTTTCCGAAATTAGTTTTTCCAAATTTTCCAAATTTTGACCTCAAATGTTTTTTTTTTCAATTTCTTGATCTTTATACTATCCAAAATTCGAATTCCTCTTTTTTCGAACATATCTTCTTTTTTTTTCTTATCATTATCACAACAAACGACTTTTGATCTATCCAAAAAAAAACATATAAATTTGAAGAAAAAAAAACTAGTTTTATCATTATATTGTCTCACTATCATTTAGTCTTTGTGATTTGAGTTTAAAGAGAACTTGAAATTTCCAAAAATCTTGAAAACAAATTTTTTTCAAGAAAATTTTTTATCATATCAAAAAAGCTCCTTATCTCTTATCCCAAAAGTATATAGAAAATGGGAGGAGCTTAATGTATTCTTATGCTCTTCTTCCGCGTATCCGAAATGATAAGAGGAGATATAGAGAAAGAGAAAGAGAGACATGTTGCCTCTCTCTCTCTCTCTCTCTCTCTCTCTCTCTCTCTCTCTCTCGGTATGATAAGGAAGGGAGGGCTCCCTCCCCCATAATTAGGGGATTCTTAACACAAGAAAATATATTTATTTTCCTCTTTTTCTCCTTTTTACATATATTGACCACCCAACTGGAAAGTTTTGGATATTCAGATGTATACTTTTTAGACATAACGATTTTTGGAGGTTCAAAGTTTTCAGTTAAATGGGTCTGAAATTCTGTGAAGTCTTAAATAATTTTTTATTTAAACCCACATTTCATTTATAAGAAATTAACTAAAATCCTCTAAAAATTAGAGGTTTCTGAAAGATTTGGATTCTTCGATTTTGTAATTTTGTCCAAATTAACATGTTTATCCGAATTTCTGAATTTCTGAATTTCTGAATTTCTGAATTTCTGAATTTCTGAATTTCTGAATTTCTGAATTTCTGAATCTCTGAATTTCTGAATTTCTATTCTCTGAATTTCCGAATTTCTGAATTACTGAATTTCTGAATTTCTATTCTCTGAGATTCTGGATTTCTGAATTTCAGAAATTCTGGATTTCTGTATTTCTGAAATTCTCGGATTTTTGAATTTCCGCATTTCCGAATTTCTGAATTTCCGAATTTCTGAATTTCTGAATTTCCGAATTTCTGAATTTCTGAATTTCTGAATTTCTGACTTTCTAAATTTCTGAATTTCTGAATTTCTGAATTTCTGAATTTCTGAATTTCTATTCTCCGACATTCTGGCTTTCTGAATTTCTGAAATTCTGAATTCTCTGAATTTCTATTCTCTGAGATTCTGGATTTCTGAATTTCTGATTTTTTTAGAATTCTGAATTTCTGAATTTCTGAATTCCTTAATTTTTTAAATTTGTAAAAAAAATTCGGAAT
>NC_013490.2:534750-542596 GCF_000004555.2 Caenorhabditis briggsae
TTTACACATTTTTGTAACTATCTTGGTTCTCAGGATATGCGCCTTTAAAGTTAGAACGCTTTCCTGCGTGGAAAGGTACGCCAACTTTAAAGGCGCATAACTCGAAATCCATAATGATAGCTACATTTTGTTTACTATTAAACAAATAGTCCATAAAATTTTACACTGTTCAATAGTTGAAAATTTTTTGATAGCGTTATTGGTATTTGAGATAGAGCCGTTTTAAGCTTGCGAGAGGCGCAGAGAAACGAGACGACTCTCGTTGTCTGCGTCTTGTCTTAGCTTTCAAGACGCATATCTCAGAAACCAGGGGAGTTATCTAAGAGGGGTCAACTACAAAGTTGTAGAAAATGAAATTTCACATAATTTTGTAGTGAACAGTTTTTTGATGGCGTTATTGGTTCTTGAAATATAGGCGTTTGAAGCATGCGAGAGGCGCAGAGAAACGAGAAAACTCTCGTTGTCTGCATCTCCGTCAAACTATAAACACCTATATCCCGCTAGCTAGAGCAGTTAGAAATATTTTGTTAACTAATAAGTTGTGCGAAATTTTATGACCTACATTTTTGTAATTTTCAAAATTTCAGAATCTTCAAGGGTGTGAGAGATATGCGCCTTTAAACTTCAAGACCACCTGCCTTTGGTAAAAAACTTTTAAAGAAAAATTCAAGATTTCAAAGTTCCTCCTAAAAGTTTTCCAGGAGAATTTTGACGTTATCGACCTCTTCACATTTGGTTTCTTTTATGGTTGTCCATAAATAATTCATTTTTTACTGTCAAAAGTGGGCGGAGCCTAATCAGGTGGAAGAAGACTCGAAAAATTAGTCTACCAGTATTTTTTTTTCAAATTTCAATTTTATTTCAAATCCTTTAAATCAAAAATTTCAAAAAAAAAAGTTGGAATTTTCTTCAAATTCAGATTGTTCTTCAGAGCGATTTTGCATCTTTTTTGTCATTTTTTCTAGATAAAAAAATGAATCATATTTCCCCTCCAAAAAGTGCATGATGTGCTGCCATTCCATTTCCGTAATGTGATATTTAGTTTTGCCCATTTTTTTTCCAATTTCCCCCTTTTTGGCCTTCAAAATGTGTTTTTTTTGTTTTATTTTGAAGTTGCTAAATTAAAAATAATGTGGTTAGCAGTGGAGCGCGGTAGCTAATTTCCAAAAATTTCCAAAAATTTCAAAATCTTTCTCTCCCATCATAATTCTTGTCTCTTCTCATCATCATGTTGTTTCCCAGATCCACCCATCTTGTGGGGAAAAGTTCACAGATGATTCTTTTTCTTTCTTTCTCTCTCTCTCTCTCTCTCTCTCTCTCTCTCTCTCTCCCATCTAAACAGTTGTTACGAGAGACTCGGGGTGGGGACCACTATCTTTTTTCTCTTTTTCTCTAATTATCTTTTTCTTTCTTTGTGTCATCTGATTAAACAAGATTTAGATGAGATTGAGAAAACAGGAGGATCAAAAATAATAATAGCAATTATTATTTTTTCTTTTTTTCTTTTTCCTTGACTAGCTAATTCCATTCCATAGAATTTGAAAAGTAATCTTTTTTTTGGACGATTTTTATTCTATAGTTTAGACAGCCATCGGTTTTCAAAAATCTTTGACACACTTATTTTTTGAAGGAATATTCAAAATTGAAAATTATTCATTTCGAAAAATTGAGATTCCTTAATTTGACAACATGCTCTATTAGAACGCCACCCAACCCACCCGCTTTGAACTCATGTTTCTCATTTCCTGTAAAAGATATTAGAAACTGTTAACTGATAAAATGTTGCTGATATTATGATAAGCATTTTAAACAATTTTTCATTACTTTTTTTACTAAAAGAACATGGTCATTTTGGATAAGCAAGATTTAAAAAAAAATGATAAAAAGATCAAATTCCTCACAAACCGGAATTTTTTCTGTCTTCTGCAAATTTATATTTTTTGAGGGTAAAAGGTTATACCCTTTTATAAAATTTCCCTACATTTTTCGGAAATTTTCCAATTAAAAAATTTTCGAGTTTTTGAATTTTCGAAATTTCAGGATTTCGGATTTTTGGGTTATGATCTTATTTGGGATTTCCTTGAACTTTTGAAACAAAATAAAAACGCAAAATTCAAAATTTCAGCCAAAAATTGGAAACATGTTTCACTTACTTTAGATTAGCTACTAATTGTTTTAGCGTATAAACCCTTGAATTTTTAAACTTCACAGAAAATTTCGTCAGAGATTTGGATTTTTCGAATTTTCGAATTTCTAAACTTCTAATTTTTTTGAAGTTTCAGGATTTTGTAATTTTTGAATTCTTCGAAAAATTTCAAAATGTTTTGAATTTTTCGAAATTTCTGAACTTCGGAATTTCTGATTTTTTCGAATTTCAGAGATTTTAGGACTTCTGAATTTTTGGAATTTCAGAATTTTCAGAATTTCCGAATTTTTTAATTTCAGGATTTCTGAATTTTTGGAAATTCTGAATTTTCGGATATACTGAGCTTTTCGAATTTCAGAGTCTTTCGAAATTTCAGAATTTTTGGAATTTGTTGAGTTTTCGAATTTTTGAATTTCAAAATTCAAAATTTCTGAATATTTGAATTTTCAAAGTTCAAATTTTCTGGTTTTTAGAATTGTTCAAAATTTCCAAATAATTTGAAAAATTTCGAATTTCTGAACTTTATATTGATAATCGTGAAATTTCAGAATTTTTTTTTAATTTTCAAATTCTTCGGATTTTCTAAACTTTTGATTTTTTTCAGTTTTTTTCAAAATATCGTATTTTTTGGAACTTCAGAATTTCACAACTTTTGAATTTCGGATTTTTTGGAATTTCAGAATTTCAGAATGTTTTGAATTTCAGAGGTTTGGGAATTCTTCGGAATTCCAGAATTTCACAATTTTTTGAGTTTTTTCAGAATGTAGAACAAAATCCCTGAAACTTCTGAAAATGACGTCACAGAATTCTATACATATGTACGAAAAAATCTTCTTAATCCGATTATTTAAAAATATATTTTTTTGGAAACATCGCAATATTTTTTCCGGGAATTCTTTTTTTCTTTTTTCCCAAAATTTCCAGATTTTCAAAAAATCGAAATTTTGAAATTTTTCTTGAAATTTCTTATTTTTAGAAAAAAGATTTCTTTTCGAAAATAGAAAATTAAGCTTTCTCTTCCTCTTTTTAAAGAAATTCCCTAAGGATTTTCCCCTAATTTCTCTTTTTTTTCGAACAAAAATAATCTGAAAAACAAAAAAAAAGAAGAAGCCAAATCTAATTTATCTCTATTTCCTCTTCATTTTTCTCTAACTTCTCTGCGTCTCTCCAGTTCACACACTCTCTCGTCTTGACCTGTTTTTTAATTCTGATCCAATTCGCTCTATCTCTTTTTTCCAGATGAAATATGTCTACATGTGACTCCTTCGCAATTTTTAGGCTTTATCAATTATTTACCTTTTCTTTTGGACCACACCAACTTTTTTTTTTGGTTTATCTGGAATTGAAGGTTCTGGAATTTTCTGGAAATTTCAATTTTTTTTCTGGAAAAAAAAAGATATGGAGATCAAAAATAAAGATCAATCTCTTAAAATTCATAACTAAAAAATGGAGCTAAAATTAAAATTCTCTCCAAAAAAATCAGAAAGATCAGCATTTTTTTTTAGAATTTTGGAATTTTTCATTTTCAAATTCTGGATTGTCAGAATTTTCTGAATTCTGGATTGTCTGAGTTTTGAAATTTCAAAATTTCAAAATTTTCCGAATCGATCCATTTCCAGAATTTTCATATTTTTGGATTTTTTAAAATTTTCAGAATTTCCAGAACTTTAGAATTTCAAAATTCTAGAATTTTGACAATTTTAAATTTCGAATATTTCAGAATTTAAGAATTTGAGAATATTCAGCATTTCTCAGAATTTAAGGAAAGCTAGAATTTTCGAAATTTTGAATTTTTAAAATTTTCATAATTTTGGAATTTTCAAGATTCTGGATTTTCAGAATATTCAGAATTTTTGGAATTTTTAGAGATTTAGAATTTTCTGAATTTTGAATTTTCAGAATTGAAACATTTGCAGAATTCTCAGAATTTTCAAGATTTTGGGTTTTCAGAATTTTCAGAATTTTCAGAGTTTCGAAATTCAAAATTTTCAGAGTTCTGAATTTCAAAATTCTGAAATCCCAAATAATTTCCCTGAAGATTCCAGTAATTCTGAAATTCCTGAAAGTTGATACAAGATTATTGTCCCTGTTTTCCAAATTGTCCCATTTTCCAATTTCTACATTTTTTGATTGGCCAAATTTTTGATAATTTTTGTTTTTCTGTTTTTCAGCAAATTTTTTACAACATCTTCCAAAAAAAATGTCAGGATGATCAGGTTTTTTTTGTTTCTAAACGACACACTTCAAAATAATTTTGGCAATTTCAAAATTTCCTATCAACAACACAATTTTATTTTTCAAAAAAAAAACTGATGATTTCCAAAATTCAAAGTCTGTGACTCATTTTATTCCCCATTGGTCTTTGAAAAACATAAATCTCTCTAATTCTAGGTTTTCATTATTTCCAAAACACCCCAAACTTTTTGAAATTATTCATTTTTTTCCGAAATTAGTTTTTCCAAATTTTCCAAATTTTGACCTCAAATGTTTTTTTTTTCAATTTCTTGATCTTTATACTATCCAAAATTCGAATTCCTCTTTTTTCGAACATATCTTCTTTTTTTTTCTTATCATTATCACAACAAACGACTTTTGATCTATCCAAAAAAAAACATATAAATTTGAAGAAAAAAAAACTAGTTTTATCATTATATTGTCTCACTATCATTTAGTCTTTGTGATTTGAGTTTAAAGAGAACTTGAAATTTCCAAAAATCTTGAAAACAAATTTTTTTCAAGAAAATTTTTTATCATATCAAAAAAGCTCCTTATCTCTTATCCCAAAAGTATATAGAAAATGGGAGGAGCTTAATGTATTCTTATGCTCTTCTTCCGCGTATCCGAAATGATAAGAGGAGATATAGAGAAAGAGAAAGAGAGACATGTTGCCTCTCTCTCTCTCTCTCTCTCTCTCTCTCTCTCTCTCTCTCTCGGTATGATAAGGAAGGGAGGGCTCCCTCCCCCATAATTAGGGGATTCTTAACACAAGAAAATATATTTATTTTCCTCTTTTTCTCCTTTTTACATATATTGACCACCCAACTGGAAAGTTTTGGATATTCAGATGTATACTTTTTAGACATAACGATTTTTGGAGGTTCAAAGTTTTCAGTTAAATGGGTCTGAAATTCTGTGAAGTCTTAAATAATTTTTTATTTAAACCCACATTTCATTTATAAGAAATTAACTAAAATCCTCTAAAAATTAGAGGTTTCTGAAAGATTTGGATTCTTCGATTTTGTAATTTTGTCCAAATTAACATGTTTATCCGAATTTCTGAATTTCTGAATTTCTGAATTTCTGAATTTCTGAATTTCTGAATTTCTGAATTTCTGAATTTCTGAATTTCTGAATTTCTGAATTTCTGAATTTCTGAATTTCTGAATTTCTGAATTTCTGAATTTCTGAATTTCTGAATTTCTGAATTTCTGAATTTCTGAATTTCTGAATTTCTGAATTTCTATTCTCTGAATTTCCGAATTTCTGAATTACTGAATTTCTGAATTTCTATTCTCTGAGATTCTGGATTTCTGAATTTCAGAAATTCTGGATTTCTGTATTTCTGAAATTCTGGATTTTTGAATTTCCGAATTTCCGAATTTCTGAATTTCCGAATTTCTGAATTTCTGAATTTCCGAATTTCTGAATTTCTGAATTTCTGAATTTCTGAATTTCTAAATTTCTGAATTTCTGAATTTCTGAATTTCTGAATTTCTGAATTTCTATTCTCTGAGATTCTGGATTTCTGAATTTCTGAAATTCTGAATTTCTGAATTTCTATTCTCTGAGATTCTGGATTTCTGAATTTCTGATTTTTTTAGAATTCTGAATTTCTGAATTTCTGAATTCCTTAATTTTTTAAATTTGTAAGAAAGAATTCGGAATTATCGGATTTCCTAAATTGAATTTCCTAAACTGAACTTCTAGAAATTTTCTGGCATTTTTAGATTCCGGATTTTCGGAATTTCGAATGATGCAACTTTTTTGAAATTCCCTTGAACTTTTAAAACTCAAAATTCAAAATACCAATTCAAGTTTTCAACGAATCCCAAAAATTAGAAAATGTTATATTTTCTTCCGTTTCCTTCAAATTAGCTACTAATTTCTCCAGGGTATGAATGCCAATTCTCTTAACTTTCAAGAACGTTTTCTTGTCTCAATTTTCGAGCTTCTCTCTCTCTCTCTCTCTCTCTCAAAATGAAAACAAGATTAGAGAAGACTGAAGATGGAGCATCTTCTGCTTCTTTTTTCAACACACATATATTTTTTATTCCATGTTATCTTTGAAAAGAAGGAACGCGTGAGACCTATACATTTTCATTCAATCGAGAACTAATTCGGTTGTAGCTGAAGATTTTATTTTGAGATTTGTCTGAAATTTCCAAACTCTATAGAACAAAAAGCAAACTTCATTTTTGTAATTGACCCCTTTTTTCTAGCGTTTGTGGTTTTTGAGATAAGCGCCTTTAAAGTTGGCACGTCTCCCTTCCACTTGCGCAAAGAGCGCGCCATGAGGGCGCCCCAACTTTAAAGGCGCATATCTCTAGAAGGATGATAGCAATCAAAATGTTGTCACCAAAAAAATTGCTCAGCATAAAAATTGACATATTTTCGTAATTTACCAATTTCTTCTAGCTACCGTAGTTTTTGAGATGTGCGCTTTAAAGTTGGCGCGCCTCCTTTCCGCCTGGTGCCGCACACCAGTGGTGCGACAGGAGAGTGACCCAACTTTAAAGTGGCAAAACTCAAAAACTACAATAGCTAGAACAAAGTTGTCAATTGTAAAAGTGCGTAAAATTTTATGTTTAACATTTTTGTAGTTGACAACTTTTGTCTAGCTAGCACGGTTCCTGAGATATGCGTCTTCAAAAGGCGCACGTCTGAAAAAGTACAATAGCTAGTTCCACCTTTATAAATATCTAGATTTTTCGAGATTTTCGAATGAATCATATATGAAGGAATATACAAATCCGTTCCTTTTTCTTCTACTGCATAATTTCTTATCACTTTTCCTCCTTCATATCCCTATCTATATATGAATACATATATGAATCCCCGCCTAATTCGTGTTTCCGCATTTTTTCGCTCTTCTCATTTCTCCCAAATATCCAATCCGCCCCAATATCCTGTGTGCGTCAATCCAGAAGAAGAGAAGCTTTTTCAGCAGACGATATGAACAAAAAAGTGACGATTTTCAGGGGATTAGCTATTTTCCTTTCAATCCCAGAGAAATTATTCTTCCCCCAGAAAGGGGGAAAACTAGTGATTCCAGTATTTTTTTTTTGGATTTCAGCCATTTTTTGAATTTTGAAATACAAAAAGCATCTGAAATTCTGAAATCTTTAGTTTTTTTTATTTCGGTTTTTTTTTAATTTTTTGAAAAATAAAAATTGGAAAGTGTTAAATTTTGGCAAAAATTCAAAAATTCGGATAATATTGAAACATGTCAATTTGGGCTACAATTTCAAAACAATTTCAATTATTTCAGCAAACGTCTGAAAATCTTGAAATTAAAATTCCCCAGTGTGCCCTTCATTCAAATTTGGACTTGTCTTTAAAAAAACCTATGACAGATTCTTAAAAATTGAAAAGTTTGGATTTTCTCTTTTTTTTTTGGATTTGTCTGAAAACTTCAGAAAACACTAAACAAATATAGAGCTTCATTTTTGTAGTTGACAACTTTTTTCTAGCTAGAATTCC
>NC_013490.2:543019-612856 GCF_000004555.2 Caenorhabditis briggsae
CAGATCTGATATCATCGCCACTGTGGTGGAATTCTGATTAACAAAATGTGGATCATAAGATTCTGCATGTATCTTAATTATTATCATTTTTCTAGCTCGTGCCGTTTTTGAGATATGCGCCTTTAAAGTTGGCGCCCCGTTTTTTCTCATGAGGGCTGCCTACTTTAAAGACGCATATCTCAAAAACGGAATTTAGCTAGAAAAATGATAATAATTAAGATACATGCAGAATTTTATGATCCACATTTTGTTAATTAAAACTTTTTTTCTATTCGCCATGGTTTTTGAGATATGCGCCTTTAAAGATAGTGCACCTCCCTTCCGCATGATGTGCCTAGCGGGCTCGTCAACTAAGCCTATATCAGGGTCTTAAAAATTGAAAAGTTTGGATTTTCTCATGTTTTGGATTTGTCTGAAAACTTCAGAAAACACTAAACAAATATAGAGCTTCATTTTTGTAGTTGATAACTTTTTTCTAGCTATCACGGTTTTCGAGATATGCGCCTTTGAAGATGAGATCTCTCTCTCTCTCTCTCTCTCTCTCTCTCTCTCTCTCTCTCTCTCGCTATCCCAGATTTTAAAAATTACAGTAACCCACACAAATCATTGATGGGTTGCGGCCCATCGAGTGGACGACAAAACCCGTCGACGGAATTGAGTAAGTGAGCTCCATGGATAACTATTCTGACTTGAAGTGCTCCAACCCCATCCCGAATGACTAAAATAATTTTTTGAATTTTCGCCTAATATCAGTTTGCCGTATTTTATAGAAAAGTCTCAATCTCGGACCGGCGCCGCATCATCGTCATCATCTTCTGGTGGCCATAAGAACATCAACAACAATAACAGTACCAATAACAATAACAACAATTCAACGTCTTCTGGAGCCAAGAAGACGTCAAGCTCCTCAAATAAGCATCATAGTACCAAAAAGAGCAAACGGAGCAATTCGAAAAAGCATCGATCGCCAAGCCCTCAACCCCAACTCAGTGAGAACGAGATTTGTATGTGTTGTAGTGATTTTGTCTAAAAATTTTCTTCAAATTTTAAAATTGGCCTGGTCTAACTTTCCCTATATCTATTTCTCTAGGCCATCAAATGCATGCCCCGTGATTTTTTGCATGTTATGTGTGCATGCTAGATTTGACCTAAATAGAACTGAATAGCTCATCTACATCATTTTTTCTTATTTCCACGTCTCACTTTCTGACGTCTTCTAGATCATTTTTGAATCAAAATCATCCGGAAGCCAATTTCCGGTTTTGAAGCGTTTCCTATCTGAAATTTGACATTTTCAGCAATCAAATCAGCAATCCTAATTCAAAAATGGTATCGACGATGCGAGGCGAGGTTGGAAGCCAGAAGACGTGCCACATGGCAGATTTTCACGGCGTTGGAGTATGCGGGAGAACAGGATCAGTTGAAAGTGGGTGTCTTTACTTTCAAGGCGCATATCTTAAAAACCTCGAGAGATTTGAAGAAGGGGTCAAGGGCAAATTTGTAGAGAATGAAATGTTACAAAATTTGGTAGTTGAAAGTTTTTTGATAGCGTTATTGGTTCTGGAGTTATTCACCTTTAAAGTTTCAGGAGGCGCAGAGAAACGAGAGGACTATCGTTGTCTGCGTCTCGTCCTAAATTTAAAGGCGCATATCTCAGAAACCAGTAGAGATACCAACAAGTGGTCAAGGGGAAATTTGTGGAGAATGAAATTTCACACACTTTTGTACTGAACAGTTTTTCGATGACGTTATTGGTTTTTGAGATAGAGGCGTTTTCAGCTAGGGAGAGACCCAAAGAAACGAGACAACTATCGTTGTCTGCATCTTGTCCTAACTTTCAAGGCGTATATCTCAAAAACCAGTAGAGATATTAAAAAATAGTCAACTATAAAGTTAAAGGAAATTTAATTTTACATATTTCTTTAGTTAAAAACTGTTTGATAGCGTTTATGGTTCCCAAGATATTCAGCTTCAAAGTTTCATGAGTGACGACTCTCATTGTCCGCGTCTTGTCCCAACTTTCAAGGCGCATATTTCTAGAACCATATGAGTTGAAGAAATTCTATTTGCTACCAAATATAAAACAAAATTTTCTATATTCCAGCTCTACGACTTCTTTGCTGACGTCATCCGCGCAATGGCCGAGGAGAACGGGAAGACCGGTGGGGATAACGGAAGGAACTCCCCTCTAATGAGTGCCCTATCCCACTACGCAAAACCATCGTTAATGGATTCAGAAGGTGAAACAGTGAAGAAAATGTTAGAAGACACGTCGCCAGGAAATGTAGACGTGGATAGAAACTATAAGGGCCCAGTACTATCACTCCCATTGGATAAACCACAAGTGGCCAAGATGATTGAGGCGTTTAAAGTGAACAAGGTTCTACACCCAAAGTATGTTTTGATGATTCTTCATGAGGCGAGAAAGATCTTTAAGTCGATGCCGAGTGTCTCCAGAATATCAACGTCAATTTCGAATCAGGTGAGGTTGAGTCTGAAGAAGTCCACCCAAAGCGTCAAATTTGAGCTTAATTATCACAATTCCTGTGAGAGATATCAAAAACTTGTCAAGTGATAAAATATTGATGATATTATGATAAATATTTTGTCAGTTGACAGATTTTGTATACCTCTCACAGGAACCGAGTTAAATTGGGTGAAGTTTGGAGGTCTGCAACCGAACGCGTAGCTCAGCAGGCAAGAGGCGACTTTGAGCTCATATATCTCGGTTACTGTAAAAGATATCAAAAAATAATCAACTGACAAAATGTTTATCATATTATTAGCAACTTTTTGTCCGTTGACAAATTTTTGATATCTCTCATAGGAACCGAGATAACGAAGTTGTTCCAACTGTTCTCTTTCCAGATCACAATATGCGGGGACCTACACGGAAAATTCGACGACCTCTGCATAATATTATACAAAAATGGATATCCATCAGTCGATAATCCATATATATTCAATGGAGATTTTGTGGACCGAGGCGGCCAATCGATTGAAGTCCTTTGCGTTCTGTTTGCCTTGGTGATAGTGGACCCAATGTCGATTTATTTGAATCGGGGGAATCATGAAGATCATATTATGAATTTGAGATACGGTTTTATAAAAGAGCTGTCTACGAAGTACAAGGTAAGGGGCTTTATTTGGCTTCAATATTTAGAAAAACTAAAAAAGTTTTAGGACCTCTCTACACCGATCACTCGCCTCCTTGAAGATGTATTCTCTTGGCTTCCAATCGCCACTATAGTTGATAAGGACATTTTTGTGGTACACGGAGGGATATCAGACCAAACAGAAGTTTCAAAACTAGACAAAATCCCACGTCATCGATTCCAATCCGTTCTAAGACCTCCAGTTAACAAAGGAATGGATTCTGCGGAGAAGGAGAATCAGGCAGTTAGCGTTGATGAATGGAAACAAATGTTGGATATCATGTGGAGCGACCCGAAACAAAATAAAGGATGCTGGCCGAACGTCTTCCGTGGCGGTGGCTCCTATTTTGGCGCCGACATCACTGCGTCATTCCTGGAGAAGCATGGCTTCCGATTACTAGTCAGATCCCATGAGTGCAAGTTCGAAGGATACGAATTCTCGCATAACAACACTTGTCTTACGGTATTCTCGGCTTCAAACTACTATGAGACGGGCAGCAATCGAGGGGCTTATGTGAAATTCATTGGGAAATCGAAACGCCGCATTTCGTTCAGTATATGGCTAGTAAGACGCACAGGAAATCGACGTTAAGGGAGAGATTGGGAGTTGTCGAGGAGTCGGCTGTGAAGGAATTGAAGGAGAAGTTGAGCTCATTTCATACAGAGCTACAAAAGGAGTTTGAAAATGTGGATTTAGAAAAATCCGGTGAGCTTTTTAACACCATTTTTTTATAGCCAATTTAGCATGTAGGAGTTGAAGTTAGCTTAAGTCACTCTTAAATTATAGACTTACAAACTGGACCACAGCTTTTTCCAGCTTCAGTATTTTTTAACCAAATAGAGTTGATATGAGACAACTTAAAAATTGCTAAAGGTTGATATAAATTTAAAAACTCTATCTTACCTTTGACAAATTTGAATTGAATTTACGAAGGGTCAAATAGAGAAAAGAGGTTTCTGGAACCCCTCAGCTTCTATGACCTATAGCTTTGTTCATAGGAAAGATTAAGTTTAAAAAGTTTGAAATCTTGTAGTGATAGTCATGTGCTATCTCACCCAATTTAGTTTGTTTAAAAATATTGATCCTGAGAAAAGTTACGGTAACATCTGAAAGAGCCGAGAGCCGGTCGGCACGCTTGCCAGCTGAGCTGCGCGGTCGGCTGCCGACCTTGCGACTTTGAGCTAATTTATCCCATTTTCTGTTAAAGATATCAAAAAGTGGTCAACTGACAAAATGTTTCTCATAATATCAGCAACATTTTGTCAGTAGACAACTTTTTGATATCTTTAACAGAAAATGGGATATAGCAGCGCAAAGTTAAGAGGACCGTAGGCGATCGCGTAGCTCAGCCGGCAAGCGCCGACTTTTCAACTTCAAGCTCATATATTTCATTTTCTGTGAGAGATATTAAAAAGTAATTAACAAACAAAATGTGTATTATATTGTCAAAAGTATTTTGATAGTTGACAACTTTCTGATATCTTTCATACGAAATGAGATATCTGGGCTTAATGTTGATGGTTTGGAATGGGGCGTTTCATTCGAGTTTTTCCTGTGTAGCTCCTCAATCTATCAAAATGTGATAAGCGAAAATGTGAATTCCTATTTCTGCAGAGACACCAAAAACCGTTTTCCAGGCAACCTCCCAATCCTAAAATGGAGTGAATGTGTGGAACGAATCACCGGTCTCAACCTTCCATGGATCGCATTGGCGCCAAAAGTGGCAACATTAAGTGACGACGGAAAGTTTGTAAACTACAAAGAAGACAGAAAAATCGCACAAGTTGGAGGCACCCATGCACAGGAGAAGGATATTGTCGAGTCGTTGTATCGCCATAAAAGTACACTTGAGACACTGTTCAGATTCATGGATAAGGATAATTCTGGACAAGTGTCCATGAAAGAGTTTATTGATGCTTGTGAGGTTGGTTGATTTTACATTTTAAAGGTTCCAGTTCATCAAAAATTGAATTTCCTCTTGATTTTGGTTTTAGTGTGTCACTTTGAACTGATTCTCAGCTATTTTTAATGTCAGAAACACAAAGATCAGGCGACGGCCTAACTTTTACAAATTTTAGTCCACATGCTTCATTTCCAACCAGTTTTTAGCTAAAAATTATAGTGAAAAGATCCGAAGTGGCCGAGAAATCTCAAAATTTAGGACACCGATTTCATCTGAAATTTCCCAATTTTCAGGTCCTCGGAAAGTACACCAAACGCCCGCTGCAAACAGATTACATTGCTCAAATCGCCGAATCGATCGATTTCAACAAAGATGGATTTATCGATTTAAACGAGCTTCTGGAGGCATTCCGATTAGTGGATCGACCCCTTTTGAGATGATTTTTATTGATTTTTCGTCCTCCTCAATCAATTCGTGTTCCTCAATTCGCATGTATCACTTGATATTATCATCTAGTTTTTTTTTCATATTCCTCGATTTTTAAAAGAATTTCCTCCTGGAGACTACTTGAATTTTAGCGGGTTGTTCTTTTTTGTTTTTATTGGACTAATTGAAAAAATAAATTTTTTTATTCAAAAAAAGTTGAAAATTTTGGAAAGCCCTTATCTAAACTAGAGCTTATTTTTTGTAGTTGACAACTTTCCCTGGTTCCCTTTCCCTGGCTGCGCGGTCGGCTGCTGACTTTGCGACTTTGAGCTAATTTATCCCATTTTCTGTTAAAGATATCAAAAAGTTGTCAACTGACAAAGTTTTCGTTGTAATTTCACACACATTTTGTCAATTGACCATTTTTTGGTATCTTCCACAGCAACCGAGATATATGAGCTCAAAGTCGGGGCTAGCTGGCTACTACGCGGTCGGCGCTTGTCTCAAAAAATGTCCATTGGCTTTCAATTCTTCTTATTAGTAGTAGTACATAGGACATACGGAATCCACTAATCCCATGTAGATACAAATATTAATCTTCTTTTATCTTTTTCTTCTCAAAATTCCAATTTTCGACCCCAAATCTCCATCTGCTTTTCTCATTTGCATCCATCGCACGTCTCCTAGTTTTTCTTCTAGGACATGTTCTAGCCGTCTGGGCTCTCTCTCTCTCTCTCTCTCTCTCTCTCTCTCTCTTTTTTCTTTCAAGCCTCTTTTTCTTTCAACGACTCCACGGCACATCGCCTGAAAGCCAGAAGTGTCTATTTCTCCTTTTTAGAACTACCATTCAGCTTTTCTGTTTGCATAGTTCAACTTTTAAAAGGTTTTTATTTTATTTTTGAAAGCTTTAAAGAAATTTCCAGATGCCACCCAATAAAAGAAAGAACAAAAAGAAAGTCCCGAAACCAAAAAAGTCGTCAGGCTTCGAATTTTTAAAGCCAACAGTCCCAAAAACAATACTTTCACCAAATGGACAGGCTAATATGGAGAGTCAGGAAGCATGTCTTCATTTATTCACAATGGTCGTTTGTGGAATCAATTGGAAAATGAGAATGTTTCAAGACAAAGATGGAACGGCAAGTATCCAACATAAGCTGATGGAGGTTCTCGTCAAGTACACCAATTGGCCTCAGGTTGGTTTTTTGAGCCAAGTTATCTCGGTCCGTGTAAAAGGTATCAAAAAATTATCAACCGATAAAATGTATCTGATATTAGGAGAAACATTTTGTTAGTTAAAAACTTTTCTTGAATTTTAATGATTTTTGAGATATGCACCTTTAAAGTTAGCGCTATAAAAAAGTTGTCAACTAAAAAAATATGTAAAATTTAATTGTCTACATTATTTTAGTTAGCAATATTTTTCTAGGCGTCATTTTGCCTTACGCGACGGAGTCTGAACCCGACAGAAGGAATGGAACCGTGCTTTCTTTAAACGTGCATATCTTAAAAACTATATTACCTAGAAAAATATTGCTAACTGAAATAATGTAGAAAATTAAATTTTACATATTTTTTTAGTTGACAACTTTTTTTTAGTTTTTATAGTTTTTGAGATGTGCGCCTTTAAAGTTGACGCCTCTTTTTGCCCTGCACCTAGTAGGAAGGGGAATCGCGCCTACATTAAAGGCGCGTATCTTAAGAACTGTATTAGCTAGAAAAATATTGCTAACTAAAATAATATAGAAAATCGAATACTACATGTTTTGATAACTGACAACTTTCTTCTAGTTTTTATAATTTTTGAAAAGTGCGCCTTTAAAGTTGACGTTTCTCTTTGCCCTGTTCCTGACAGAAATAGGGGAGGCACGCCTACTTTAAAGACGCATACCGTAAAAACTCTATTAGATAGCCACCCCTAATTGAATGCCAGCCTCTAATATAGTGCCATCCTTGAGCAAAAAAAAGGTTTCAGGATGTTATTTTGTCAAAAAAGGTTTCAGGATGTTATCAGACTCCGACAGTTAGCAGACTCTAAGAAAGACGTAGAAAAATAAAAAAATTGACAGTCATTTCATGAAAGAGTTGAAAAAAAGTATTTTTGTGATGAATTTCGGTAGAAATTGGCACCGAACAATAAAGCCAGCCTCTAATTGAATGCCCCCCTAATACAGTGCCACCCCAGACTATTTTCGAACAATAGAGCGCCATGGCTATCTAATAGAGTTTTTACGGTATCTCAAAAACTATGAAAACTAGAAAAAAGTTGTTAATCAACAAAATGTTTATCATAATATCAGCAATATTTTATCAGTTGACTACTTTTTGATATCTTTTACAGGAAATGAGATATATGGAATCAAAGTTGAGAATATTAAATTGGAGGCTATTTAAAAATTGAATGCTCCCTTTGCAGCCTTTCAAAATCGCTCTCTCCGTGGTCCAACGGGACATTGCAACACTTCAAAAACTCCCTTCCTATCCTCCAAACCCTTCAGAAAACGTGTCAAAAACGCTTCTAGAAAACCACGATAGCCTAGAAATGATCCCAACCCAAAAATACTACAAGATCTGCAACGAATACACACTGGCTCCATATGATCCAGGAGTTGCGGAGAGTACTGTATGGGAGACTCAATTATATTTGATCACTGGATGGATGATGATGTTTTTGCAATCCGAGTGGAGATCCAATGAGCAAGTCTGCGAGAAACTTTGTGAAGCGATGATGGATCGAGTGCCAGAGAGTGAGAAAATGAATCATGTCAAGAAATTTGTGAGTGTTTAAAAAAATAGGAAAAAATAGATCTTCAGTTTTAGAGTTGACAACTTTTTTCTAGCTATAACAGTTTTTGAGATATGCGCCTTTAAAGTTGACGAGCCCTCTAGGCACACCAGGCGGAAGGGTGGCGCGCTATCTTTAAAGGCGCATATCTCAAAAGCCATGGCAACTAAAAAAAAAGGTTTCAATTAACAAAACGTAGATCATAAAATTCTGCATGTCTGTTAATTACTATCACTCTTCTAGCTAATTCCGTTTTTGAGATATGCGCCTTTAAAGTAGGCGCGGCTTTTTTTCTTTTTTTCATGAGGAAAAAAGGGGCGGCAACTTTAAAGGCGCATATCTCTCAAACCATGACAGCTAGAAAAAAGTGGCCAAGTACAAAAATAAAGCTCTATGTCTGTTTAGTCGATTCTGTAATTTTCAGTCAAATCCAAAAAAATTTGAGACTTTATTTAAGACAGCTAAACTTGACAATGACAACTAGAATTATATTAAAAAAAATTAAAGATAAGACATTTTCAGGAAAAAATGGTGGGATCCTTGAAACGACACAACAAACCATGTGTACCAGAAAAACCAAATAGTCTACCCCTGCCAACGACTCCAATCACAAGACTCGGTCCAAATGAAGAACTGATAATGGAGGGAAGTGAAGCCGCATTTCATACATGTACCCTACTGCTTTGTGGAATTAATTGGAAGAGAATTAGTGAGAATGTTGACGAATTGGAGTATTACAATTTTAGAAATACCTTGTATGAAATTGTGACCAAGTATTTGGAGCCTGGAGTGGTAAGTTTCGAATGTTTTGAAATTCATTTGAAACTTGAAAATTCAAAATTTCAAAAATGTTGTCTGAATTTGAAACTCTTTAAAAGATCCAGGATTGCTGTAGATTTTTGGAAATCTAGGGTTACTATATTTTTGAGAACCCAGGAATACTGTAGATTTCGGAAGTCCAGGATTACTGTAGATTTTGGAAATCCAGGATTAGTATCAATTTTGGGAATCTAAGATTAATGTAGATTTTGGGGATCTAGGATTACTGTAAATTTTTAGAAACCAGGATTACTGTAGATTTTGGGAATCTAGGATTACTGTAGACTTCAGAAATCATGGAATACTGTAGATTGTGGAAATCCAGGATTACTATCAATTTCGGTAATCTAGGATTACTTTAGATTTTGGATACCCAGAATTACGGTAGATTTTGGGAATCCAAGATTACTGTAAATTTTAACTATATCCAGGGTTGCTATACAAGCATCAAAAACATAATTTCTTTCAGGCCAACCCAGTAAAATACCATGAAGTTGTCAAAAATCTGCTACCCCTTCAAAAAGGCGAATGGTACAAACACCTCCCAAAGGAGGATCTCAACGAGACCCTCCTAGAGCATCTGGACTCTTTCGATGAGATTCCAGCACAGAAACTTCGAGACATGTGCCTGAAATTTGGGGTTCGAGAGCCCCTGGAGCCACCGAATGAATCGGGAAATTATCTTGTGTGGAACGCCAGAAAACACCTTCTGAAATCTTGGTTTGCATTGTTATTCTACGATCAGCCACTATTTCGGGAAGTGTTGAATGTTGCGATTCAGAATCGATCTCCATGTGTAGGTTTTTTTTTTTGGAAAATTTTTCTAATTTTCAGTGAATTTTTGGCATTTTCAGGAGTCTATAACCCAGCTATCAAGTATCCATTCACTTTGAAAACTGTGGAGGGTCTAAAACAGACCTTGATGAAAACAGTAGCGCCTTTAAGCTTCCAATAGGTCGATGCACCATGTCGGGATGTTTAAAGGCGCATATCTAGCTTCAAAATTGAGATAGAAGAATGAAAGTCATACCGTTTTGTAGATAATTTCAAGGGCTTTAAAATATTATAACATTATTTTTAAAAACCTCAATCGTTTCCAGTGAAGAAAAGGCAAAAAAGGTGTCTTAGGGAAATGCATTACCTGGAAAAATTTTTCTAAATTGGGTTCTTCTAAATTGCATAATTTAAATGACCAATTGCGAAATATCAATGATATCGTTAAAACTCTTTAAATTACCTACAAAATGGTGAAACTTTCATTTTCCTATCTCAATTTTGAAGCTAGACATGCGCCTTTAAACTTCTAGAAGGTCCATGCACTATGTCCGGATGTTTAGAGACGTATATCGTTTCAAAATTAAGATAGAAAGATGAAAACTATACTATTTTGTAGATAATTTAAAGAGCTTCAAAATTTTAAAGCATTTGTTATAGGTATCCAGTTTCTATCATTTGAAATCATGACATTTAGAAAACCCCCTTAGAAAAGGGCAAAAATGGGGTCTTTCAGAAATTGGCAAGTAGCTGAAAATCTAGGAATTTTTGAAAAACTCAGTGAATGTAAATTTTTTAATCTAGTTTGGTTGTATACCCTCAAAAACTTTCAAAGAGCTTGAGACTCCTAAAAATTAATCTAGTGAAAAAGTACTGTAATTCAGAAATGCTGCCAAGAGAGCCAACAACTGAAGCATCAGGAAACCGATGCTCAACTAGTTGCCAATAATAATCAATCGATAATTTATGCAACAACTCCCATCACCACAATCAATGAGGAAGGAGAAAAAGTGATGAGTGTACATGAGGCTGTATTCTTTACTGTCATTTCGGTGGTTTGTGGAATCAACTGGAACGAAATTGAGGATGAAGAGAGGAAGGAAGCATTCAAAGAAGATTTGTTGGCAATATTGGAAGGGTATCTGGATTTGGAGAATGTTAGTATTGGGTTTGATACAGTATCATACTAATAGAATGTTCTCCTAACTTTGAGCTCATATATCTTGGTTCCTATAAAAGGTGTCGAAAGCGTAGCTCAGCTGGCAAGCTGCGAATTCTTATCTTTGAGCCAACTTATTTCGGTTCCTTTGAAAGATTCAAAAAAACGGTCAACTGATAAAACGTTACTTATATTATGATAAACATTTTATCAGTTGAGACGTTTTTGATATCTTTAACACAAATCGAGTTAAATTGGCTCAAAGTTAAGAAGTCGGCAGCGCCCCGCGTAAAACAACAAGCCCCGACCGCGTAGAAGCCGGTTTGTGCCGACTTCGAGCAAATTTATCTCGGTCCCTCTAAAAGACATCGAAAAGTGGTCAACTAAAGAAATATTAGTGATATTATGATAAACATTTTATTAGTTGACCTCTTTTTGACATCTTCTATAGAAAATGAGATATATGGGCTGAAAGTTGTGCGGTCGACAGGCGATAGCTTTGCTCAGCTGGCAAGCGCCGACCGCGCAGCAGCCGGCTAACGCCTACTTTGAGTCCATTTATCTTGCTTCCTTTGAAAGATATCAAAAAGTAATTAACCGATAAATTGTTCATCATATTATCAGCAACTTTTTATTAGTTGACAGATTTTTCATATCTCTTACAGTAACCGAGATAAATTGACTCAAAGTTAAAAGATCGGCAGGCGATCGAGTTGCTCAGGCGGCCAGTGCCGACCGCGTGGCAACCGGAATTTGAACCCATATACCTCGGTTCCTGTAAAAGATATCAAAAAGTGATAAACTTACAAAATGTTCATCATATTATCATCAACATTTTTTTAATTGAGGTCTTTCTGACATCTTTTATAGAAACCAAGATAATTGAGCTCAAAGATAACAAATCCATTTTTTTTCAGGGAACCTCCATCTCTCTCCGTGACGTACTCAAAAACATAATTCAACTAAAACAGGACCCATTTTATGAGAAACTTGACAAAACCAAAGTGTCCGAGGCCCTTCTAGAAGATCGCCGACAAAACGAATGGGTCGCACCGCCAAACTACGTGGAGGCCTTCAGGAAATTTGGACTGAGCAATTTGGGAGCAACCACCAATGAATTTCATACTGTAGGAGAATTACGGGCGACACTTATGATATCCTGGTACCAAGCGATGTTTGATGATGGGGTGGAAAGAAGGGAACTGCAAAATGCGTTTTGCTCGAATGTTCTGTGGAGATTGCCATCGGATAGACGTCCTAGTCATCAGCAATATTTGGTAGGTTTTTGAATCAAATCTTTGAGCCAATTTTTCTCATTTACTGTAAGAGATATCAAAAAGTGGTCAACTGATAAACTATTTATCATAAGATCAATAATTTTTTATCAATTGACCGCTTTTTAATATCTTTTACAGGAAATGAGATATATGAGCCCAAATGATTTTGGATCAATTTTTAAATAAACTTTTTTCAGGATGCGCTTATGGGTAACCTCAGTATGGATGATATCTAATCATAGCCAACAACTAGGGAAATTGAAAATTTATCAATTTTATTTTATATTTAGTAAGTTTTTTTCAATTCAAATTACCAGAAAAAAACTCTAAAAGAATGAAATTTAGAAGGACTGAAAAACTCTAAATCGAATTATATGAAATTCAAGAGTGTCATTTTCGAGCCCATATATTTCATTTGCTGAAAAAGTTATAAAAAAGTTGTCAACTGATAAAATGTTTATCATAACATCACCATTATTTCATCAGTTGACCACTTTTTGCTATCTTTTGAAGTTTTTATTCATAATTCCAATTTTCAGAGCAACGATTCAACACTCCAGTGATCAGCGGAACTCAACAGGATGCTTTTTTTTAAATTGAAACTATTTTTGAATCCACTTTACTTTTTTTTCAAAATTTTTTTGAGTTTAGTAATAAAGACTTAAAGGAGGCCAAACACCAAAAAAAAAGTTTTCCTGATATTTTGCATAGAGAACCCCCATGAGGGGGTGAACTCATGACAGGCAGCTCAGGGGTACAGCGCCGCTACCGGCTGAGCTACGGGGGGGCGCGAAGGCGCCTGACGACCGATGGTCTACATAAGCGCGGCGCGATTTCGTGCCCCGAACTGCCCCCCGAAATTTTTGCTGTTCCGCCTCCTTTAAGGTGTGTGAGTGTGTAATTTTGGAAGTTTTGATAATTTCGATTTTCTGAACTTTTGAATTTTCGAAAATTTCCAAAATGAAAAATTCCAAAATGGACAATGTCGCTGATGTTTAAAGACGCATATCTATCTTCGAAATTGAGATAGGAAAATGAAAATTACACCATTTTGTAGATAATTTAAAGGGCTTTCAAACAATATAACATTACTATAGGTTATTCAGATTCGATCATTTGAAATCTCGGAATTTAGAAAAATCCAATTTATTTTGGCTTTTCGGCTTTTTCTTCTATCCCTCAATTCATTTTTTCCCGTCCATTAAATTTTTTAAACTCCGAAACACTTTTTCTATCCAATATTGAGAGTCATGCACTCTATTTTTTTCCCATTGCAAAAATATTTCAGAAATTTTAAGAATCTCTGATCTTTGAAACCTTCATTTTTTGCAAAATCTATATACATTTTCCCATTTCCCTCGAAATCACGAATAAAAAGCAAGAGAATAGAGACGGAGACACACACTTTTTAGCGAACCGCGCTCTCCATTTTTCCTCTTTTCTGCTTTTCTTTAGTTTTTCAAAAAAATATTTTTTTGATTTTTTTCAGAAATGACCGATTTGCGGGAAGAACTTGGGAAATGTCTGCAAACTTATATGATTTGTATGTTCCTGGAAATCCTATGTATGGATATTCACAAATTGTTGAAGAAGTTGTTTGAAAGACCTCCAAAGATGATAATTCCGATTTTTGAACTACCCTGGCTGGCTCGGAAACATATTATCTCAAAGTTGCCGATTGAAGAAATGTGAGTTTTTGGAGATTTTTTGAAAAAGGATTCATCTCGGTTTCTCTCAAAGATACCAAAAAAACTGTCAACTGATAAATTTTTTATCATAACGTTATCTATATTTGATCAGTTGACAAATGTTTGATATTTCTTATAGGAATGGAGATAAATTGGCTTAAAGTTAAGTGGTCAGCGTCGCTTTTCCGGCAAGCCGACTTTTAAACTTTGAGCGCATATAGCTCGTTTTCTATGATAGATATCAGAAAATGATCAACTGACAAAGTGTTTATCATATTATCAAAAATATTGTATCAATTGACAAATTTTTGATATTTTTCATAGGAACAGAGATAATTGAGCGCAAAGTGGAAGGTACAAATACAAAGCTCAAACGCGTTTATCTCAAAAACAAAATTTGATAGATAAGTATGTTTACTATGAAATTATGTAAAATTCAATGTTGATCATTTTTGTTGTTGACAACTTTTTTCCAGCTAGCCTAGTTTTTGAGATATGCGCCTTTAAAGTGAGACCCTCTTGGCGGGCAGCTGACGGTGTCGACCGCGCGTTTGAATTTCGAGTTTAATTATCTCGGTTCCTATAAAAAACATTAAAAAACTGTCAACTAATAAAATATTTCTGCTATTATGATAAACATTTTATCAGTCAACAGATTTTTGATATCTTTATTGGGAACCGAGATAATTGAGCTCAAAGTTCCAGGTTCTTTAAAACGAGAGCACTTTCTCTGCGATTCTCCCTAACTTTAAAGGCGCATAACTCTCTTCAAAAGAAAGCTAGAACTATGAAAATTTATCAGAATTAAAGGAAATTTTAAGGGATTTCAGAAGATATTTAGTACTTTTTCAGAATTCACTTCTCGTTCATTTCTGAAGACTGCAAGGAGTTGGTTCGCGATCTAAACCTCAAACCAGACAAAATTCGTATAAAAATCGGCTCTTCTGATGCGACGTCTTCTATTGAGTACTACGAGGAAAAGCTTCTGATGCTTAGATTTGGAACTCGATACAAGAGATTTCAATTTCAAAAATCCTTAGTTCCCTCCTCGATTCTTTTTGATACGGATGAGCAATTGGCTGAAAGAATCGATCGATCGGATATGAGTTTAAGAGATTGGATCATTCATTTCATGGATATTCTGAAGTGTGAAAATCTGGAAGTGACATTTTCCCAATTATCACCATTAATCAATTTTGAGTATATCAAGAAGACATTTAAAGGGTTGGCTGTGGATACTCTGAAAATTGATAATTGCTCTTATGAATATTACAAATTGGCGGTTCAGGAGTTTCAGGTAAGCTCTTTTTTCCAGTTTTTAAGACTGCGAATAAGTTCTTTTGACTATTTTCAAGTGTCTGGAGTACTTTGAAAACTTTGGACCTAAAAAAACAAATATTTGGTAAAACAGAACTAGATTGAGAACTTTGCATTTGCAGAATTTTTTGAAAATACCTTTTTTTGCCCAGATTTGTACCGAAAACATGAAAAAAACAGGGTTCCTTTAGAAATAGGTAATTTAAAGTCCTTAAAATTATCTACAGAATGGTATAACTTTCATTCTTTTATCTCAATTTTAAAGCTAGGTATGGACGATACACCGTGTCGGGATGTTTAAAGGCACATATCTAGCTTCAAAATTGAGATAGAAAATAAACAGTTATACCATTTTGTAGATAATTTCAAGGGCTTCAAAATGATATAACATTATTGTTTGGTTATTTGAAAATCATGGAATTTAAAAAAACCAGTAAAAAAGAGGGCAAAAAAGGTGTCTTTCAGAAATCGGCTAATAGATCAAAAACTAGGAATTCTCAAAAAATTCTGTGAACACAAAATGTTTTATCTAAGTCTGTTCCACATTTTTCAAAATTTTCAAAGTGATTGGAAACTTGACAGCCAAGTTACAGACTCAGAGGGGTACTGTAGATAATCCTCGCCGCAGACGACACACACCAAACTTTAAAGGCGCATATCTCGAGAAAGAAAAAAGCAATCAAATTTGTGTCAACTACAAAACTGCTCAGCATAAAGTTTCACATACTTTTGTAATTGACAACTTTTTGCTAGCTACAGTAGTTTTTGAGATTTGCGCGCTTTTTTGACAGGTACTGTATATCTGAAATTTTCAGACCATCAAAAATCTGCACATCTTCCGAACGCGTGTCAATCGAATCATTGAAGCACCAATCCAGAATCTTCTCTCCAAAAAACTTGAATATCTATGTTTAACAGATTCCACTAAAGTTTCCGCATTCCAAATTGCCACCAGCAAAGTATTGAATCTTCATTATAAAATGTTTGTGAAGCCGGAAGAAATGAAGGGATTCTTCTGGAAATATTGGAGGAATGGAAGCAATCCAGATCTAGAATCCTTATGTTTTAATTGCTTCATAATTGGCCAACGGTCTCCTATAATTTTTATGGAGAAGCTTCTAGAAGGGATTGAGTTCTCGAGGGCTTCAGAAGGTTTGGAGAGGAAATTCGAGAGAAGAAAAATTGAGGGATATCTGGAGAAGGCGTTCAGGGGAGGATTCGATATGAAGAGAAAGGATGGAAAACGGGCGACACTTTTCTACGAGAGAATATTTGAAATGTTCAAGATCTGTTTTGTGATTTGGCCTTGATTTTGGATCTCTTGATCGCTTATAATAAAATACTATACATGTATTTGCCTATAATTCCTTACAAAGAAAATATACCGGTCTGAAATTTGGATAGATACATTTAAAACTGAATTTAGCATACTTGTGAAATTCCGGGCCGTCCCGCCAAAGCCCGGGCACGGGCCGGGCCTGAGGAAAATTTCAAGGCCCGGGCCCGGCCCGGAAAGCCCGGTAGCAAAAATTTTGTCATTTTGAACCGAATTTTGAGAAATCACATAAGGGTCCTTATGTGTTTTTTTGGAATTTTTAAAACTTGTGGAATGACAGGCCCCTTACAAGTATGAAATTAAGAACATTTTCAGGACAAAAATCGAGAAAATTTTTTCCGTGATTTTTGAAAGAAGCCTTATTGTTTTTCAGCCTTATCGTTTCCCTTATGTTAGCGTTTTTTCGAAAATCCAAAAAAAGTTTTTTGAGATCTTAATACCATAATGTTCTATACTCAATTTTAAGCATTCCAACAAAATTTCAGGCCCAAATCTCTAGGTTGTACAAAGTTACGGCCTAAATAAGAAATTATATCACAGCTAAAAGTTGG
Organism: Caenorhabditis briggsae; assembly: GCF_000004555.2. NCBI lineage: Eukaryota > Metazoa > Nematoda > Chromadorea > Rhabditida > Rhabditidae > Caenorhabditis > Caenorhabditis briggsae. The sequence continues at coordinate 560,208 of NC_013490.2, forward strand.
TTCTAGAAAATTGCTGATAACTTCTGACAGAGAAGAGATCTAGGTCTGAAATTTAAACAGTTAGACTTTGAATTAATTTTAGAACATTTTCATAACAAAAAGTCCAGAAACAATTTTTTCGTGATTTGTTTTGAAAAAAAAAACCCTTTTCCGTCTAATGTCAAGCAATCTACCAAAATTTCAGGCCCAAATCTCTCATTTGTACAAAGTTATGGTCTGAAAAAGAGACGGCTGATAACTTTTCCCTAGAACGAGATATTCAGACAGTTTTGATACCAACTGATAGACCTCGACAAGGCCCATCACGCCTATATCATTTGAGCCGGATCCTGGTCCAATAACATATCGAAAAATGTGTTTGAATGACAATTTTCGATCATATTGCCGAAAACACATTTTTCGATATGTTGTTTTACTTGAATCCGGCTGATATAATATAGACGTGATGGGCCCTGTCGAGATCTATCAGTTGACACCAAAACCGTCTGAATATCTTGTATTTGAGAGTTATCAGCCGGCCCGCCACCTGCAAAAATAAAATCGAAAAAATTCGAAACATTTATTTCAAGAATAAAGAAAAAAGAAACGAATAATGATAAGTTTATTTTGGATGCAATAGAATAAGAAATCCCAAAAAAAAAGATATAATTTGACAAATTGAAACATCTATAAGTCAGGAAACAATAAAAAGCTCTGGGCTATTTCAAAGGGGTCTAGCCAAGAGAAAAAAGTTAGGGGTAACAAAATAAAAAGGAGATCTCAGAAAGGGCTAACAAAAAAAAATCAATGACCAATAATGAGTTTGAAATAGAACGAATTTTTGAAAGAATCCAAAATGACAGTAGCCTTTTTTCCATCCGTAACTCTCCGAATTCCAAATCTAGCGTGCATTTCATTGGAAAGTTCCCAAAATTCATTATCATCAAAATGCGGTACATCATACGGTTGTTTTTGAAGGGACTCTCTCTGGAACTCGATTCCATCTATTATCACTTCTTCATAATTATCAGGAAGATGACTTTTATTGAACCGAAGATACAAAGCCTCCAGATGGTCTCTCCAAGCTGATCCTTCACCATTAATCCAGTCCTTCAAAACCAGATTGAACATCCACGGGTTACAAAAGAGACAATCGATTTCGATATATTTGCTAATGACGGACCGGAATAATTGCAACTGCTCCAAGGGGTACTCCATAACTTTGACAATCTCGAATTGTTTTCCTTTGAATCCAGAGTTAAATTCAGAAAATGGGAAATCTCTTCTGTTGACAGCCAAGATCATCCTTTTCGGTGACGTGTAGAAGTCCAGAGCTTTTGAAAATGAATCACTTGTTACAGTATTAAGAATCGTCATGTTGGAGATTTGGAATCCAGACATGGCGTCCTGAAATTTTGGAACTTTAGAATTCCACCCAATACTTGTACGTTGAGCTCTTTTATCTCGGTTCCTGTGACGGATATCAAAAAGTGACCAACTAATGTAATATTTTTGAGATTATAATGAACATTTTGATAGTTTACAACTTTTTGGTATCTTTCACAGGAACTGAGATAATTGATGCCAATCTGCAAACATAAGAGATCGCGTCAAAATAGAACTAACCTTTAATTCAATCATATCTAAACTTTCCAACTCCTCCCTAAACATCAAATTCGGCGTATTGCAACCATAAATCGTACGCAAATGCTCCAAAAATGCCTTCAAACTCATTTTGAAATTCAGCTCGAATTTATATTTTCTATCGTCTGGGCTTGAAAACTTGACTTCTTGTTTCTCTGGGCAATATTCAATGTTTGCTCGTAGAAATCTGTCAGTTTTTTTGTAAATCTCGATTTCCAAATGTTTCGATACAAAAAAATTGAATTTGAATTTTTGTCCCAGAGATTGAATGAGATCTTTGCATTTCTTCGAGCAGAGGGAGTATGAGATTCTGAAATTAGGTGCTGTAAAGCCTGTAAAGTTTGCGCTTAATTATCTCGGCTCCTATCAGAGATATGGAAAAGTTGTCAACAAAAAAAATGTTATTGATATTATGATAAACATTTTATTAGTTGACTACTTTTTGGTATCTCTTATAGAAGCTAAGATAATTAAGCTCAAAGATAAGAGGTCGATAGAGCTCCATGGCGGCTGTCTCTTTAAAGGAGGCGAGACAGCCAAAATTTCGGGGGACAGTTCGGGGACGAAATCGCGCCGCGCTTATGTAGACCATCGGTCGTCAGGCGCCTTCGCGCCCCCGTAGCTCAGCCGGTAGCGGCGCTGTACCCCTGAGCTGCATGTCATGAGTTCAACCCCTCATGGGGGTTCTCTATGCAAAATATCAGGAAAACTTTTTTTTTGGTGTCTGGCCTCCTTTAAAGAAGAGTTAGAACTATGAAAATTTTATAGAATCGTTGGAAATTTTCAGCACTTTCAGGTGATATAAAATATTCTATTTTTCAAAATTCAGGTTTTTCGGAATACTGAAAAAAGCTTACTGTTGATTTAGGGTCCAGTTTTTGAGCATTGTTCGTTGCTCCAACATGTATAAATCCATTAATCGGAAATCTGGCTTCATTTTTTTGTCTTCAGAAGGCGTCAATTCAGAAACTTCGGCACTTAAAGAAGAAGGCGGGTTTGAATTTTCCATTTTTCTGAAAACTAGAATTTAAAAAATCTGCAAGTCCCAGGCTAGAATGGATAAAAAAAGAATTCATACAATAAAAAATATCAATAGTGTTCTTCGACACCCCAAGAAAAAAACCAATAGGGGAAAATCAATAGAAGAGAGAAAATAGACATAGAGAAACAGAGAGGGGGGCGTTGTCAAGTGTCTGCGTCTCCAATCTCTCTGTCTAGAGGGCTATTGGAAATTTGGATCATATTATTAAATTAATAAAATCAATTTCAAGTTTTAAGTACCTGTAGAAAATTAAAAAATAAGGAAAAAATCTGGGTTGAGTATCTCAATTCATTGCCACAACCGAATTTTTTGGGGAAATTCTGATACGAGCACTTTGAGCTCTATTATCTCGGTTTCTGTAATAGATATCAACAAATTAACAACTGATAAAATGCTTATCATGTTATCAGCAACATTTTATCAGTTGACAAAAATTTGATCACATTCGAAGAAACCGAAATATTTGGGCTCAAAGTTTAAAAGACGGCAGGCAAGCCGACAAGCGCCGACTTGCCAACTTTGAGCTCAATTATCTCGGTTCCTGTGAGAGATATCAAAAATTTATCAACTAAAAAATTGTTAATCACAATATCAGCAAAAATTTTATCTGTTGAAAATGTTTTGATATCTCTTATAGGAACCGAGATAATCGAGCTCAAAATTATACGGTACATAAAAGGATACATAGAGATATGAAAAACAGACATGGAATTTTTGAAAGAGCGTTGTTATGGATTTTTTGAGACCAGGCTTATTGCTAAAACCAGATTTAGGGGGCCTTAAAAAATGTTAATTAATTGAAATGATAATTAAGGAATGTTAATTAATTAGGACTCCTAATTCAGGAGGTGATTTCAGAAGTTTCAATTGTGATTTTGGACATTTTAAAATCTAGATTTCCAATTTCCAGCTCTTTTTCCAATTGTTCAATCTGTTTGAGAAGACTTTTGTTGGCTTCGAGAAGTCTGAAAAATTGATTTTTAATGGTACTATAGGCTTTTAATGGTTTCATGGGGTTTTCATGGTACCATAGGTTTTAATTGTCCTATGGGATTTTAGTGGTACCATAGTTTCCATGATCCCATGGGAAAAAAATGTTAAATTCAATGGTCTCATATGATTTTAATGGTACCATAGGTTTTCAATAGTTCCATGGAGTTTAAATGGTACCATAGGCTTTTAAGGTCCCATGGGATTGCAATGGTCCCATGAGACTTCAATGGTACCACGAATTTTTAATGATACCATATGCTTTCAATGGTCCCATGGAATTTGGATGGTACCATAGTGTTTTAATGGTTCAACATGATGTTAAGGGTATCATAGGATTCTAATGATATTATGGTATTACAATGGTACCAAAGGTTTTTAATGCTCACATCGGCTTTTGAGGTCCTATGGGATTTATATGACACCATAGGTTCTTAACGGTTGCATGGGATGCTAATGGTACTATAGGCTTTTAATGGCAAACTGCGATTCCAATGGTACCATAGGCTTTTCATGGTACCATGGGATTTTAATGGTACCAGATCTTTCCAATAGTACCATACGCTTTTAATGGCACCTTTGGCTTTTAATGGTATCATAGGTTTTTAATGGTACCATAAGCTTTAAATAGTACCATACGCTTTTAATGGCACCTTTGGATTTTAATGGTATCATAGGTTTTTAATGGTACCATAAGCTTTAAATAGTACCATACGCTTTTAATGGCACCTTTGGCTTTTAATGGTATCATAGGTTTTTAATGGTACCATCGGCTTTTAATAGTACCATAGGATTGTAAAGGTCACATGGGATTTCCATGATAACATAGTTTTTATGGTTCCATGGGGTTTCAATGGTGTCATGTGATTTTGATAGTCCCAAGGGATTTTAATGGTATCGTGGGATTTTAATGGTCTCATGGGAATTCAATGATCCCATAGAATTTTAGTGGTACCATAGGACTTTAATGGGTTCCAATGATACATATGGTACCACTAAAATCCCATAGGACAACTATAAGCCTATGGTACCATTGAAATCCATTGAAAAAGAAACTAACGTCTCCAATTCCATTTCAGCTTCCCGGATTTCTTCTTGCAGATCTTCCAAATCTTCATCGGCCGTTTCTATATTGATTTTCACTCTGGAATAAATAACAATTTTTGTGTTTTTGATAATTTAAAAAGTTTTAAGCCTTACATTTCTTTAGAATCAGTGAAATATTCCTCCCCGAACTCCTCGAGCTCCAGCAGTTCTCTGAAAGTTAGATAAATCAGAAAAATTCAAATTTGAAAACTCAAAAGCTAGGAATTTGCCGAAAAATTAGGATAATTTTTTAAAAAATAAATTGGAAATGACCTAGAATAATTCTAAAAAAGATTTCTTGATTACTGTAACTTCTGAAACTCACTCTTTCAACTCTTTAATCTGATCATCATGGCTTATAATGCCTTCTTTAGTTCCAAAAACCATTCTTCCTTGTGGCTCCACAAGTTCCAGCTGCTCTCTAGCCTCTTGCTCAGCTTTAATCATTTGTACTTCGAGTTCTCGGTTTGCTGCACAATTGGGACAATCGGGATATCCAGGAGGAGGGATTTCCAAAACAATTTCAGTTGTTTGTTCCGATTTTTTCGGCTGAAAGTTTTGTAGATTGTGTGTCTTTTTTTAGCTTATATTGTTAAGCATAGGGTTGGCTTGGGGGTGAAATGGGGCGATCCCCGCTCCGCTTTCAGGGCTCCCGCGTAAAAGCGGGAGCCACGCTGCCAACCCTAGTCAAGCAAACTGTTTTTAATCAGAAAAGACAATCCCAATCAACCTAGACCATTTTTTAAACTTGTAATGGTCCCATGGAATATTAATCGTCTTATGGGGTTTTAGTGGTACCATAGGAGTTTAATAGTCCAATGAATTTTCTCTGGTACCATAGACTTTTGATGGTCCCATGGGATTGCAACGGCCTCATGAGACTTCAATGGTACCATAGGTTTTTAATGGTCTCATTAGACTTTAATGGTACCATAGACTTCAATGCTTTTAAAGGTTTTCAATGGACCCATGGAATATTAATCGTCTCATGGGGTTTTAGTGGTACCATACGATTTTTATAGTCCCTGAAATTTCTGTGGTTTCATAGGCTTTCAATGGTTCCATGAGATTTAAATGGTACCATATAATTCCATCGGTACCATAGATTTTTAATGGTCCCCTAGAATTTCAGTGGTACCATAGGCTTTTTATTGTCCCCTGAGATTTAAATGGTACCGTAGACTTTTAATGGCCCCATTTGACTTCAATGGTACTATGGGACTCTGATGGTCTCATGGGAATTTGATGGTACTACAGGTTTTTAATGGTCCCATAGTATTTTAGTGATACCATAGGCTTCCAATTGTCCCATGTGATTTAAATTAGACAGTTTATGATAACATAAACTTTTAATTGCCCCTTTAACAGGCTTTTTTTTGGTCTCATTGCAATTTATCGACCCCATTGGATTTCAATGGTACCATAGGCTTCAATTATTTTTTTGGAATTCACTATAACGCTAAAAAGTATCAGTTTTTAACTCCTGAACTTGTAGGGACTAGAATCCTGGAATCTCAAAAAAATAGACCGTAATTTCAAAAAAAAATCACTCACTTCCGGTACCGCCACTTTCTTCTCTGGCAATGGTTCTTTGGCAGAATTGATCTAAAAATGGAAATTCATGATTCTAGAAGTTTCCCAATTAAAAAAATGATTCAAAAAACCTACCAAATACTCCTTAATAAGTGGTCTCGAATCAACAGGAACCATAGTTAACATTGCGCCAATCACAAAATTTCTAAATTCATCCATTTGACTTCCCAACTCCAAACTATCCAAAAATCCCATCACCACCAAAGTCCTCATTACAAATACTGGAACTTGATCGTCTTCTCGAAATACTTGAAACATTTTCAGCCCGTATTCTTCAGCCATTTTGATATAGACATCAGAATCCACATTTTCTTCTGGAGATTTCGATATCATGAAAAAGTCCGGACGTTTTATGGTAGACTTGTAGATGGAGAGGTGCTCAAACTTTTTCACTTTTATTTGATGGACAATGTGATCGTAGATACTGTAGAGTCCCTGCAAAAAACATTACTTTTTGGGGCTAATTTGGGCTAATCAAGCTTTTGTTTAATTGGACGGAGTTTCTAACTTCTTAATTACCGTTAAAAATTTGCTAAAACTTGCTACTGATAATATGATAAACATTTTGTTAGTTGACGTCTATTTGATAGCTTCCACAGGAACCGAGATATTTAGGTCTAAAGTTGACATTTCCCCTTTTTTGATCCATAATTATGGGCCATAAATTATTAAATTACCTACCTCCTGACACTGCCAACTACAATCCCAAATTCGAGATATAATATTCAATTTCCTCTTTTCGGACACTTTTTCCCATTTAATTCCAACAATTAGTGATTTAACAGCATATAAAATGCATTGAGGAATATCCACTGATAAACAATTATCATAACTCAGGATTTTCAAAATTCTATCGGATTGAAGTGTCATCTTGCTGGCAGTTATTTGCCCTGGATCATCAATTACCTAAAATTGGCATTAATTAGAAGTAATTAAAGATAATTAGTCTTACTGTAATTAGACTTTTGTCCACTTCGAATTCATCCAAAACTTTGTTTAGTTCTGCCAGTGTGATCGTTTGGTAGTAGCCATTTTCCGAGTTCCATTTGTTACCAAGTCTTATCAGTTTGGCTGAAAGTTTGGGAATTTAAGAAAATATGAGTTTCTGAAATCGACTTTTAAAGATTTTCAATTTTTTAGAATTTTTGAAGATTCTCTGGATTTTCGAAATCTGTGGTTCGAATTTGTTCAAACGTTGAGCGCGATTATCTAGGTTATTATGAGAGATATCAAAATTTTGCCAACAGATGAAATATTGGTGATATCATAAGAATTGTTTTATCAGTCAGCCATTTTTTAATATGTTTCACAGGAACCAAGATAAATTGGGTCAAAATTGTGAGGTCGGCAGCCACAGAGTAGCTCTGCCGACTTCCTAACTTTGAGCCAATTTATCTTGGTTCCTGTAAAAGATATCAAAAATTTGTAAACTGATAAAATGTTGCTGATATTATGATACATATTTTATTAGTTGACAATTTGTTGATATCTTTTGAAGGAGCCAAGATAATTGAGCTCAAAGTGCAAGTTTCCTTCTTTCTTCTCAAAATCAATAAAACTTTAAACATTTTCAAAAAAAAAAGACTCACTATCATCTTTGGCACATTTATTATTTTGTAGAAGTCTCGCCAATTGAATCACATCAAAAACTTCCTCAGCAAAAACCCGGGTGGCCTTACTTTCCGTTCCAAAATCATCCACGTCCTCAGTTGTGCTCATTCTCAATGAACAAATCGCTCGAAGATAGATCATTTTCCGTTTTCCAAACACTTTAAGCAGATATTCACCAAAGTACATTAGTACTTTTAGAATGTCCTTTTTCCCGTATGCGTACAGCTTGCTGGCATGCTCATAGTCATCGTGGTCCATCAGAAAATATTTGCTACTGTCTCGTTTTTTCTCGGGAAGAAATGATATGTTGGGAACGACGAATCCACCACCGGCCAGTTTTGATTTGTAGATTGCCTGGAAAATAGTGAAGTGTATAAAATTAAATTTTGCACATTTTACTAGTTGACAACTTTTTTGAAACTTTTACGGTTTTGGAGAAATGCGCCTTTGAAAATAGGGTATCTCACAGCGCACTCTCCTCTCCTTTGGGCGCCTAGCTTCATTGACCTTGATTATTTCAAGTTTTAAGAAATATATCAAAAAGTAGTCAACTAGTGAAATGTATAAAATTCAATTTTGCACATTTTACTGATTGACAACTTTTTTGTAAATTTTACGATTCTTGAGCAATGCGCCCTTTAAAGATTACCGTGCCAATGGAGTGGGCGGCAATCCAATCTTTAAAGGCGCATACCTCAAAATTCAGGGAGGATAGACATAAGTTATTGGCTAAGAAAATAAAGGTGATAATATGGTAAACATTTTATTAGTTAACACATTTTTGATATCTCCTTTAGGAAGCGAGTTATAGGAGCTCAAAGTTAAGAGGTCGGCAGCCGACCGTAAGCCGGCAAATGACGACCCTCAACTTTGAGTCAATTTATCTTGGTTCCTATGAAAGACATCAAAAAGTTGTCAACTAACAAAATTTTTATCATAATACCACAAACATTTTATTAGTTAACCACTTTTCGATATCTTCTACCAAGACAATTGAGCTCAAACCTAACAATATTTTTTTTTTAATTTTAAAAATTTTTAATTTTTAAAATGTTATATTTTTGAACTTGAAAGTTTAGTGAATTTTAAATTTTCCTAGTCTTATAAAAACTGCGAATTGATTTTTTTTTTTAATTTTAGCAAAAAAACTCACCACCGGATCTTTCTTATCCGTCTCTATGACCATGTCCTCCGCTCGTATTCGTTTCCATTGTGTATCCTTGTATTTTGATATTTTCTGTGTTGATATCATGATGGTTTTCTAAAAAAAGAGATCTGAAAATAAAAAATTAGGCTTAAAAATTTAAATTATCATAGATATTAAACAGCTTCGAGAAACTGATTGGGATATAAAAATTAAAAAAAAAACGGATTTTAAAAACTATGCATTATTTTTCAATTCGAACAAAATTTGAGCTATTTTTAGAAAGATATCATCAGAAAAAAATGGCAAAAAAAAAAGAAAAACAACGGCGTTTTAAGACAAAGGGAATTTCCAGAAAAAAAGATCAACGAGAGTGAAATGTTAGAGGAAAGACAGAGCAATAATAACAAGAAAATGCACAAAAAATGCTAGCTCAATTATCTCAGTTCCTCTAGAAGATATCAAAAAATTGTCAACGGATAAAACATTTATCATAATATCAGCATTTTTTTAACAGTTGACACATTTTTGATATTTGTTATAGGAACCGAGATAATTGAGCTGAAAGTTGAGAAGTCGGCGCTTGGAGGCTGAACTATGCGGTCGGCTGCCGATATCTTAACTTTGACTCAATTTATCTCAGTTCCTGTAAAAGATATAAAAAAGTGGTCAACTGATAAATTGTTTATCATATTATGAACAATATTTTATCAGTTGACAAATTTTTGATATCTCTTATAGAAACCTAGATAATTGAGCTCAAAGTAAACATTTGGTAAGTAGAAAAAAACCGTCACATAAAAAATAACAACCAGTTACAAAAAAAAACATTTGGCTTAAAACAAAAATGGACCTAGAAAAACGAATGATTCAAACAATTTTCTCTTTATTTTCTAATCCATTGTCTTTGATTTTTATTGCTTGAAGTTCCACAATAGTTTCCAGTTGCTGCTGCTTTTTTTTGAGTCTGAAAAAAATCTTAAATTTTTGTCACTATTAAGTTTAAGCTCAATTATCTCGGCTCATAGGCAAGATATCAAAAATGTGTCGATTAATAAAATGTTAATGACATTATAACGAACATTTTATTAGTTAACAAATTTTTCCTATCTTTTACAGGAACCGAGATAATTGAGCTCAAAGTTAAAAAGGAGATGGTTGCCGGCAAAGCTGCGCTCCGGCTGCTGACTGCCTAATTTTGAGCTCTATTATCTCGGCTCCTATAAGAGATATCAAAAGTTGGTCAAAAACAAAATGTTTGTGATATCATGATAAACATTTTAGCAGTTGACAACTTCTCTTATCTTTTACAGAAACCGAGATAAATTTGCTTAAAGTTGGTGATCCAAACTCACTCTTCAATTTTTTCCTGCTTCTCCTGAATTTCTATTGGAGCTCCGCAACTTCCATTTGGCTCATTTTCTTTGTGTTTTTGAGCTTGAACCAATTCTGCCAACCTCTGTTTCAGCTCCTCGTTGAGTTTTGTGACTCTGAAATTTCGATTTTTGTCCAAAAGCCTCATGAAATAAATTACTCTTCAATTCGATTTCTGCAAACTCGTCGCTTCTCGGTGAGCTCGGTCATTCGCTGCTCGGAAACTTCCATTTGTTGAGAAAGTCTAGAAAATCTACCGTAATATATTTTCAAATAAAAAAAAAAGACTTACTCATGATTCCGCTCCTTGAGATCATACAATTTTTTATCCGCTTGTGGAAGTGCTTGTTTCCGAATTTCGATTTTTCTGGAAATATTTTTACTATTATTTTGGGTGAAACTAACATTTTCAAATTCAGCGTTTCAAGAGCTTCAAAATGAGTATAATCATGACCTAATTTCCTTGAATTTGATTTTTGGACATTTTTGGACCACCTATGCGCCTTTAAGAGGGTCCAGTTTCAAACTTAAAGGAACATAGTCGTGTTTATACTCATTTTAAAGCATGTAACACACAAAATTCAATTCTGGAAAGAACAACTATTTCTGGCAGAAACTGAACTCACTGTTTCAACTCATCAATTTGTTTCTGCTTCATTTGTGCCTCCGTCTTCATTTGTGGTGCTTTCTGGACAAGAGTATCCACATCTCGAACTCTCCGAATCGAATTCTCAATGTCACCTTGCAGCATCATAACTTTGTCGAGCATAAATTTGCAATTATCGCATGCATCGTTATAAGCTTCTGGCGTCACTGGATTCTCCACATTTCTTACTGTATTTTGGTCTATTGTTGGCCGTACATAAGGCGCCATTCCTGGTAACGGCCCTTTTAGAGATTCAGGCGACTCTGGTTGTCCATTCCATGTTCGTCTAACTTCCATCGCTTCCAACATGATTTTGTTCTGTGAATATTTAGGTTTCATCGGGAAAATGGTACCCAGAAAAAATATGGTACCCAATATAAAATATGGTGCCCAGAAAAATGGTGTTCAAAAAAAGTGGGAAGCCACAAAAAAAAATGGTACCTAGAAAATGTTTTAAAATATGTTTCTGGCTACCTTTTTTTTGCTCTGTATCATTTTTTCTGGGTCCCTTTTTTCTGGGTACCATATTTTTATGAGTACCATATTTTTTTCTAAATTTCAGAAAAAATCAACTAACAATCAATTCAATTCCTCGCTTCCTTCCCTCTGGTTGAATAAAAAACAATGCGACTCCAACAACAGCTCTCGCCAGCTTATCATCCTTCTCCTTATCAAAAAACTGAATAACCCATCCCAATTGAATCAAGAATCTGGCCGCATAGACTTGCATTTGGCTGGAAATCGTTCGATAGTGAGCATCCATATAGAGAATGTTGTAATGTTCAACAACGTCTGCATAGTAGTCCAATGGCATCAGCAGATCTGATTTGAGATGTTGGAAGAGGTAATCTGGGGTCATTCGAGGTTGAAGGTATTTGACTGGGCACTGTTCTTTGATTCTTTGAACAGATTCCATTACGTATGAGAAGTGGTAGAAGGTTCCCTGGAAAATTGTTTTTTTCTTGATTTATAAGTTTTTGTTTTGTGAAAAGCTAACTCAAACTTGAAGTGCTTCCTCTAATAAATGCCCACCAAAACTTTTAACTTTGAGCTTAATTATCTCGATTTCTGTGACAGCGATCAAAAATTAGTCAACTGATAAATTGTTTACCATATTATCAGCAATATGTTATCAGTTGACAACTTTTTCATAGCTTTTACGGAAACCGAGATAAAAAGGCTCAAAGTTAACGATTTGTGAGTTAATCTACCAGAGAACATGGTGCATTAACCAATATTTAAAAGCTCATAACTATTTTTAGAAATGAGCTAAAAGAATGAAACCTATATCAAAATGTAGGGAATGTTATGGGCTTTTAGATAATATAAACATCAAAACGCAAAAATCTTGAAATTCTGGGTAACTTTTGAATTTCCCTAACCATACCCGATATTTGGTCTCGAACTTCTGTAGTACATTACACCCTTACTTCCAACTTTGAACTCATTTATCTCATTTTCTGTGAAAAATATCAAACATTTGTCAACTGATAAAACGTTGGTGAAATTATGATAAATATTTTGTCCGTTGATTACTTTTTCATATCTCCGACAGGAATCGAGATATATGATCTTAAAGTTGACGACTTGGGTTTGGCGCTCAGAAAATGTTTCCTCCCAACTTTTTTGTTTTTCAATATTTTTGAATAAAACATTAATTTTCGTAATTATCTTGTTCTTCGCTTTGAAATAAACCCTCACACGCCTAAGCTCCGCCCACTTTGAATTTTGAGGTTAGAGCTCTAGAGAAGTGAGACACACTGCGTCGTTAGCCTCCAAATTCAAAGTGGGCGGAGCCTATGCGTGTGGGAGCTCATTTTGAAGCGGAAGAAGCAAGTACTAAGACAAGCTTGATTTCAATTAAGAATATTGAAAAATGAGAAAGTTATGGAAAAATGAGATTCTTTGAAACTTGAAATTTTGAAAAGTTATATACCCATAATAAATACCCATAATTTCAAACCCCAAAATCTTACATCCTTGTTTTTAACGATTTCATAGAGTAGCTTCAAAATGTTTGTCTGCAGCTTAGCATTACAATTCACATGCTCCTTGCACATCTCGTTCCTCCAATTGACTCCGTTTACCAAATTATGAAATACGAAGAAAAGGGATTGAAACTGATTCATGACGAGAGCGAGATTCGGAGCACATGTTCTCACAAATCCCACTTCTTGGAGCATTTCTTCTTGAGTTATCATTGATAACGGGTCTTCGATAACCTGGAAAAAAATCGGTTAGTTCTAACTTTGAGTCAATTTTTTTATTCGGTTTCTTTCCGAGATATCAAAAAGTTGTCAACTGATTAAATGTTTATCATAATATTGCGATTAATTTATCAATTAACAAAATTTTGATATCTCTCATAGGAGGCCAGATAATTCAGATAAAAGTGAATGCACAGAGTAGGCTCCTAATAAATAATTGGTGCATCGACCAAAATTTAAAGGCGCATAACTATTGGTACAAATTTGACAGAGAAATGAAACTTATTTTGAAATGTAGGAAATTTTATGGGCTCTAAAATGATGTAAAACTCATAACTTGATCTATTTGAAATTCTGCCTGAATTTGATTTTTCCCGGTTCTTGGTCAAGGTTGAAATTTTCAAACAAACTTTGAACTTTAAGTCAATTTATCTCGGTTCCTGTGACAGGTATGAAAATTTTGATAACTGATAATTTGTTTAGCATAATATCACAACTATTATATTAGTTAAAAAATTTTACACATTTTGCGGAGGAATCGAGATAATTGAGCTCAAAGTGCATGTATAGGGTGGGCTTCAATTTGATGATTGGTGCATCGTCCAAACTTCAAAGGCGCATAACTATTTTCAAGAGTTAGCTAGAAAAATGAAACTTATATCAAAATGTAGGGAATCTTATGAGCTTTAAGATAATATAAAATTCAAATTTCAAACAGTTTGGAATTCTGGGTAAAATTTGAATTTCCCTAACCATACACGATGTTTGGTCTCGAAGTACAGGCCCTCATACTTTTAACTTTGCATTAATTTACCATATTCGTTAGTTGGTCGAAACTGAAATTTTTACTTCTAACTTTGAGCCAGTTTTTCTCGGCTTCTATAAAAAATATTAAAAATTTGACAACTGATAAATCGTTTATCATATTATCAGAAACATTTTATTAGTTGAAAAATTTTACATGTCTTGTTTAGGAATTGATATAATTGAGCTCAAAGTTGAAAAGTGCCTACCGATCTCTTAACTTTGAGCGTACATATCTCGGTTACTGTAAGAAATAATAAAAAGTAGTCAACTGATAAATTGTTTATCATATATATCAATATATTTTATAGCAATCGAGATAAATAAGCTCAAACTTGACGGTGTTGGGACCTTCTAAAAAAATGAAAAAAAAGACCCACCGTAACCAATGAAGCATCGCAATCCAAAATTTTCAAAATCCTCTTAAATTCATGAAGAGTAATTGTGTGCTCCAAATGTCGCTTCTCAGTTTCCCAACTTCTACATAATGCATTGAATTGTCTTTCTGAAAATTTTTCAAGATTTTAAAAATTCTGAGTTCCTTGAAAAACTCACTATCAGAAAATAATCTTTTGGAATTTTTGGGCGCTTGTTTCTCCCAAATCAATGGAACAATTTCGACGACGTCTTGAACAAACACTCGATGATCTTCTTCTTGATAAAGTTGACACGGAGGCACACAGCGAAGGTACAAGTTGCGATTGTGGTGTTTCTGAAAAAAATACTCATTTTTTGAAAAATTACGATTTTCAACTTCAACTTTCAACTTTGAGCTGATTTATCTCGGTTCCTTTGAAAGATATCAAAATGTTGTCAAATAATATATTTTAAATATTGTGATAAACATTTTGTCAGTTAATTTCTTTTTGATATATGCTAAGGAAACCGAGATACATGAGCTCAAAGTTGAGAAGTCGCGGCTTGCCGGCAGAGCTACGCTGCGGCTGTCGACATCCCAACGTTTACCTAATTTTTATTGGTTTTCATTAAAGATATAAAAAAGTGGTCAATTGATAAAATATTGATGATATTGTGATAAATATTTCATTAGTTGACAAATTTTTGATATATCTTACAGGAAATGAGATATATGGGCTCAAAGTTAAAGCCTCCTTTGAGTCGAGATCTGATAAGGATTATTGTAAATTTCAAGATTTTTGATTCTTTTGAATAGATTTGAAATTCTCCCAATTTTTCTATGGTTTTTCAGTTCCTCTCAAATTTTATCTCAATTTTCAAAAAAAAAAAAATACTCACCCCACACAACTTTATCTCACTGAAAATTTTCGAGATATCCTTTGTTTCCATTGTTCCTGCCATCAGCTTATCATACTCTCCGAAATCAACGTTATCAACTAAAAAGAATTGGCAAGGCGATTTTTTGATTTCCGTAGAGTCCATTAAATATAGATTTGTACGAATTTTTGCGCCGTTCGATTTGATAGTCAATTCCCAGCCCGTCTGAAAAATCGTTTTTTTTTAAATACCGGAAACTTTGAGCCAATTTATCTTGGTTTCTCTAGAAGATATGAAAAAGTTGTCAACTGATAAACTGTTTATCATAATATGAGCAACATTTTATCAGTTGACAGTTTTTTGATATTTATTATAGAAAATGAGATAGGAAGGATCAAAATTAAAATGGTAGCAGCCTCGCTAAGCCGGCAAGCGCAGACTTGTCAACTTTGAGCCAATTTATCTCGGTTTCTGTAAAAGATATCAAAAAGTAATCGACTGATAAAATATTAGTAATTTTATGATAAAAATTTTATTTGTTGACAACTTTTTGATATCTCTTATAGAAAACGAGATATAAGAGCGCAAAGTTGCAAGGTCGGCAGGCGACCGTGTAGCTCTGCAGTCAAGAGCTGACTTTGTTCACTTTGAGCCAATATATCTCGGTTTCTGTGAAAGGTATCTAAAAGCAATCAATTGATAAAATATTGCTGATAAAATGATCAACATTGTATCAGTTGACCACTTTTTGATATCTCTCACAGAAAATGAGATGTAGGAGCTCAGCTCAGCCGGCAAGAGCACAAATTTTTTGAAATTCAAAAAATCTCACCATAGCATTATTGGAGAACTCATGCAATAGATATTCAGTGCAAGCCACTGTTTTTATCTCCGTATTGTCATACATACCCGGTTGAGATGGTGGAGCCATACCTGAAAAAAGGCGCGCCATCAAAACGCGCCATCAAAACCTGTAATAAAAGGGCCCCCTAACTTGAAGTCTATTTATCTCAGTGCCTGTGGAAGATATGAAAATTTTGGTAACTGGTAAAATATTTGCCATAATATCACTAATATTTTATCAGTTGACACATTTTTGATATCTTGTATAGGAATTAAGATAATTGAGCTCAAAGTTGATAGTTGATAGTGTGTGGGGGGGGGGGGCTCTTCTATTACAGTTTTAAATACTTTGATTCATATCCAAGTTTTTAGAAAATAATTTTCTTAGTGTAACTTTCGATTCTTCAAAAAAATTCTCAAAAAAGATCAGAAACCAGTTGCAAAAAACAAAAAACACACGAGAAGTTTTCCCGCAGAGATAAAGAGAGAGAGAGAGAGAGAGAGAGGCTGAGAAAGGGTCAAAACGAAACGAACTAGTTTCAAAAAGTCTTGTTGGCGTGGTGTTAGAAGCAGCAGAAGAAGTGAGAAAATAGTGAGAAATTCGTAGATTTAGAGAAAAAAGCAGAGAGAGCGAGAGACGCAGAGATATATATTGCAACAAAACGAAAAAGAAGAAGAAGAAGAGGTATACACGCATAGAAAGGGATAGAGATGTTGGGAGAGAGTGGGGAGGGACACAAAAAAGGGGGCGTGGTCTGAGAAGATAGAGGCATGAGACGAGGAGAGAGAGAGAGGAAGGTGTCTATGATGAGGAATAGAAGAAGAAGAGGAGGAAATATGAAATGGAATAAGAAGAAGAACAATTTGATTTGCTTAGGTTAAAAGAGAAATTATGAATCTTAGAATCTTAGAATCTTAGAATCTTAGAATCTTAGAATCTTAGAATCTTAGAATCTTAGAATCTTAGAATCTTAGAATCTTAGAATCTTAGAATCTTAGAATCTTAGAATCTTAGAATCTTAGAATCTTAGAATCTTAGAATCTTAGAATCTTAGAATCTTAGAATCTTAGAATCTTAGAATCTTAGAATCTTAGAATCTTAGAATCTTAGAATCTTAGAATCTTAGAATCTTAGAATCTTAGAATCTTAGAATCTTAGAATCTTAGAATCTTAGAATCTTAGAATCCAAATAATGTATTCTGAAAATCCGAAAAAGATTTCCAGATGAATTTGTCAGATTTTCGAATTCTCAGATTTTGGGATTTGCGAATTTTTTTGAAAACGGGTAAGAGAAAATTCTCTTTTCTCATTTCGAAATATTGAATTAAAAGGTCAAAATTACATTTTAAAAGGACATGTAAACATATAGAACTAATGGGATGGAGAAAAAAAGAGAGGGGAGAAAAAATAAGAACATTTTTGAAAACGATCCAGGAATATGAATTTCTAAAGGTTAAGATAATTGAGAAAATGAGTGAAATTTCTGAAAATCTGAAAATAATCCGACCCTAAATATATGTGCACTTTGAACTCAATTAACTCGTCTCCCATGAAAGATATCAAAACGTTTTCAACTGATAAAATATTGGTGATATTATAATAAACATGATATCAGTTTACAGATTTCTGATATCTCTCAAAAGAATCGAGATAATTGAGCTTAACGGGCACGTATGTATAAGGTAGGCTCCTAGTAGAGCAAACACTAGAAACCCCAAACAATCTGAATACCTATTTTCGAATTTAATTGAGTTTTGGATAATCCTCCAGAACTTCAGAATTGTTTAGGTGTACATTTTAATTAAAATCTTGTATTCCAAAGTCCAGATTTTCTATCCCGAGCTGAATAATCTGTTCTGATTGAAAAAGGAATACAAATTTGAAATTCCCTATAAGAATTCAATTTTAGAATTTTAAGAGGATTAAAATTCAATAGAGTTCAGAAGGCGAGGCAAAAAGTAGAGGATTTGTGAATTTCAATTTTGAATTCGAGACTTTATGTAGAATCTAGGAATAGTGAAATCTTGCAATTTCAAAATGTACAGAATTTTGAAATTTTGAAATTTCGGAAACTAAATATCTCAGTTCTTTGATCTTCAATTTCAAATCTTTAGCAAAATTTCTAGAATTCGGATTTTTGGAAAAGTATAAAACATGAATACCTTAAGCATTCAAAAACTATCCCTCTAAATATCTGATATGCGAAAAACAAGAGCACAAGATTTCCTTATGTCAGACAGCCTACAAAAATTTGAATTCGAATTGTACAATCAATTATAAAACAGTGCAAGTGCAAATGATGATGGGGGTGTACTCTCACACTTCTTCCCGCCACGAATTGGATGATTCAAAACAGAGAGTATTCAAAAAGATGGAGAGCGCATACAAATTTATCATCGTCATCTTTTTTCTGGCACCATTGTTGTGCTAATGGAGGAGGAAAAAAGATTGTGGTCAAGAAAGAGCTGGGGAGTTTAAAAAAAAACAAAAACTATGTTTTAATTCTATATTGAGTCTATTGTTCCCCATTTGTTACAAATTTGAAACTGAAAATTTTAAAAAAAATACTGTAAAAACACTTTGAGCGAGAAGATGATAGGCTTTCTGTTGTGGGTTTTTTAAAATGGTAGATCTTTTTTTATGATCGATCAAATTTGGTATATCAGTGACCTCCAAGGAAGCCAGTAGCGCCGAATGCGCCCCAGCCAGCAACCGTTAAACCTGTATTAGAAGGTCCTTCTATTACGTGGGCCTTCCTGTTAAATGGGCCCTTCTAAGAATTTCCCATTTTTTCAGTATACAAAAACCTAGTTTTTTCGCCACTTTCTGTTTCGTGGATCCACAAAACCAAGTGCTGGAGCTTCAACCCCTCCCAATCACTTCTCTCATATTTTCTCTCTAGGCTCCTTTTCAAAAAAAAAAAACATGACGAATACCACTGGCGATACAAAACGATATCCAGAGTAGGTCCATTTATTCGAAATCCTAATAAAATAAGATTTGCAGTCTGAACCCAGAATCGTTGGGTCCGTTTTCCGAGGAATGTCCGGAAGAGGTGTACAACAATTTCCTTATCACTTTTGGAGATTATTCGAATCCTGAGGAAACTCAAGATGATAGGAAGTCCGCAGGAAGTAACGATGAGACAAGTGAGAAGAGCCCAACGTCTTCAGATTCGGTCTCTGAATCCAATAAGGAAAATGAAGAACCGGAAGATAAAAAAAAGAAGGAGATGGATGAATTGGAGATTCGTAAAAAGCGACAATTTCCATTGAGAAAGGCAAGAGATCCAGCAAATCGGACACCGTTGCAAGGTACTGTTGTTGCTCTAATTGGAGCTCAATTATCTAGGTTCCTATGAGAATTACGAGAAATGTGTCAATTGATAAAATATTGCTGATAATATGATAAACATTTTATCAGTTGATAGATTTTTGATATCTTTCACAGAAATCGAGATGAATTGGCTCAAAGTAAAAAAGTCGGCCGGCAGGCGACCCCTGCAAGCGCCGGCTCCTTTATTTTAAACCAATTTATCTCGGTCCCTGTAAAAGATATCAAAAACTTTTGAACTGATAAAACATTGGTGATAATATGATAAATCATTTATCATTTACAGATTGTTGGTATCTCTCACAGGAGCCGAGATAAATTGGCTCAAAGTTAGATGAGCGGCTGAGCTAAGTGATCGCCTGCCGACCTAATAGCTTTAAGACAATTTATCTCGGTTGCTATGAAAGATTTCAAAAATGTGCTATGACTGATAAAATGTTGACGATAATATGATAAATATTTTATCAGTTGACAAATCTTTGGTATCTCTCACAGGAACCAAGAAAATTGAGCTTGCAAATTCCAGATGCCTCCGAACTATGCCTCTCTTTTGGTGGATGTGGATTTTTGGGATCCTACCAGTTTGGAGCAGCCAAAATGATCTACGATCATGGAAAAGAGTTGCTGAAGAGAGTTGATAGATATTCCGGGTGCTCATCGGGAAGTCTAGTGACCACGATGCTCATTTTCAATCCGGAGAAGTTGGATTTAACGAATTTGAAGTTTTGAAATTAAAGATTTTGATTTTTAGAATATCTGAAGCCGTTGAAGAAATCTATAAAATGGCTGATGAAGTCAATGAGACCGCTCTTGGAGCAATGTCTCCAGGATTTGTGATTGGGGATCGTCTTCGAAAAGTTGTTGAAAGATTTGTGCCTGATGATATCTCGAAAGCTAATGATTTACTTTTTGTCTCGGTTACTAGATTGAAGGTAAGGCGGGAACTTTGAAGGCGCATATCTTAAAAACTACGGTAGCTTGCAAAAAGTGGTCAATTACAAAAGTATTTAAAATTTTATGCCGAGTAATTTTGTATTTGATAAAATTTTAATTGCTTTTTATATTCTTGAGATATGCGCCTTTAAAGTTGACGCCTCTTTTTGCACTGCGCCTGACAGGAGGGGAGCCGCGCCTAATTCAATGGCGCATATCTCAAAAACTACGGTAGCTAGCGGGAAGTAGACAATTACAAAAACATGTCAAATTTTATGCTGAGCAATTTCATAGTTGACAAAGTTTTGATTGCTTTTTTCCTTCTTGAGATATGCGCCTTTAAAGTGTGGCGCGCTCCCCAGCGACTTACTTTAAAGGTGCATATGTCAAAAACTACAGTAGCTAGAAAATAATTGTTTTTTCCAGACCTGGAAAAACGAGCTGATCTCCCACTTTCACTCAAAATCCGATTTGATTGACTGCTTGATGGCCAGCTGCTACCATCCGATGTACTCATCTGGATTATCAGGAAAAGCGCCAATTTTGAGAGGAGAGGTATATAAAATTTAAGCCAATTTATCTCGGTTCCTGTCAAAGACATCAATAAATTGTCAATTGATAAATTGTTTATCATAATGTTAGAAATGTTTTATCAGTTGACAGATTTTTGATATCTTTCACAGGAATCGAGATAAATTTGCTCAAAGTTGACAGTGTGAGGGACACTCTATGCTTATGGTTTCTCATAACTTCACCCATTGGTCTACCAACCTATTTTAGGAATTTCATAAAACTCAATCCCAAATTTCCAGCCCTACATCGACGGTGGCTACTCGAACATCCTCCCAGAATTCCTTGACAAACGTACCGTATCCGTGACGGCTTTCGCTGGAGACGCCGATATTTGTCCGACTGAAAAATCGGCACTTTTCAATGATTGGATGTTTGCATTCTTCAATCAGAACATGAAAGTCACCTTCTCCAACATGAAGCGCGTCTCGAATGCGTTGTTCCCTCCGCCACGTGGCATGCTTCAACAGTACTTTGATGCCGGTGCCAAGGATGCGGAGAAGTTGTTGAAGGAGGCTGGAATGTATGAATGATTGGCATCTGGACTTTTGTGTAAGGTTTTGAATGAATGATATTCATAATTTTGTTCTAATCTAGATACCATACACCTGTATTAGAAAGGCGCGACTGTTCAACTTTGAGCTCATATATCTCAACTCTTGTACAAGATATCAAAAAATGATCAACTGATAAAACATAGCTGATATTATATTAAACAATTTATCAGTTGATAATTTTTTTATATCTTTGACAGGAACCAAAAGAAACAGTCTCAAAGTTAACGAGCATTTCTATTAAAGGTTTTACGGCTGATGATCCATATTAGTCAGCTCACGTCGCAATTTGAATGAGCTTTTTAGGTTTTCTGAGCTCAAATTTCACATAAAGCTGGTTGTGATAAAAAGCTCAATTCACTGTTTGACCAGTAATTTGTAAATTAGACATTCAGTTACAGTAATATCTGTATTAGAATGGCTACCAAACTGTCAAGTTTAAGCTCAATTACTTCGGTTCCTGTGCAAGAAATTAAAAATGTGTCAACTGATAAATTGTTCATCATAATGTAATCAACATTTTATCAATTAGCAACTAGTTTGTATTTCTATGACAGGGACCGAGATAAATTGGTATAATGTTAATTTTCTATACTTTTTCCTTTTATTTTCCATAAAATATCAAGTAAGTTCAACTACTTCTTCACTGCTGGTTTTGGTTTCTTCTGATCCTTTTTCTGACCATTCTTCGGATTCTCCTTTGACTTCTTCTTCTGTTCCTTGCTCATCTCCTTTGACTTCTTGCCATTCTTTGCTGGTGGACCCAACTCCTTTTCCTTCTCCTTTCTCTTTTTTTCCGCCGCCTCATACTCTTCTCGTTTTCTCTTACAGTACTCCTCCATTTCCGCCTTATCCTCCGCACAGAACCTCTCCATGAACGCCTCATCACATTGATCTTTCTCCGTCAAGTTGTACTTTCCGGTTGCTACCTTATTATGGAAGTACTGCAGAGCGTCGAATTCTTTGAGATAGGGAACGTTTCTGGATTTCATTGTGGCTTTTGTCATACAAAGTGCCAAATAGGTGAGCTGATCCGGTGTCTGGATAGAATTGTAGCGACATTTGCGGACTGGGAACAATACTGAAACGGAATCAGATTATAGCAACTTTTAAACTTTGAGTCAATTTATCTCGGTTCCTATGAAAGATGTAAAAAAGTTGCTAACTGATAAATTGTTTATCAGATTATCAAAAACGTTTTATCAATTGACACATTTTTGATATCTTTTATAGGAGCCGAGATAATTGAGCTCAAAGTGAGGTTCCGGAAATATACACATTAGCAGAACAAAGGGGGAGACACAGAGAAGTAAAAATTGGTCTGCTAAAGTGAATATTTTGAGAAACTGTACTTTGAGCTTAATTATCTTGGGTCCTACAAGAGATATTAAAAAATTGTTAACTGATAAAATGTTGGTAATATTATGAAAAACATTTTATCAGTTGACAGATTTTTGATATCTATTACATAAATAGGCTCAACGTTGACAAGGCGGCGCTTGCCGGTTGAGCTAAACGGGCGGCTGCCGACTTGTTAATTTTGAGCAGATATATCTTTTTTCCTGTGAAAGCTATCAAAAATGTTCAACTCATAAAATTTTTATGATACTATATATATTAATAATTTCATCAGTTGACAAGTTTTTGGTATCTTTTACAGAAACCGAGATAATCGTGCTCAAAATTAACAAGTTTTACTGAGTCAGGTCTAGCTAGAATAATCTTTCAAAAGCCAAAACTATTGTAAAATTTTATAGTTAGATCTAAATTCAACATCAAAAACAATTATTTTCTTACCTTCGATAATATTCAAGTTCTTGGTCGTTTTAACCATTTCCATTCCATTCTTCAGAGCAACCAGCGTTCCAGTTCTACCAATTCCAGCATGACAGTGAATCAGAACATTCCCCTGGAACTTTTAGGGTAGTAAAAGTACAAAAAATGTTTGAGCCCAATTATCTCAATTCTTGTGAAAGATATCAAAAACGTGTCACCTGATAAAATATTGTTGATATCATAAGGAATAATTCATCAGTTGACTGATTTTTGATATCTTTCACATGAATCCAGATAATTGCCTTCAAAGTTAAAAGTTAGGGGGCCCTTCTATGGCAGGTTTTACAGCCTTTTAATAGTTCAAAAATCAAAATTTTAAAAGCCCTAAAATTCTCAACTCACATTTTCGAATTGATTTATAAAGCTAAAAATCTCCAACGCTGGTTCTGGCTCAGTTGGCGATCCATGATCGGGCCATCCGGTGTATTGAAGTAGCTTAAGCGATTTTGGCGGTTGCTGGGGTCTGAAATTGCATTTTCGCATCAAAATCAAGTTTAGAACTTCTTACTGAAGGGTATTTTTGTACTCTATGGTGTAGAGAGTAAAGTTCTTCTTGTCCGTAAACTGCTTCAAATTCTTTTCAACGCTGATGGTTTTGATTTTATACCGTCCAAATTCCACTTCTCCTCCCTCCTCGAGAGGAAAATACGCGGGGCATTTTTTAATATCTAAAAACTCATAATATAATAGATCTGACATGTTTGAATTTATCATTTCAAAAGCTTTAAATTTCGAGAACTTTCAAAACCTAGCTCCCTTATTAACGTCACTTTACTCGAAGGCCACCGACACCGTCAACTTTGAGCCCATATCTCTCAGTCCCTATGAAAGTTATCAAAAATGTGTCAACCGACAAAATATTGTTGATATTACGATTAGCATTTTATCAGTTGACCACTTTTTCATACCTTCTATGCGAATTGAGATATATGGGCTCAAAGTTGATGGTTTGAGTGGTCTTCTCTTAGAGTGTTTGGTATCTCAAATCCTCACCATTCTCGATGAACGCACAAGTCATTACCAGACCTTGAACGTTATACTGATCAATCATTGCCCAGTGCTTCTCAATTGTACTCTTCTTTCTTGGGTTCTGATATACCAATACCCCGTTTTGATTTCGAATCTGTTCATTCCCATCCAGAGGTGCTTGTGACATGATGCACGAGCCCTTCTTCTCAAACTTCATCACGTTGGCGTTGATGAATGGATCATCAAACCCATTCAGACTGACTGCCGTATCCTTTATACAGATGAGTTCCTCATATCGTCTCTCCGCAATATTTTCCTTTTTATCCGCATCAGTAATCTTCAACTTTTCCAATCCTTTCAAATGTCCCAATACCTCCTTTGCCCAGTAATGTGGTGTCTTGTTGTTGCTGTTTTGTGCCATAATTGAGGTGTAAACGGTTTTTCCAACGGAAAAATAGTCGTCTTCGTCGCCTGAAAAAAAGAAGAACTGTACATTTAAAATCGCATGGGAACTGTTTCAAAAGTGGATTTTTGTTTGGGAAATTCGATGTGAACAGAAGAGAAATAAGTTCTGATGTTGTCATGCTCAAGTATGAGCTCAATTATCTTCATTCCTATGCAAGGTACCAAAACTGCGTCAACTAACAAAACACTTCTGATATTATGATAAACAATTTAACAGTTGCTAACTTTTTTGTATCTTTAACAGGTACCAAGATAAATTGGCTCAAAGTTAATAGTTAGGGGGCCATTCGTGACCTAATAAAACATTTCAATCTAAAACCCACGTTGCGTATCGTCTCTATCCAGCTCATTATATTTTCCTTCTTTCTTGCAGCACAGGCATCTACAGTATCCAAGCCATAGCAAAATGAAAAAGATCACCAATCCAACAAATACAACACCAACACCAGTCGGAGCCCTAAAACATTATTTTTTTCAAACTGAAAAATTCCAGGAACTCACATCACTGCTGGATCCTCATACCATTGCGAAACTGGAGACCGTTGAGGCATCGATTGATTGGAGCCACCAGAAATCGATTGAGGTCCAGAGGAAGATGCTTTGTACATTGCCTTACTGTAGGATTCAAAAAAGCGATCAATAGCTGCTAGAGATGCAATGGCGCCTTGGAATCCAAAGCCAGAAAAGTCCAGGTTCAAATTTTGCAGACTTTCGAGAGCAGTGACTGCGTTCTTTGAGTTGGCAGTGTTCAGAGCGTTCATGGTCTTCTTGATTTCCTCCAGTTCCTTTTCCGATACGAATATGACTCCTGGAATCTTTGCAGCATTCTTGAGGACCGTTTGCAAACTTTTGAAATTTGGGATTTTAGCATTTCTGGGTCTCCTGTACGCCCTTCTTCTCTTTCTTCTCATTTTCCCAACATCCAAATTTTTTCTGAATATATCAATCGCCGCCAACGTCTTCATCAGTTCCTCCTTGATTCTCGCTAGGTCTTTAATCCTTTGTTCTTGTTCTGGAGTCAGTTTCTTGGCCTTTGCATCATTTTTGATATCATCCATATTCTCTAAAAATGGCTTCAAGACGTCCCTCTTCTGATGGATTTCCAGAATTGAAGTTAATCCTCTCACAGCCATTCCAATCATATTCGAAAACTTTTGAGAATCCGGAAAACTTGAATTCAAAGCCAATGCTTCTGGTGCCCTCACTTCTTTCATTTTATCAGCCGATTTCTTGACATCCTTCAGATAATCGACAGATTCCAAAACGCCCTTGACAATTATATCTTCTGAACCTTTTTTGTTAGTTCTGATTTTCTGAATCATCTGAACCATATCCTTCACTGCTTTTCCACTATCTCCAATCTTTTCTAAGCAAGTATAAATTTCCAAATAACTCTTTTTGGCAAGATCATTGTGTAATTTGTCAGGGACCGTGAGATCCATTTCTTTAGCTAGCTTATTGATTTGAGGACTCACAGAAAGGAGAACATCAAGGTTGGTCTCAAGTCGCTTCAAATTTTGGATCATCTTCTTTTCTGGAGTTTCGGATTTCATGATCTTGATCAACTTCAGGCCAAGCTCTTTTTTCTGATCATCGTTCTTTCCAGTGACATCGACAAGAGCCTTCAAAATGGACAAATCCTTGAGGCTTTCAAAGTAATCCATATTTTCAATTTTTTGCATTAAACCTGACAACTCCTCAATTTTCGCTTTGACATCATCAACTGTTCTGACTTTTCCCGGGTAATCAACATTTTCATCGCATTCCAAGAATGCAGATACTGTTTTATATACATCTTCAGGGTTATCTGGTACTTGTGCAATATTCAGTTGATCGTTTTGGACAACCTCAAACGATTTTTGATTCGCGGGTTTATTTAATGGTATCCACTTCGTTCGTACACTATTCAATGCAGTTTTCAGAGAATCCAGTGCGCCAAATGCTTTCTTCAAGCTCTCTGACACAAGTTTACTCTGATTCATATGACCCGCAATCCAACCATTCTCACTATCCTTTGCCAACGTGTCCAGATCCTCAAACTGATTGATGAAACCGGATGTGTACAAAAAGGTTTTTTGCCTTTTGTTGCTCTCAGTAGTGAGTTGATGAATAGTTTTGAGACCGTCCTGTGCCTTCTGAGCATTCGTACGACTAGTGTATACTTGCTTCATGTTCTCCACAAATTCTGATCTGGCCTTTTCGTCGATTAATTGACTGTCTTTGAGCTTGATACGATTTTCATTCTCCAGTTCGAATAAGTCAATAAACTTTGACGAGTCTCTAGTCAGAAGAATTTTATCAACCAGATCAACGACTTCACCGAATCCTTGGATCCCTGTTTCCGTGTCAAGAAGATTATCATGTACAGATGGAAAAAGAATAGCCACCTTGCTAACATTTGCTTCTGTTTTAGTAACCGTATTCAGGAGTGCTGAATTCAACGCATTCGCCTCATTTTTCATCTTCTGTATTTCGTTTTTGAAACCATCCAACTTCTGAGCATCTTCCAAGTGAGTGTTATAGTCAACTCGTCCCGTGTAATTTTTAAAGTGATGTACAAATGAGGAATTTGTCCGGACATCCTCTAAAAGAACGAACCGAGCCTCTAGATTGCCTATCTCAGTAGTGCTTTTCAGTTTAGTGGGAAGCTCGGCCAGTCCAGTCAATGCATCGTTCAGAATCTTTGAATCCAGGTTGATGATATGTTTTGGTTTGATAGATCCCATATGAAGGAGTTCGGAGACCAGATCTTCGGAAGGTATGAGTCCAGTGAGGAGTCCAGCTTCCATGGATACTCCATTGATGAGACGAGCGAGGGTTTGGAAGTTCAAAACCAGCGGGGAGAGTTTGTCGCCTAGAAAGAAAGATTATTTGTTTATTTTGTTTCTCAGTATTTCTTACCTTTGGGAGCGCGACGAGATCTAGAAAAGTTCCCAGATTCCAAAGTATCCGAAATCGGAAAGCAGGCTACAGTCTGGAGTATGACCAGAAGCCAATTCCAATGGCGCCAAGGGAATATCATACTGGATGATCTGAAACTGGGAAAAATGGAATTTTAAAGACAATTGGCACATAATTCGGAGGGTACAACAATTCTGGTGTACAGAATTCGATTTTTTTATAAGTAATTTGTACCCTTAACTACCTCAAAATCTTTGTACCTTATTTGCCGGGACAATTATTTGAGAATCGAATGAACAAAAATCTACTCACTATTTTTTTTCAGCCTCTTACTTCGGATGACAGTAGTTATCTCAACGCGCAGATTCTCACCTGAAAATGTTGGAAACTTCCGATTTGATCTTTTATGCACCACTTACAGATCCTTCGTCGCAGTGTTTTTCTTTGCTGGACTATCGGTTGGATTATTGATTTGCTGTTGTCAGTATTGATTATGATGACAAAACAAAGTAGGGTAAAAAAAGGTTAGGCCAAGTTTTTAAGACGAAAAAAGTGTAGGATAAAGAAAAAGCATTCTAATCTAGGTTTTAGTATTTTCAGCGTGAATTAAAGTTTTTTTTTTAATTTCAGAAAATTCAGGAAATTAATAAAAACTGGTCCACACCTATCACACCAAACTTTTTCATGATAGGTCATTCTGTGGGGACTCCTAACTGGGGCGGACGTGCGCTGGAGTTTTCTAGGCCGCGGTCTCATAATGTTGCCTCTGGGAAACCCACAAGCAATTGGATGATGTCCCATCCCCCATAAAAAAAATAACACAGAGACTATTTTTGGCGACGTTGTAGATCAAAATTTCTCTCTCATTTTTTCGCACAGGCCTGGAAATTGTAAACATACAGTACCGGTTACAATTTTATGGGGAAAAATTATCATTTTTCAGACTTTATAATTATTTATTTGAAACGATTTTCAAGAGAAAAATTATACAAGTAAAATCAGAAAAAAGGAAACGACATGGTGGTTTTTGCTTTAATTATTTATTATGATATTTTTAATTATTCAAAATTAATTATGATCACACCCATTTGGGTTTGGGACCATTTCCAACGGCACTCGGCTGTCTGATGCCACTAGTTCGTGGCGTGGCAGGTAGTTGAGGGATTACTGTAGGTCTGGTGATACGGAGAGGTTTCGGCTTCTCGAGAACACTCATTTTGGGTAATGGAGAACGGACGATTGGGTGAGAACTGGTGTTGATAAGACTGGGACGAGCAGAAGTGGACACTGACGGTTTCATGGTGATCTGGAAATTTTTTTTTAAAAATCTATAACAGATTTTTTGGGATCTTGGGATCTTGGGATCTTAGAATCTTGGAAACTAGCAAACTTGAAATCTTGAGATCTTGGGATTTCGGGGTCTTGGGATCCTAGGATCTTAGGATCTTATTACTCACCTCCCGCTTCTTCTCAGCTGTCATTGTTGGCTTTCTAACAACTGGTGCACTCATTCTTCGACTCAATGGAGCCTGAATTCCACGGCTCACAGGCGGAGGTACAGTAACCTTGGGTACTGTATTCGACGTCTTCTGATTCCCAGGCGGTGTTCTTGCTCCAGGCTTCCGAAGTTCCGCAAGTTTCGAATGTGCTGGATTGCTTGTCGTGACACTCACAATTCGGACCTTTTCTGGAGTTGTCGATGATGGAGTCGAGATTTTGGGACGAATTATAGAAGTTGGCGTTTTAAGAGAGGGCTTCGGAATGATTCTTGGCTTTTCTGGAGTTTTTTCTAGAATTTTCTCTGGGGATTTTTCGATTTTCTTGGCAGTTTTCAGAGGTTCCGCTGGCTTCTCTTTTATTAAAATCTTCGGTTCTTCTGGTTTCGGAGTTTCTGGCTTTTGCTCCTTTGGGGGCTCTTTTTGGATATGGCTGGCTCTCTGAAAATTTGAATTTAGCTGTGAGGGTGCAGAAAAAGTCATTTTGTAGTTCAAAACTTCATTTCTAGCTACCGTAGTTTTTGAGATATGCACCTTTAAAGTCGGCATCTTTGCGTATCTATCTTTTCTTAGCGCGTCACCTTTAAAGGCGCATATCTCTAAAACTACGGTAGCTGGAAAAAAAGTTGACAACTACGAAAATATGTAAAATTTTATGCTGGAAATGTTTGTAGTTGACAACTTTTTTCTATCTATCGTAGTTTTTGAGATATGCGCCGTTAAAGTTGGCTCGTTTCTCGTCGTCAGGCGC
Source organism: Caenorhabditis briggsae (assembly GCF_000004555.2). Taxonomy (NCBI): domain Eukaryota; kingdom Metazoa; phylum Nematoda; class Chromadorea; order Rhabditida; family Rhabditidae; genus Caenorhabditis; species Caenorhabditis briggsae. The sequence goes on from NC_013490.2 coordinate 590,216, forward strand.
CTGAAAGGAGGAGGGCACCTAATAGACACCCACTTCTATACATTCACTTTGAGCTCAATTATCCCATTTCCTGTAAAAGATATCAAAAATGTGTCAACTGATAAAATATTGCTGATATTACGATAAACATTTCATCAGTTCACAAATTTTTCATATCTCTCATAGAAATCGAGATAAATTGGCTCAAAGTTAAGATACCCTTGCTTACCTTTTTGGTCAAACTTGAAATATAGCTCTCCAAATCGTTGCACATATCATAGTTGGTGGATGTTTTCTTCGGGATTTTGTCATCATTTTCTTTACTACTACCAGTACTATCTGTTGGACTTTCCAGTGGTGGTGTTGGAGGTGTGAAGCTGGAAATTAGAGTGTTTTCAGCTGAATTTTTAGCTGAAACTGGGTTACTGTACCTTTCTGTAGTGACATCTCGAAGTTTTCGGATACGGATATTTCCAAGTTTCTGACGAACGTCCAGAATGTCGCTTGCTCGTTTTCGGGTTCTAAAAAAGGATTTTAAAGCTACAGTAATTTCTATACTAGAATAATTAGGTTCCTATGAGAGATATCAAAAATCTGTGAACTGTTAAAATATTGGTGACATTGTGGTAAATATTTTATCAGTTAGTAGATTTTTGATAGCTCTTACAAGAACCGAGATAATAGACAAGTTTTTGATATCTATCACAGAAATCGAGATAACAAGTCCTAAAAACTCACACTTCACATGGATCACTGGATGTCCCATTAGCCGTAAGTGTCTCAAAAAGATCTCCATTGTTCACAGATTTTTTGTCTAGCTTCTGCTCCATTTTCTCTTCTTTTTCCACTTTTTTCTCCTCCTTCCTCAATTTTCGATTCTCCCTGGACACGTGTTCCTTTAATGTCTGATGTAGTCGATTCAGTAGAAATGTGAATATTTTCAGACATTCGTCCAATTGAAAAGTGTTTCGATTCTCGCAAAAATAGTTGGCTAATTGGTGTTGTAGATCAATTAATAAATCATATTTCGCCTCAAAATCCTTCAATTCAAAACTGCAATCGATTTTTATCAACTCCAGGAATTGCTGAAACTCTTCGTCGTCTGATAACTTTTCCAATTGTCTTTCCAGTTTGATTCTATTATCTTTAAGAGATTTTAGAGAGGTCTTGATTTCATCAAAACTGATTTGAGCAGCTTCTTTTAAAGTGGAGAGTTCTGATTGAAGACTGGTAACAAGATCCGGTTCACACTGGAAAAAAAATAGTATTGATAGAAAATTTAGGTTTTGAAAAATGATTTTTCACATTCTGTGCATTTTGAGCTCAATTATTTCTGTTCCTTCGAGAGATACCAAAAATGTGTCAACTGATAAAATATTTATGATAATATCACATATATTTTATCTGTTGACAATTTTTCGATATCTTCCACAGGAACCGAGATAAATAGACTCAAAGTTGAAAAGGCGGCGGCTGCCGACATCTTAAATTTGAGTTCATTTATCTCAGTTACTGTAACAGATATCAAAAAGTAACCAACTATTAAAATATGTATCATAAAATCTTCAATATTTTATCAGTTGACACATTTTTGATATCTCTTACAGTAACCGAGATATATGAGCTTAAATTTAGGTCATATTTGTACACGTTTTGAAGCTCTTGTTTCAAATTCCAATTCAAAACCTACCGTCACCAGCAAATGAAGCAACGAAAATTCCTGTTTATTCCCCTTCAAATCAATCAGCTTCCACATGGAATTCAGTGTGAATCCGAATGCATTTCCTTGGGCGTTATTTCCATTCAAATAGTTTCCCATATTCACCAGAATCAGCAGAAGACGTGGTAGTGTTGGAGATTTTAGGATTTCTGAATTATAATAATCAATATATGGGGTTTTGGGGTACTGTACCTTGACTCGCACTCGTCAAAACTTCCACATTGGGTGCCAGTTCTCTCATTAGTCGCGAGAAGTCACCGAGGAAGATTTGAGTTTCTATTCTGAAATTGAACATTTGTTTATTGCTTTTTTTAAGCTCAATTATCTCGTTTCCTATGAGAGATAGAACAATTGTGTCAACTGATAAATTTTTTATCATAATACCACCAATATTTTATCAATTAACAAAATTTTGATATCTCTAGGAAGCAAGATAATTGAGCTCAAAGGTAGGAGGTCGGCAGTCAACGGCGTAGCTCAGCCGACAAGCTCCGATAGTTCAACTTTGAGCTCAATTATCTCGGTTCTTCTAAGAGATAAACAAGATTTATCAACTAATAAATTATTTATCATAATATGAGTAATATTTTATCAGTTGACAACTTTTTTGTATCTTTGACAGGAACCAAGATAAATACGCTCAAATTACAGGTATAGAGCAAATACGTTATTTCATTTTAGACTCCAAGACTAATTTGGTTTTTTCAATTGCCTAGTAATGATTATATTCATTTTGAAGCTCTCAAAAAGAAAAACTTGAATGACATAGTCACTTTCAATTTTAGCTCACCTCAATCGATAGAATGGAATTTGAACGAGTCGATAGAAAAACGAGGAGGGTGGAGACAGCAATGAGATATCTCCGGTGTATCGTTTCAGCGCTTCTTCCTGTAGAAAAAAATTGAATTTTAAAAAAAATTAAATTAGCCAATTATAGACTAATTATACCTCCTCATTTTGTGGCAACATTCCGAATAGATTCTGAAGAGCGTCAATTTCAGCAACAGGTTTGTTTGAGCTGACATTTTCGATGAATTCGTCGATATTTTTGAATTGTTTCAGCATGATCGCCACATTTTGACTCCGTTTAGAAGTGAGCAACTCGACGTGCGCATCTTTTCGGGACGTCTTCTGAAAGATTCTGATTTTTTTCTTTTTTCCAGAAACCCTAACCTTCTTGATCCCTATTTCTGATGAACCTTGAGCAGCAAGCGTCTCAATTCCAAAGAAATTATCCAATAAATCAAAATCGATGTCCACATCGGAAGCTTTTGCCAGTTTTCCCCATACACTGTCGTCCAACACAGTGTTCGCATTGATTTTCGACCATTGCACCGTCCGCGTTTTCGTCTTTTTCTCTTTTTTCGGAATAAATGAATTTGGACACTCGGCTTTTAGTTTCGCAGGAAGACCTTGACCTATTTTTGGGATTTTCGGTCCCTTTAAGGTTAGTGGAGGTGGTGGAGGAGGTGGAGCTATCAGGAGAGGGGGCGGGGGAGGGGGCGGAGCTTTCATTTGAATAATTGGTGGAGGCGGAGGAGGGGGTGGAGGGGGCGGAGATTGATGGACTAGATTCTCGTTGGAGTCAAGAAGTTGAAGCTTTTTGAGCTGGCGTTCAGCGTCGGTCTGGAAGCTTGAATCTTAGAATCTTAGGATCTAAGTATTGTAAGGGTTTTGGGATCTTAGGATTTTGAGCATTTGAGATCTTGCAATTTTGGGATCTGAAGATCTTGAGATCTTGTAATCCTAGAACCCTGGAATCTCGGAATCTTTTAATCTCAAAATGTCAGTTAAAAATAAAAACCAACCTGCGAACTAATCCCCTTCAACTGTTCCAATATCTGGGAGAGAAAAAACGCTCTCGCCTCATTTTCTCCACTTCCTCCATCCTTATCCAATAATAGTTCGTCGAGTGTTCGTCGAATCGTGTCGCTCGTCATGGTTTTTGCATATTCTGGAATTTTTTATTGCTTTAGATCATAGGATTCAAGACTTTTCTACGGTTGGAAGTTAAAAGAGTTCAAAAAATCGAGCGCCGGGATTTTTGGAAGAAAAATCCATATATAACTTTGAGCTTAATTATCTCGGTTCCTATGAGAGATATCAAGAAGTTGTCTATTGATAAAATATTGCTGATAATATGATAAACAATTTGTTTGTTAACAAATAGTTGATATCTTTCACAGGAACCGAGATAGTTGAGCTCAAAGTTAAGAGTTCGGCAGGCAACCGCGTTGCTCTGCCGGCAAGCGCCGACTTTTCAACTTTGAAATCATCTATCTCGGCTCCTATAAGAGATTCCAAAAATTTGTCAACTGATAAAATGTTTGTGATATTATGATAACATTTCATCAGTTGACCACTTTTTAATATCTGGTACAGGAAATGAATGCGAAAAATGGGGTCTAAGTTGACTAAGCTTTTATAAGAAGAAATCAGGTATATCTGAAAAACCAAAAGAGCTAAAGGAAAACTTTCAACTAAGGAAAGATGTGAAATTCAATTTTAAAAACTTTTCCAAACGTTTCTAGCTTCATTGGAAAGTGAGAAACCCAGCAAATTAAAAGTAACCATAGTGAAGCTCCCCGACCTTTTAATCCAAACAAAACTGTCATTTGCCCTTGTCTTCAGGAACTAGTCTTCAGGTGTCAAAAGTTCCCTCTAATGATACTCGACGAAATAAAAAAAAGGTAGCCTCTTTTTTCCGTATAGAAGTACAAAAAAAACTAGATTCAACACTACTGGTTGCACTATTTGTTTGCTTTTGTTTTCTCCCTTCTCTTGGACCCGAATTTTTATTTATTTGATTTGATTTGATATGTGTTACGAAGCATATAGTGTTGTGTAATTTGACTGGAACCGGTACAAAAAAAAGTGAGAAAGTTTGAAAATCGAAAATTCGTAGAATTAGAGAGCGCTAAACTTCAATTTTTAAAGGCGCATACCGTACACACTACTATGCCACTACCATGCACCCTACCATGCCTCCAACTTTGAGCCCCTATATTTCATTTTCTATAACAGATATCAAAATTATTTCAACTGATAAATTATTTACCGTAATATCAAAAATATTTTATCAGTTGACAAATGTTTGATATCTTTCACAGGAATTGAGATAAATTATCTTAAAGTTAAGAGGTCAGCAGCCAACGGTGTAGCTAAGCCGTCAAGCGTCGACTGGGCAACTTTGAGCCCCTATATCTCATTTCCTATAACAGATATCAACAAGTGGTCAACTAATAAATTGTTTATCATAATATCACAAATATTTTATTAGTTGACAAATAGTTAATATCTTTTACAGCAAACGAGATAATTGAGCTCAAAATGGATGGTTTGAATCGGCTTTTATTAGACGGACTACGGTAGCTATCTCAAGCCTAAACCCAGAACAAAAAGATGTTTAACCTAGATGTACTATTAAACTAGATGTAGTATTATAATAAATACAATAGTATTGTACACATATCACAGGGGCGATAAATTGGAGGAGGAGAAGGACAAGCACACACAAAACGGGGAGAGATAGTCTCGAGTGGACGAGAGGGCTCATTAGCATATTCATATTCACACACAGTGGAAAATCAAGAAAAAGAATATAGAGGGTAAACAGAGATGATAGTGATCGGGGGGGATGGAAGCGCGTCAAAGGTACGCCAGCCAATGGGGGAGGGCAAACAAACGGGCGCGTAGTTCCCGCCACTTATTGATATGGGGAATGGGGTTTCCGGATATCAACTGGATTGACAGTTTTTTTTTTGGTTTTTCGAGGATTTCTGTGATAAGGAAAAAGATTGGGATGATAAGAGATGGGTATGACGATTGTGATAAGGATAAATAATCGTAAAAGTGCAGATATCGTATTTTCTCTGATAGATGCTCTTTAAGCTCACTTATCTCGAGTCCTCTAAGAGATATCAAAAACCTGTCAACTAATAAAATGTTTATCATAAAATCAGCATTATTTTATCAGTTGACAGATTTAAGATATCTGTTACAGGAGTTGACATAATTAATCTCGAAGTTGGAAGCGAAAAAACCCAAAAATCGAAAATCTCAGAAACTCAGAATTTTATAATTTTAGAATTTTAGAATCTTAGAACTTTAGAATCTCAAAATTTTAGAATCTCAAAATCTTAAAATCTCCAGTTCTGTATAGTCCAAATAACCAAACAACTAAGAAAATCCAGGGTTTGGAATTTCAGAATTTCAGAATCTCAGGATCCTAAATATCCTTCAGATCCAAAAAATCAAAAAAAAAAATCTCAGAACTTCAAAATCTCAAAATCTTTGAAATTCCGAAATCATGAATCTCAGAGTTTGAGTATTTTGGAATTTCATAGTCTTAGAACCTTGGAATCTTAGAATCTTAAAATTTTAAAATATTAAAATCTCCAATTCTGTAATCCAAATATTCCACAGTTCATATAATCCAACAACTCAAAAAATCCAAAAAATCTTAAAATCCAGAATTTCAGAATTTCAGAATCTCAGAATCCTAAAAATCCTTGGAATCCAAAAATCCTAAAAATTCAAAATGTTCAAATTCTTAAAAAATTCAAAAAAATCGTCTTATCTCAGAATTTCGAATTTGCAGAATCACAAAATCTTTGAATTTTCAAAATTTCGAATCTTAGAATCTTAGAATCTAGAATCTCTGCAGACCCCAAAGATTTGTAAAAGCGTATAAAATTCAAAAAGCAATAAAAAACGAATATGAAACTGACCCGTCCGTTTCCTCTCCCCGCCCCTCTCAAACAAATTTTTCAACCATAAAACACAGCTGCGAGCCACCTGTTTTTGATACTAGTATAGTACAAAAATTCTCAAAATGTGTACTTTTTGTTGAGAAGGGACAACAAATTATGGATTTTTTTAAATTGTATGGATTTTTTGGAATTTCCAGGTTCTTGGATTTTTGGGTTTTGGACTAGCTATCATTTTAAAAACAACTAAGAAGCTTCAAAGCTATCTATCTATAGAAATTTAAATAATTTTATATGACTATATATGGTATAAAAATAAAAAACCATAAAAAATAGAATTTGAATTTGTACACATCTCTCCAGAAGACGAAAAAAGAAAGAAAGGCGGTGCGGGGTTATGATGCGCGACGCATATGAAAAATGATGGGTAGTGGCTTTTTGTACAAATATGATTGTATACAATATTTATGAATATGACAAACAAAAAATGACTAAAAAGGTAGAACACATTATTAAAATAGGGTTTTTTGACATTTTCGGTTTACGAGCTTTATTTTTGTAGTTGACCAATTTTTGCTAGCTATGAAGAAAGGGAGAGAGGCGCGCCAAATTTGAAAGTGCATATCTCCAAAACTACGGTAGCTAGAAAAAAGATGTCAACTGCAAAAGCATGTGAAATATTATTGCAAATATTTTGTTAGCCAACAAAAATTGTCTAGCTTTTTTATTTTTGGAGTTACGAGCTTTTAAAGTCGGCTTCTCTCTTTGCTCGGCGCTTGTAGAGAAGAGGCGTATCTCAAAAACTACGGTAGCTAGAAAGATGTTGTGAACTGCAAAAATATGTAAAATATTATTTTACACAGTTTACTAGTAATCAAAAAAAGTCTAACTCTTTCCGTTTTAAAGGTATGCGCCTTTAAAGTCCAACAGTCTGTTGGAGTACAAGCACAAGCACACACCCGGGGCGGTACGACGAACCATAAAAGGGGAGAATGAACCGAAAAAGAGAGAACGTACGGAGGGGATGCGTCAATTCGAAAACAATAAAAATATCATCATCATCGTCTTCTTCTTCTTCTTCTTTTGTAGAAAAAGGGGAGAATGAGCAAACAAAGAATGAGTAATATTTTTGTTAGAAATACGAATAAGGGGGATGGATATTGTTTTATAGCTTGAATTGAAACAATACAAAACATGGATGTTAGAATCGAAAAGGAAGAGAAATGGGTCTGAAAAAATAGTCTGAATTTAAAGCTCCATGTTTACTGTTGATAACTTTTTCCTAGCTACTGTAGTTTTTGTTGGCAGGCGCCAAGGCATCCAATCTTCAAAGGCGCATAACTCCAAAACTAAAAAGGCCAGACAATTTTAATCAACTAACAAAATGTTTAAAATAAAAGTTTACATACTTTCGCAGTTAACAACTTTTTTCTACCTACTGTAGTTTTTTAGCTATGCGCCTTGGAAGCTGGCGCGCCTCCCCCTCTCTTTGAGCGTCGAGCAAATAGAGTCGCTAACTTTAAAGGCGCGCAACTCAAAAACTATGGTAGCTAGAAAAAAGTTGTCAATTACAAAACTGGAGATCTACTTCTTATTTTTGTTCAATTCAAAACACAAAAACCAGGTAGAAAAGCCCTAGCAACTTTACATAGAGCCCCAAAACTGAGGCTTACTTTTCAACGAAACTTCAGGAAACACGTGTAATCCGTCTGGAGATGGTGTTTGAATAATGATGAGAAAGGCTATGTTCGGGAAACCGAGAGGTTTAGAGGTAGAGTATCCCTTCTTTTTCCCGGGAGGGGGAGAATTCAGTTATCTAATCCAAACTGATGATTTATTTGAATCCTCGCGCACGGGTGGTGGGTGGTGGTTGTAAAGAGATAGATAGAGGTGAAGGCGGGAACGGTGAGAACGGAAAAAGGAAAACAAAGGGGAAAGTGAGAAAATCTAAATAAAAACGTTTTGATACGTCGGCAGATTTAGTGGTTAAAAATGTCCGGATTTTCCCGAAGTTTTGAACCTATTTTTGTAGTGGTAACTTTGAAGCTAAATATCTTATTTCCTGTAAAAGATATCAAAATTCTGCCAACTGATAAAATATTGCTGATATTGTGATAAACAATTAATCAGTTGACAACTTTTCGGTATCTTTCGGAACAACCGAGATAAAATGCTTCAAAGTTAGGAGCCTGTTTATTACCGGTTTCACGGTACTTTTCTTTCGAAATCTTTTAAAAGCTTGAAAAATATAAAGTTCTAACTTTAAATCGCCCGAAACTAGAACAAAACTTTAGAGATTTTAAGGAATACGGTAACTAAAAAAATAATGTGAATGAGTATTCAAATTATGGAATCAATAAATTAAGAATGTAGTCAACTACTTAAGAAGTGTCAAGGCATATCATTGGCATGTCATTGTGATAAGTGAAAAGTTTTCAAAAATAGCTACTTCTAGCAAAACTACTAAGTTTTGAAAACTCTGTAAAGTTTTCATAGTTCTAACACTTTTTTAAAGAGAGTTATGCACCTTTAAAGTTTGGAAAAGACGCAGAGAAGCGAGAGTGCTCTCTCGTCTCTGCGTTTCTAAAGGCGCCTAACACTTTGAGCTCAATTATCTCGGTTCCTATGAGAGATTTCAAAAAGTAGTCAACTGATAAAACATTTATCGTTATATCAGTAACATTTTATCAGTTGACTACTTTTCGATATCTCTCACAGGAAATGAGTTATATTGGCTTAAGAGTTCATAGCTTGCCGCCTATGCTACCGACCTCTTAACTTTGCCCATTTATCTCGATCATTATGAAAGGTATCAAAAAGTGGTCAACTAACAAAATATTCCTGATTTTATAATAAAAATGTTGTTAATTGACAACTTTTTTTATATATCTTTCACAGGAAAGGAGATATGAGGGGCCAAAGTTGACGGGTTTTAGAGGGTTACGGTAACTGGTTAGGTAGTCAAAAAAATGAGAAAAAAACCTAAAAAATGTTTGGTATATAAATTTCCAAAAGCCTTCGTTTCTTTCTCGAAAAATATTTCAACAACATCAACACAAATCTAGAGAGGAGAAGCGAACAGTTTCGAAACACGAGATACGGATCTTCTTCTTCTTCTCGCTTCTCTACCATAAGACACCCGGCCCCCCGGATTCCGTTGTGCAATCATTTTTGGAAATCTCCCTCTTCTTCGTATTCTATTTCCGCAAAAATGACAATGAATCGCACTTTCATCTCGTCTCAATGCTTTTGAACGGTTTTTCTTGAAGAAGCGGGGGGGGGGGAGTGTTGAATTTCCAAGCTGCTGGGGGATTTTAGCCATTTGTCTGTGTTCCTATGAGAGATATCGAAATTTTGTCAATTGATAAAATATTGCTGATATTATGATAAACATTTCATCTATTGACAAATTCTTGGTATCTCTTATAGGAACCGAAATAATTGAGCTAAAAGTTTAAAGGTCGGCAGGCGACCGTTAAGCTCGCTGGCAAGCGCCGACTTTTCAACTTTGAGCTCAATTATCTCGGCTCCTGTGAAAGATATCAAAAATCTGCTAACTGATAAAACATTTAGCTTGATAACAACAATATTTTATCAGTTGACAAATTTTTGATATCTTTCAGAGGAACTGAGATACTTGGGCTTCTATTAAAGCAAGCACAGTGAAAGTGTATATCAATGTTTATTCAAGAACAAACGTGCTAAAAATATAGATCATCGAAATCTTCGTAGTGCTAGAATTTGATTGTACATCGTGAGATACTTATAGGCATCAACATCAATCGCCTTCTTCTCCTCACTCTTCATTTTGATCACCGCAGCTTGAACCTTAGCCATCGCCACAATACTAATCTTGGTTTTCAGCGCAGCATTCTTCGCTTCATCGGCAGTGCATTCAGCACCCTTTCCCAATTCCAACACAATCCTCCGGACTCTCCTGTCGTTTATTAGAGCTTCCGAGCTATCCTTTTCAGCTTGAGCGGCTATCTTAAGAGCTTCGACAGCTTCATCGGCAGACTCCAAGATTACATCTATCACAGCACCTTCAGCTCTATAAGCTTTAATACAGGCATCTGCTGCTTTTTCAATCTCGCCAGCTAGCCTAATGGCTTCATTCAACGCCTTGGTAGAGTGCTCACTACCTCTCTGGGCTTCTAGAGCTAGCTTCACAGCTCCCGTAGCTTCTTCATAAAGTCTTCGGGTCTCCTGGAATGCCTTATCCGCAGGACTTCTAGATTTCGTTGCAGTCTGACTTTCTGGCTTCCCTTCTCGAATCCTTCGTTCCTCCGCCTCATCCTCTGCATCCGTCGGAATGTCATAGACCTCTCTCATCTCCTCTGGAGTCTTTCCTTTCCCCATTAGTGCTACCTTCTTGCACGCGTAGTTCATCAGTAGATTGATATCCAGGTAGTTGGAAGCGATGATCAAATCGAAGAGCTCTGAATTGCTCATCCTTAAAAACTCCAGATCCCAATCCGGCGTCACTAATTGCTCACTGCCGGTGAGTCTGACATCGGTGATCGGATCGGCCTGATGGTACTCACACCACTGCACGATTTTCGAGAGTGTTGCTCCAGAAGCACCGATGGGAAGGACGCCATCGGGATGGGCGAAGCTTGTGATGTCGCAGAGGAGTCTGGATTGTTGTGCAGCTGCCATGCTGATTTTCAGTTTCATACCATCGCTGGATTCGAGCGTGTAGAAGACTGCGCCGGAGGACATCTGGAAGTGGTGGGTATGGAGCGGATGTTGAGCGGATGATGAGCGTACGGAAAAGAACGAACGGAGAAAAATGGAAATAACGAAATGAAAAAGGAAAAACGGCCTAATCAGGCTGTTCCAGAAGTGTGAAGAATGATTCTAAGATTCTCAAATGGTTCAGAAGGCTCCCTGGGAGGTCTAGAGACCTTCTGGAGCCTAGATTCTTAGATACTAAGGATTCCTAGGTCTATAAGTTTCTAGAATCCTCAACGGTGGTCCCAAAGGTTACACCGGGATTCCAGACGATTCTTAGAGATTCTATGGAAATTCTAAAAGTGTGCCCTCCCTCAGAATGTTCCAAAAACTTCCGGAAAATACAGATTTTAGTGTTGGATTGATGTGATAATGGATATGGTAGCTGTGGGGGAAACGATATGGGGGCTATGGGAAAAAAGGGCCGAGCAATCTAGGGCGGGAAATTCGGGACGGGGAAAAAGAAAGGAATGGTAGAGATTCGATAAATGAAAATGAAAATGAATACATATACATCTAATATAAATATATAGAAAAAAGAGTAGAAAAAATAAATATAAAAATTATATATGGGGGATTCTGAATATCCTGAATACAGTAGTCCTTTATGATGTGGTAGGAATAGAAGTAGGAATAGCAGTAGGAATACGAGCCGTTGAAACACGTTCACACATTGAGATGAGGATCTGAAAATGGGGATATGTGGACATTGGGACACACAGACAGACCTCCTGAACTTCAGCACGAGCTAGTTGAGTGACACATAGCTCTTTAATAGGTGCTCCTTTGGACATTGTGGTTTCGAGGGCGTTGGAAGAGAGCGCACGTGACTGACCAGACGATTCCGATGGGATGTTCATGAGCATTTCGCATTGGACCTGAAAACAAGGGTTCTAGAACTATTCGCTTGCCTTCAGAGCTCTTCAGACATCACTAGGAGAATTTAGAAGGTTCAGGAACCTTTGGGGTCTTTCGAGAGCTCCCAAATCCTTCTAGAAGTGTCTAAGTCCGTCTACTCACCTTTTAGAAAGACTTGAAAGCTCTGGAAACGTCCCAAAAGGTTTCTGAACCTTCAAAATCCTCATGGAGCTGTCCAGAGGACGATAATGGTTCTAGAACTCTCTAAGCAGCTCCATGAGGATTTCGAAGGCTTCCAGACCATTCTAGATTCTTATAGATCCTTTTAGAATCTTCCCAGCCTCTCTAGAATCATCTAGAACCTCCTAGAATCTTTCACACCCTTCTAGACCCTACGGGACCCTTCTAGAATCTCCCTATTTCTTCTAGAATCTTCCAGACCCTTCTAGAATCTTCTAATTCCTTTTAGAATCTTCTATACCCTTCTAGAAACGCTAATCTTCAACACTCACATGCGCATGTTTGGCACTCTTCATATTCCGATGAATCTGGTGCGCCGACAGAAGGCTCGCACAATTTCTGGCGTCGATCAGAAGAAGCGCGGCGTCACAGGCGTCCATGTAGGCTTGTGGGAGATTGGTATTCTGCAAAAAATCGAATTTCAAGATGAGGCAAAGATTCCCTCACATCATATTCCGGATCAATGATATCCAACACATGCTCCACATCATCGGAAATGTTGATTATCTGAAAACATCGTATTTTAGAGCGCTACAGTAACCCCTCTGAAAGCTGACCAAAGAAACAATATGGGGCAGACGATTATCACCCTCTGGATAGGGCATCATTCCGATGCCAGCGAGACGATAGCGTTCGGCTAGGGGGATCACACGAATACGATCTGAGGTACCGTCCAGGAACAGCTGACGGATCGAGCGAACCTGTAGAAGCAAAAGGATAAAGGCTACACCTGTATTAGAAGGGCCCCCCTAACTCGGCTTCTGTCAAAGATATAAAAAATCTGTCATCTGATAAAATGTTTATCATAAAATAACAATTGTTTTATCAGTTGACAATTTGTTTCTATCTTTGACCGTAACCCAGATGGAGCACTTCTAAATCAGGTTTAGGCTTACCAGCGTTGTTTTCCCAGCGCCAGCGTGTCCAAAAACAACTAGAGTGATCTCTGAACCGCCAGCGATTCGCTCAAACTTCCTTCCGATTCCCATATAGTAGCCAAGAGCGAAATTTCCAATATTCGGAGGGGAAACCGAGTCAGCCGATGGGTCGTCGTGTTCGTTCTGAACCATTTTTCGTGAGAATTTGCTATCAAATGACCTTCAATTAGCCGGGTTTCTCTTCAAAAACCCTCACCTGAAGTCTCACAAACGATATTGTGTCGTTGAAGAAGCTGCCCTCCTCTTTCTTCTGATGTCTGAGCAATTGGACTTGTCCTGAGGCACCATCCGCCGATACTTTGCCCTTTTTGGAGACAAAAAGTCGCTTCCAGAGGGATTTCATACTGGATTTCTTGTCCTTCTGCTGTGATGGAGTCGTCGTCTCTTCATCCTCGTCTTCTGAGAACAGCGGCAAGGATTCTTCTGGAATCGGAGCTACTCTAGTGGTTGAAGCTGTGTTATGACGCTTGGATTTCGAGCGGAACGCGTTGAGGGATCTTCTAAGGAACGAGTTTCGCTTCAGTTTTGGTTCCTCGGCTTCTGGCTTGCCACGTGGCGATAAAGATTCCTCCAAATCGCTCATCGAGGATCCCATGGTTGCAGAGGTATAGCGTTCCGAGCGTCGTCCGAATCCATTTCGCCTGAACATCGCTGATGCAGCCGCTATGATCGATTCGTCGGCCGTCTGATTCTTCTCATCAGGAGCTTCTGGAGAGAGGCTCTGGTGGAAATTGTTGGATTCTGGTGGAATCTTCAGTGAGCTCTTCGTGGGGCGCGCACTCGGCGAGAGTGGACGACGACGGTGTGGAGTGATGGGGCTGGAAATCCCATAGGTTCTTTAAGTAAATTCGAAGAATCTCTGATCCTTTTTGTTGCAAAATTTGAATTGAAAAGAAGGAAAAAATAGATAAACCAATTTATTAATCAGATCAGATCTTTTTTAGTTTAAAACTTTCAATTAAACAAACAATAATCAAATTAACTTAATTAATACTCGTATCCATAATCATCCATTCCTAGTACCAATCGTTTCTGTGCTGGTGGTGGAGGGGCTGGTCCGGGACCACCGTCGTCCTCTAGAGGATCCTCTAGAAGATCTACTAGAGGTTCCATTGAAGGATGCCCTAGAAACTCATCTTCCGGATACTCCAAATCGTCATCGTCTTGATAAACGGTCTCCACCACGAAACCCAACGGATCCTCATTCGCTAACATTTCATTGTACGCGTCAATGTCCTCCTCCATCACCTCTTCTTTTATCACTTCGTATCCAATCAGTTGTCCCTTACCTTCGACGAATGGCCCCTGGCGTTCTGAAATACGAGACGTTTTGCTGGTTTAAACCGGCAAGTATCATACTAGCGACCGGTCCCTTGCCAAGCGTTAGTGGTCCTTGTCATAGATTTCTTTGGTATCAGTATTTTCAGACAAACCAAGTCAGATATGATACAACCCGATGAGTACTACAAAATGATATTATTTGGAGGATTGTGTCTTGTTTATGAACAAAGTTACAGACAAAACAGAGAGGCCCGGTAACTTTATGACTTGTAATTTTGTTCATAGCCAAGACAAAGTTCTCCCAATAATATCCTTTTTTTTAGTGCTCGTCGAGTTCTATCATGTCTGACGCAAAGGCGTGGTCCGCAAGTATGGAAATCATTAGGTGGTTAAAGTGGTTTTTATGCGATTTTTTAACTTTTTAGAGATTAAAAATTCAAAAGTACCTGGATCCAGCAACACGAATTTCCTACTAGGAGGATCGCTTTCAAAGGTTCCGTGCACCGTTCTAGCGTCTTGTGATGTTCCAACCTCTCCATATCCATCATAATCCCCATCATAATCATCATCATAACCAGCTTGCTGGTCATAATCATAATCATAATACTCTTCCTCCTCTAGTTCTGGCGGTGGTGTTATTTCCTCTTCTTTAATCTCGATGTCTTCCATCTTTTTCTTAGGAAGTGTGATATGCTCCCAGACCTCTCGTCGATCCTTCCGCTCCTGATACTCTCGTAAGCATCTGTTACACTGAAGTTGAATGGAGGTGAAGAATCGCAGCTCCTTGAACACTTTCTCCTGTCGTTCCTTTTTACGCTCGGCGTGTTTCTCCTTCGAATACTTTTTCATGCAGGTTTGAACAAGTTTACTTTGGGAAATGAGCATTTGATGGAACTGACAATCGGTCTCTCGGTCGGATTTGCGGAGGGGATTGTAGCGTTTCGGGTCGAAATTGGTCATTATGCTTTGGGCTTCGGCTATGGTGTGTTTCGCCTCCATTGTTTGGCCTCCAGAGGGCTGGAAAGCGGTTATTGGGTGTGGTGGGGTTGGTGGAGCGAAGATAGTAAAAAGAGGAAGAGTTCCAAAAGGAAAAGGTACGAAAAATGAATAGAACCAGACGAGCTGGGTTGAAAAGTATAAGATAAGTGATAGAGAATCTAGAAAATTTCTATAGAAATCAATTTTTCGAGTGACCGAAAAATTAAAATTTTTATAGATCAAATTTCAACAAATTCTCAGAATTAAAGTTTAAAAAAAAAACAGGAAAATAGCAATTTCGAACAAAAATTGCGCGCGAGAAGTTCTATGTGCCGTTGTTCTGTCCCTCCCTCTTTTTCTCTGCGTCTCTTCGACCATAGCGTGCAGGTCTACACTCTCGCACAGCTATCGATTCTGTATACGCGTCGTTCTGAAGGCAATTTTCGGTGGAGAATCGAATTTTTAAACATTTTCAGATGAAAATTTCGGTTCTCCGTCGTTCTGGAGGCTATTTTAAAGAGAAAATTCGAATTTTCAGCGATTTTTCAAGCTGAAAATTCCATTTTTACGTCGTTCCGGAGCGAATTTTACAAAAAAAAGTCGGATTTTCGCCTGTTTTTAGCTGTAAATCGAGCTTTTACGTCGTTCTGAAGACTTTTTGAGAGGGAAAATTCGAATTTTTAGCGATTTTTCTAGCTGAAAATAGCCAAGTCAGCACCTCGAGCATATGGTTGGTCCGGCGATGGAAAAGAATAGACGACGTTTCTGTGACATCGTTCGGACCAGTTTCGGCGGATCGATTAGTTTTTGTTGGTGTTGTTGAGATCCTTCTGCTGATTGCGACTCTTTTTGGAGCTGAAAATCCCAAAAATCGATATTTTGAGAGCTAGAAAATAGGAATTTCCACATTCCCTATTAGGGATCCCGGCTTCCCTACCTTCTCTTCTGACACAAACGATTCTTCGTACGACGACTCGATGATATCTTCGTTTTTCAGCTTCCGTACCATCTGGAATTGAAAAAAAGGCTTTATGCCAAATATATCAAAAATCAATACATTATCAAGTGTAATACTGGGAATCATGGCTTCGAACGGGCCCACATCATGCTTGCAAATCACACAGCTTCTCGTATTCCTCGTGTGTCGCTCGATGCACGGTTCACAGTACGAATGGCCGCAAGTGACCATTACTGGCTGAAAATAGGTCAAAATATATGAAAAATTCGAAAAAGTCCTGGAAATCTGGCAGAAAACAAGTTTTCAGAAGTTTTAGAACCGCCCGTACTCTATCGAATAGATGATCACACAGTGGACAGAGTAGATCGGAGCTCAGATCCCGACGCAGCGGTTGAACATCGTTGATACACTGAAAATTACAGAAATATCGAATTTTTGGTTTATTTTGCATCATTTTTTCCAGGAATTTGCATTTCCCCCTCCTCGTACCGCTGTCGACGTCGTCGCGTTGGATTCGAGACGTGGCGATGAGTGAGCGATGGACAAGTC
Source organism: Caenorhabditis briggsae (assembly GCF_000004555.2). Lineage (NCBI taxonomy): Eukaryota > Metazoa > Nematoda > Chromadorea > Rhabditida > Rhabditidae > Caenorhabditis > Caenorhabditis briggsae. The sequence goes on from NC_013490.2 coordinate 607,160, forward strand.
GCTTTTCGACGCATGAATCTGAACGGATCCGCCGTCTGAGGTGTCTACGACTTCCGTCATTTGCCTTCAACAAATTTTAAAGAATCTGATGATTGAAGGAGAAGAAATATGCATGCATATGAAAAAAAAACACAAAAATCTTATAAATTGGAAAAGGATTAATGTTTATTACTGTATTTACAGAAAAAATTAATTTAAAAATCGAAAAATAAAGATTATTGGCTTGCAATTAGGTCCTTGAGACTCTTCAAAACGTCGTCGCGAGCCTGTCGTTCTGTTTCCTTCTGAATCATCGTTCTTTCCAGTTTTTCACATTCTGAAGAAGCAAATCTTTATAATACGTTTCCCTTTTTTGAAACTCACTCCCAGTAGCTTTCTCATGAGCCATATGCTCTCCTTTTAGCATTTCATCAGACTCTTCGTTTTCTTTTTGATGCTTTTCAATGAATTCTTTGCTATGCTCCGTAAGACTATTATTCCAATTTTTTTGAAGAAGTGGCGGCATTTTTTTGATTTCAGTGGCTTGCACCTCGGCGATTCTCGCGTCCATTTCAGCGAACATTTTTTTATGATCCATTTTTGTGCTGAAAATTGAAAGTTGCGCTGAAAAAAAATGAAAGCTGCGCTGAAAAAAAAAGAAAATTCAAACACAAATTCAATTTCGCGCTGATTGGTCTCGCCACGAAGTGGATTTGGCACATTGCCAATGATGCATGCGCGCTCTATCGACAAATTGCGAAACGATTTTCCCTCGTGCCGGCGACGCCGGTGACGTCATTTTCATGTGATTTTCATCGATTTTTCACGGAATTTTATGATTTTTGATGCTTCGGATTCGAAAAATAGGTTATTTTTCATCTAGAAATTTTGTTATAGGTCACAAGAACCTTCCGAAAAGTCCAGAAAATTGATTTTTGCAGAAGTCTTGTTTTTTTTTCGTTTTTATCGAATTTTCGCATTTTTTTAAAGTAAAAAATTTTCCAGATGAGCGACGACAGTTCAAGTCCACTTACCACTCTAAAAATTCTCATCATCGGAGAAAGCGGTGTTGGAAAATCCAGTCTGATGCTCCGCTTCGTTGATGATGTCTTCGACCCCGAGCAAGCGGCTACAATTGGTAAGCATCCCGTTTCTTAGCTGATTTTTTCAATGTTTTAATTTTTCAGGCGTTGATTTCCGTGTTACTTCTATGACAATCGACGGGAATCGAGTGAAACTAGCCATCTGGGATACCGCAGGCCAGGAACGTTTCCGAACGTTAACTCCTAGCTACTACAGAGGTGCCCAGGGCGTCATTTGTGTGTACGATGTGACGAGTCGGAGTTCGTTTGAGAAATTGAAGCATTGGATGACAGAAGTGGATACCTACTGTACAAATGATAATGTTATCAAAATGATGGTAGCCAATAAGATTGATATGGTAAGAGATCGTCCTAGAGATTTCTTTATTCAATAAATCGATTTTTCAGCCAAATCGAACAGTGACTCGCGAGGAAGGCTTAAAATTCGCCAAACGCCATAGAACTCTGTTCATTGAGGCCAGTGCCAAGACCAAGGAGGGCGTGCAGTGCACATTCGAGGAGCTCATCGAGAAAATCATCCAGACACCGGACCTATGGGATAACGATAGACCAACTTTCCGACTTGGACAACCCACGGATACTTCTAGTGGAAATTTGTGTGGATGTTGATTCTAATTACATGTTCTTCATTGTAAATTCGCTAGCTTGTACAAAATTATTTCCCCATTTCGCAAAATTTGCCCTCCTGTGCCTTTTTTACCGTTTATATAAACATGATTTTTTTTCTCTCTCTCTCTCTTGTAGCTTTCATCGTTCCAGCGATCTTTTTACCTTACCTTTTTTCATTCCTCTATTTCCATCCCTAACCCTTATTTACAGATGGTTGAACAAGCTCAAGGTTCCCTTGAGGAAATCGAACGGCAATTTTTGGATGTCGCTCAACGAGATGGTTTGGAGAGCCTGCAAGAAGACGTGAAGCCTGATGTGAAGTCAGATTTGAATGGGAATGGAGAGGAGAAGCGTGATCGAGACGACGAGGATCGGAAGAAGAGAAAGCGTTCGAGGAGTAGAGATCGTGGAGATCGGGACAGGAAAAGATCTAGATCGTGAGTTTTCTATCGCAGGCATTCTTTTTAAAAATGAATTTTTCAGCCGTGACCGCCGTGATCGAGACCGTTCCAGGTCGCGAGAACGCCGTCGTGATCGTTCTCGTGATCGCAACCGTGATGATCGTCGTGGTGGTCGTGACGACGACCGTCGCCGTGAGCCTCAAGAGCCCGCAAAGCCCCGCGAGCCGAAGAAGTACCGTTTCTGGGATGTGCCTCCAACTGGCTTCGAGAATATCACTCCAATGGAGTACAAGAATATGCAGGCATCTGGAGCAGTACCACGTGGAAGTGTGCAATCGGCAGTGCCAGTTGTGGGACCATCGGTGACTTGTCAATCGAGACGTCTCTATGTTGGAAACATCCCATTCGGATGTAATGAGGAGGCAATGCTGGACTTCTTCAACCAACAAATGCATCTGTGTAATTTGGCTCAAGCACCAGGAAACCCGATCCTTCTCTGCCAGATTAATTTGGACAAGAACTTTGCGTTCATAGAGTTCCGATCCATAGACGAGACAACCGCTGGAATGGCTTTTGATGGTATCAATTTCATGGGGCAACAACTGAAAGTCAGACGTCCAAGAGACTACCAACCATCGCAGAATACATTCGATATGAATGCGCGTATGCCGGTCTCATCGATTGTCGTCGATTCGGCCAACAAGATCTTCATCGGAGGATTGCCAAATTATTTGACAGAGGATCAAGTAGGTTTTTGGGGATGTTATCCGATGGATAGCTTTGAAAATATCGTGAATTTTGAATATCATCCATAATTGAGAGTGTTTCAGCGCTCCCGCTGCCTCTACCTCGTTCTCTTGTGGATGATCGTGACCAGTGTCGAAAATATACACATTCAGACAGAAATTTCCAGATTTTTAGGGCGTTTCCGGCTTTTTTCAGAGCTTTTCAGACAAATTCTCCTATTTCTAGGGCCTTTTCAGACAAAATTCCAGACTTTTTAGCAGGGTTCCGTTGTAGAACGCTTTTCAGACAAAATTCCAGACATTTTGGCCGTTTTTTGGCATCTCCTCCTGAAGTTCAAAACCTGAAAGTTTCAGACCAAATTCCAGATTTCCAGATTTTTAGGGCTTCTAGCACACTTTTAGGTATCCTCTCGATGACCCAGTTCAGCTGAAAAGTCGCATTAAAAAGTGACAATTTCTCTAGTTTCCTTCAAATTGACTAACCTTGTCTCTTTTTCAGGTCAAGGAGCTTCTCTGCTCGTTCGGACCACTGAAGGCGTTCTCGTTGAACGTCGACTCGCAAGGAAACAGCAAGGGATACGCCTTCGCTGAGTACTTGGACCCTACCCTCACTGATCAGGTAAGCAATTAGACGTTTTTCTAGTTATTTTGATCTTTTCTGGTGTGTTTAGGACCTAGTTTTAGTTTTTCCAGGGATAAATTTGACTCCAGAAGATCAATTAATCCTAATTATTATTCTTCAGGCTATCGCTGGACTCAACGGAATGCAGTTGGGAGACAAGCAGCTCGTCGTTCAACTCGCCTGCGCCAATCAGACCCGTCACAACACCCATCTCCCCAACTCGGCATCAGCGATCGCTGGAATCGATCTATCGCAAGGTGCTGGTCGTGCGACAGAGATTCTGTGTCTGATGAACATGGTGACAGAGGACGAGTTGAGAAGTGACGAGGATTATGAGGAGATTCTCGAAGACGTTCGTGAGGAGTGCTCCAAGTACGGAATCGTTCGCTCGTTGGAGATTCCACGTCCGTATGATGATCATCCGGTGCCAGGAGTTGGAAAGGTAAAGATAGAAAATCTGAAGTTACCCTAGATTTCCCTATTTCAGGTATTCGTCGAGTTCGCCACCACCTCGGATTGCCAACGTGCGCAGGCCGCTCTCACTGGACGCAAATTCGCGAATCGCACCGTCGTCACCTCCTACTACGACGTCGACAAGTACCATAATCGTCAATTCAATTAAATCTCAAATTCTTCTCAATATATTCCACATTTAACCCCTCCTGTACCTTCATTTTATTCTGTTAGTCAGTGTGATCTATTTCAATAGAGCGTATTTGCTGACCGTCCCTTCACTGTTTATTACCTATATTTTATCCTTATCCACCCCTCTCTACCTACATCTACACCAACCAAAAATCCATAAATTTAAGAGAGATTTATTCAATTTTTCTAAATTAGAAGTTCTAATAATTATTGAAATATTTAGCTAGGCACTCCTTATCCTCAACATTCACAAAGAACATTCGATGTACCCCCACTCCTGTATTCATGGATTGCAAGAAGACATACTTCTGCTGCTCCAGAATGCGGAAAATGAAGTCGTGGAACACCTGAGCGCCAGCTGGGGCGAATCTCGAGTGGACTTCCATGTTGAATTGACAGAATTTGACGTCTTCGTGGATTTTATCAAGGAATTCAAATTCGCCGCCTTCGATGTCGATCCAAGCGAAGTCGATTTTCTGGAAATCGTGACCTTTTATATATGCAATCGCTTTCCTGCTTCAAGTTGTGCCACCGTAGCTCAGCTGATAGCGGCGCGCACCACCTGAGGCCGCAAGTTCAACTCACCCGAGGGTTTTTTGTTTTTTTTTTCTTTTTAATTGCCCCCACCTTCAAATCTTGACGAATTGCTCACCTTTAACTTCAAAATATCATGTAAAAAGTACAAAAATGGAATCGTAGTCACATCCTGATAGACATATCTTCTTGTCTTTTGACTTTGATTAGGTAGAACTCTGAATTTCGTGAATCCTGGCTGTTTTCCAATTGCAAATGGAAAGAATTTTCCAAATGCAGAGTACATTTGACGATTTGGCTCAATTATCGGGTCGGCTCCATAGAATTTGGTATTTGGGATGGTTCGATTAAGACGTTCTTCGGCTTGAGTGTCGTGACCAACGCCAAGGGTTACTAGGATGTTCTCTTCTTTCTGGAAAAATCGATGTTTAATAAATCCTGGGAATTCTGAAATTTTCAGTGTTACTAAAGAAAACTAGAGCTTCATTTTCGTAGTTGACCACTTTTTCATAGCTACAGTAGTTTTGGAGCTATGCGCCTTTAAAGATTCCAGTGAGGAGGGAGGCCCCGGTTATGCTCTCTATGAACGTGCATATCCTAAAAACGATGGTAGCTATTTACACAATAGCACTCTACAAAAGCTAGATTATATCCATCTGTACAATAGATGTCAAAAATATGTCAACTAAAAAAATGTTGGAAAGGGAGGACCAACATTTTATCAGTTAACAACATTTTCATAGCTTTTGAAGGAACCGAGACAATTCACCTCAAAGTGCAAGAATAGGGTCTTCTATTAAAGTTTTTACGCTATCTTTCTTATCAGTCTCCAATAGCTTCTCATTGCTCAGGCGGAACCATATTGGATTTCGCTCTAAACATAGAAAACGTTTGAAAAACTTATCATAATTTCAGGGAATTTCAAACTTTACTGATTCACTTCACATAATTCTTCAGAACACGTATTTGCCGTAAAACTTGTAATAGAAAGGTCCCCACACTGTTAAGTTTGAGCTCAAGTATATCGGTTTCTATGCAAGATATCAAAATATGTCGAC
>NC_013490.2:613290-632374 GCF_000004555.2 Caenorhabditis briggsae
CTAATCTTTATAGGCGCATAACTCAAAAACTACGGTAGATAGAAAAAAGTTGTCAACTATAAAAATGAAGTTCTATTTTGGTTTCATAATGTTAAACTCACGCATTTTGGCAAAATGGCCCATTTTGTCTCATGAAGATTATTGAATGGGACCACTTTCAAATCCTCGAAAATTGGAAGCTTATCGCAAATCGCCGCTTTTGAGACCCATTCGACGTTGAGCTGGAAATTTTTGAGGTTCCTATGAGAGATATCAAAAAGTTGTCAACTAACAAAATATTTGTCATAATATCACCTATATTTCATCAGTTGACAGCTTCTAAATATCTCATCTAGGAACCGAGATAATTGAGCTCAAACTTGACCTACCTCCTTAGCTCTTCCCTTCCACTGATTGACAATTGGGGTGATACAATCGGAAAATTGTTTTTTCACACTTTCCATCAAATTCACAACGTCTTGTTGGACAGAAGTAGATGATAAATCTCCACACGATGGAAGTTGGTTGAGTTGATGATATCGAGGGTCCAATTGGAGTTGGGTGCTCTGAAGTGGGACTTTTGGGGTATAAAATTTTTGAAAGCGCTTATCTCAAAAACTAGAAAAGCAGGACAATTTGTGCTAATTAATTAAATGTTTAAAATAAAATTTTACATATTTTTGCAGTTAACAACTGTTTCCTAGCTAGCTTAGTTTTGGAGATATGCGCCTTTAATGTGGGCGTGCCTTTTCGCTCGGAGCTTGAAGGGGGGAGGGAGGCACGCCAACTTTAAAAGCGCATATCTCAAAAACTACTGTAGCTAGAAAAAAGTTGTCAACTACAAAAAAGAAGCTCTAGTTTTATTTTTTTTTTAATCTAAAATTTTCAGAAAGTTTGAACAAGTTTCAGGGACTATTTTAGACATCTAAAGTTAACAACAAAGTAGCCGATTCGCGAACTTCACCAAATCTTAAAAACAGTAGAAAAATCAAGTTTTTAGCTGCTTTAGAACTCGATGTATAGCGGTTTAAAGTATAGGAAGCTAGAGACAAAGACAACGAGGCACTCTAACTCTCTGCGTCTCTCCGAAGTTCGAGCCGCTGCCCCCCCCCCTTGCAACTAAGTGCGTTAACTTTAAAGGCGCATATCTCAAAAACTACGATAGGCACAAAACAGTTTTCAACTACAGAATTGAAGCTCTATTATAACACAGTTCTTACCTCCTCCTCAAATTGGTATCCCTTTCCATCCATAGTGTCCCATACTCCATCGGAACCAACGTCATTATTTCTTGGTGCTCTGCTGGACCGGAATCCTTGAGGAACGCCTACATTTACGTAGTATAAGGTGAGGCCGAGTACAGCTAGCATAAGAATCGGAAGATATCGTTTCATGGTACTTCTTCCAATAGAATTAGAGGAATTGGGATGGTCCAGAAGCTTCTCGTAGCGCATTTTGGGGGTAATAGACGTCTAGAGAAGGTTCTAGAAGGTTCTTGAAGGAATGTGATCGATCATTGAAACCCTGTGTGAAGCTTTATATAGCACTATAGCCTGGATTCGATTCGCATCTCGAGACACAGGAAAAACGCTGAAACTGAAAAAAAAATTTTTTCAAACCTAAAACGGAACAAATGGACCCGTATCTGGCCTATTCATCGCTCTCCGATCCGTCACGAAAAATCTCGGAACAAATTCTTTGAATTTGAAAAAAAGAATGAAGATCAGATAGAACGCTTTTGTGGGGTTTGGAGAAACAAGAATTTTCAGAAATTTGTTTTTGAAGTTTTAATATTAAAGATGGAACCTGGAATTTTTGTTTTCCTGAGTTGAAAGTTTTCTTTTCGAATTTAGTTCTTTGAGAGCTTCAAAATGAGTATAATCATGACCTACTTTCCTTAAATCGATTTTTGAACATTTTGGACCCGTATGCGCCTTTAAAATGGTTAATTTTGAAATTCAAAGCAAAATAGTTGTGTTTATAGTCAATTTGAAGCCTGTAACACGCAAAATTCAAATCTGAGAAGAAAAACGAGTTTTGGCCAAAACTGACAAAGTTATGCTATCCTCTCTGAATTAAGTCCGAGCAGCCTAAAACTCAAAATCAACCATAACTCCGCCAATTTTTGTTTAAAATGTTTTAAATTAGAGCATTTAAATTTGAATTTTTGAGAGCTTCAAAATGAGTACAATCATCATCTACTTTCATTGAATTCGATTTTTGGACCCCCTATGCGCCTTTAAACGGTCAATTTTAAATTCGAAGGAACATAGTCATGATTATACTCTTTTTGAAGCTCTCAAAGCACTGATGAAGAAAATTAAAGTTTCATCAAAAAATCTCGAAAAATGCACAAGTAATGATCGAAACAATACTTGGTTGGAAACTAGTGACAACCTGAAATTTTTAAAATCACAAAACTTAGGTTTATGACTCTTTTTCAATGATGAAACTTTAATTTTTCTCTTCAGCGCGTAAGAAACTTGAAAACGAGTATAAACACGACCATGTTCCTTTGAATTTGAATATTGACCCTTTAAAGACGCATAGGGGGTCCAAAAATGTCCAAAAATCAAATTTAAAGAAAGTAGGTCATGATTATACTCGTTTTGAAACTCTAAAAGCGACAATTTCAAAAACGGTAGTTTCAAAAACTTTAAACAAAATTCGAATGAGTTATGGTTGCTTTTCAGTTGTAGGATGTTTGGACTAGGTTCAGAAAATTCATCGTAACTCGGACAATTTTTGCCAAACTTTTTTATTTATTTCCAGATTCGAACTTTGAGTTTTACAAGTTTCAAAATAAGTGTAAATAAGACTATATTCCTTTGAATTTGAAAATTTGACCATTAAAGGCACATAGGGGGTTCAAAAGTGTCCAAAAATCGAAATTAAGGAAAATGGGTCATGATTATATTTATTTTGAAGCTCTTAACGCGCTGAAATCAAAAATTAAAGTTTTATCGAGAAATCTTAAGAAGCGCGCAAGTTTTTATTGAAACTAGGTCGGCTGCCGAGCCATGGAAGGAAGATCCAACTCCTGCGTTTCAGACTTCAACCTGCAAGACCTGGAAAAATCCCAATCCTTCAGAATCCAACTTCATAGTGTCACATCAGGTGTGAATGACCACAAAATATTACGCAACCTCATCCCTCTCCCGATGCATCCATCCGAGAGACATCCGCGCTTCTTCTCCTCAACACCTAGCACCTCCTATAAATCCTCAATTCCCATACTATGTAAAACGACGCGGACGGTACAAAGGCTAGCACCAGGGATATAACCAGGCGGTCGGTCCGGCCGCTCATATGTCCTCGTTACGCCACCAATTGGTGAGGTGGAAGAAGAAGAAGAAAAAGAAAAATAGGAAGAAGAAGAAAGAAGAAGAAGAGGATGACCTATTTCGCGCTTACGTCCCTTCTCCCGGCCGCGCGCGCGCAACATCCATACCTCTGTGTTTGTCTCTCTGTATTGAACCCATTTTCTAGAAGCTTCCATTTTGTATGTGGTAATCGGTTTTGTATGTAGTTTAGGCTTTCTGGATTTCTAGAAATTATTTATAGAATCTCAACAGCTTTAAAGGCGCATAGCTCAAAAACTACGGTAGCTGGTTAAAATTGTCAACTTTGAAAATATGTGAAATTTTATTTTGACTATTTTTGAAGTTATCGAAAATTGTCTAGCTTTTTCAGTTTTAAAGATATGCGCCTTTAAAGATTGGACATCCAAAAATAGGCACTGGGAAAAAAACAATTGTTATGGATTTTTCGGCAATTAAACCATTTTAGATTCTCCAAAAAATGGTTTAAGACTATCTGAAAAATATCAGAAAGATCACACAAACTTACTTTTTTCGCAGCTACAGCCCTTTTTCAGATTCAAAAAAGCATACTCTACTTCCACTTTCTGGGTATTAAATCTTTAAAGGCGCATATCTCTAGAGCTAAAAGAGCTAGACAATTTTTGTTAACTTATAAAATGTTTAAAATGAAATTTTACATATTTTTGAAGTTGATTACTTTTTTCTAGCTACCGTAGTTTTTGAGATATGCGCCTTTAAAGCTCTTTGCTCGACGCTCAAAGAGAGGGGGTGGCGCGCCACCTTTAAAGGAGCATCTCTACAAAGGTACTGTAGCTAGAAAAAAGTTGTATACTACAAAAAATGCAGCATTTCAATTCAAACAATATCATTAATTAACAAAAATTGTCTAGCTTTCTTAAATTTGAAGATATGCACCTTTAAAATTGGCGCGCCTCCCCCCCTCTTCAAGCGTCGAGCAGAGAGAGAGAGAGAGAGAGAGGCGCTAACGTTAAAGTCGCATATCTCAAAAACTGAAAAAGCTAGAAAGAAACTGTCAATTACAAAAACATGTAAAATGTTATTTTAAATATTTTATTAATTAACAAAAGTTGTCTTGCTTTTTTATTTTTGGAAATATGCGGCTTTTAGTATTGGATATCCAAAAATGGTCACTCTAAAAATCCCCTCTATAAATCTGAAAATGTTGCTTTTCAAAATTCTTATTTTACTAGGTTTCTTACCGAGATTTTTGTGCTTTTATGATCTTCAAAAGATCATCATCCTCTTCTTTTCCAAAGTCTTCTAAAAGTCCAATCCTTCGTTAATCTCTGAAGACCCCCAGACCCTTTCAAAAATCATCCCCCAAAACAAGTTTCTCAATTTCTCTAACCACTCTCTCATATTTCAATACTATTTCTACGCGACGACTACTCGGAATAATAATGATAATAACAATAACAACAATACCCCCCGACCAGACGGTATTTCGTATTCTCCTCTTTTTCTGTTGTGACCTCCAAAATTCTTTTCTGACTGCGTCTCTATTTCGGAATACTTCCGAAAAAGTTTTCATGTTTCGAAATTTCATCTGAATTCTAAAATTCCCAATTCCAGATGACGTCCCAACAGGACGACGATGACGTGGAAGAGTGGAGAGTCCTGTATCAGGAGACATTCGGCTATCGACATCCACTCTTTCATCCCGAACACGCGGTTTTTCAATTTCAGCCAGATCCCAAATTCACTGGTCATAATAGGAATCGAAGGGAAAATAATGAAAAAGATGAGAAAGAAGAGGATGATGATGAAGAAGAATGGAATCCATGGAAAGAATCGTATGAACAATTGAGTCGAGGTGTTCATGTGATGAATAGCATGGAACAGTTCGTTGGTGCAGCTGACATACAGTGCTTTGATCATATTGATGAGGCGTTGAGGTGAGTGATTTACGAAAAATAAATATTTGTCTATAAAACAAAACTAGAGCTTCATTTTTGTAGTTGACAACTTTTTCCTAGCTACCGTAGTTTTTGAGATATGCGCCTTGGAAGTTGGGATGCTTATGTGGCTGCCGGCAGAGGCAATGTCAACTTTAAAGGCGCATATCCCCAAAACTAAAACAGCTAGACAATTTTTGAAAACTAAAAAACGTTTAGAATAAAATTCTACATATATTTGTAGCTAGCAACATTTTTTTTTAGCTACGGTAGTTTTTGAGCAATGCGCCTTTAAAGTTGGCGCGCCTCCCCCTCTCTTTGAGCGTAGAGCAAAGAGAGGTGCCAACTTTAAAGACGCACATCTTCAAAACTACATTAGCTAGGAAAAAGTTATTAACTGAAAAAATTTTTAAAATAAAATTTTAAATAGTTTATTAGTTAACAAAATTCACCTAGCTACAGTATTTTTTGAGATATGCACCTTTACAGGTGGGGGGACAGGAGCTTTTTCGTATTTTTTTGTAGCTAGAGTATGCATTCTACCGTCACGGTGTACAACACTTAATGTCACTCTGCGTACAGCTGTCGTCCTCGCCTTTATGTATGCAATCGGGCGTGCGCTTTTTCTTTGCCCGTGTGGCTCAGTCGGTAGCGGCGCCGCACCCTCAATCATCGCCCCCATAAGTTCAACTCATCGAGGGGCATCTTTGAACGGAATTTCGACAACATTATTTTTTTCATGTCCCCAAGAGCCTCTTGGTAAGAGGATGCGCCAACTTCAAAGATGCGTATCTCAAAAACTACGGTAGTTAAAAAAGTTGTCTACTACAAAATGTGTAAAATTTTATTTTAAATATTTTGATAGTTAACAAAAGTTGTCTAGCGTTTTTGGTTTTTGAGCTATGCGCCTTTAAAGTTGACGCTCCTCCCCTCTCTTTGAGCGCCAAGCAAAGAGAGGCGCTAACTTGAAAGATCTACATCTCAAAAACTACGGTTGTTTGAAAAATAGCCAATTGCAAAATTTTTCCAGATTCCTCGACGAGAATCCCGAAGGGCACCACGAAAAACTAATTTTCCTCCATGAAGGCACCCACGAGGTCAACCACACCATCCGAATAGCATCAGATGTACAGATCCTAGGAGCCTCCTCTTCAGAAGACATCGCATCTACAGTAATCCTCACTGGCCGCCATGCAACTGTTCTAGAATTTCAAGAAGGATCAAATTGTCCCTATTTGGGTTATGTGACAGTAAAATATGAGGTGGATACGGAGCACGAGGCTCAAGTGGCACAGCAGTTGATAATGGAGGTTGATGAAGGGGCGGAGCCTCCGACAGATGAGCCAAAAGCAGGACCTCTTCTGGATGATGATGAGGATGATGATCTGGAAAAAGTGAATGGAATTGAAACGGATCCAACCACAAATTGTGCAATGATTGTGACAGGAGCGGGGGTGGAGCCAACAATTGAACGCTGTAATTTTCAATCAGGAAATGCAGACAGTCATACTGTAGTTGTAAAGGATCATGCGTCTCCGAAGGTTTGTGTTAAAGTTCTTCTCCTAGTCAACTTTAAAAGTTCAGATCCGAAATTCGACATTTATTGGAGGCTCTGGTGGTGGTATCATCATCACCCATCAGGCTACAGGATACTATGATTCTTGTGAATTCGCACAAAATTTGCAGTCTGGAATTCGGGTGCAGTTTCAAGCCAATCCATACTTTATCAATTGTAGAATACATCATCAGGGTGATGTTGGAGTGTTTATTTTGGAGTGAGTTTCCCTTTTTTTTAAATTTGAAAAATACTATCAACTTTAAGCTACTATATCTCGTTTCCTATTAAAGCTATCAAAAAGTGGCTGACTGATAAAATGTTGTTGATATTGTGATAAATATTTTATCAGTTGACCACTTTTTGATATCTCTTACAGAAAACGAGATATAGGAGTACAAAGTTAAAAAGTCGACAGCCGACCGCGTAGCTCGTGGCGAAATATATTCAGGAGTTATAACTAGTTTCGAAAAAACAAAGGATTACTGTAGTCAGCTTGATCCAGTCAAACTACCGTATCTCGAGTTACAGAATAACTTTAAAAGTTTATATCTCAAGAATCAGTGCATATATGCAAAAAATGCTCATTAGAAAAAAAGAGCATCAAATTTGAGCATCAAATTTCACACTATTTATCAGTTTATCTATGTTTTAAAACTCAAGTTGTTCAATAATTATAGCTACCGTAAATGCCTAACCACTCCTAGCTTTTAACTTTGAGCCAATTTATCTCTGTTTCTTTCAAAGATATCAAAAAGTTGTCAACTGATAAATTGTTTATCATAACATCACCAATATTTTATCAGTGCACAAATTTTTGATATCTTTTCTAGGAAGCGAGATAAACTAGCGCAAACTTAACAATGAAAATTTTCAGCGACGGTTTGGGACATTTCCAAAACTGCGAAATCTTTTCCAACTCAAAATTTGGCATTGAACTGAAATCTCCCCAAACGAACCCAACAATAACAGAATGTGAAATTCATCATGGCGGCTCTGGCGGCATTTGTATACACGAAGAAGCCACCGGGCAATTTCTAAAAAATCGGATCCATCACAACGAGTTCCTAGCCGTTTGGATATCGGAAGGCGCAAATCCCATAGTTCGGAGTAATGAGATTTTCGATGGTAGTCATGGTGGCATTTTTGTACATCGATATGGAAAGGGATTGATAGAGGACAATGATATTCGAGGGAATGAGTTGGCTGGAATATTTGTGGATACAGGGGCGGAGCCATGGATTCGAAATAATCATATTCATACAGGGAAACAGGTGAGATTGCTCGTAAATGTCTTACTTCTCGACTAAGTCAATTTTTGACAGCGAATTCGTAATAAGCTCAACGAAAGCTTCGAAATGAGCTTAAACACGGCTATGCTCCTTTGAATTTGAAAATTGACCCTTTAAAGGCGCATATCCAAAAAAATGAATTCAAGGAATGTGGGTCATGATTATACTCATTTTGAAGCCCTCAAAGAGTTAAATTTAGCTATCGAAAAATATATTGAACATTTTGAAAACCTTCGAAGTTACAAACTGAACAAGAATAAGGGGAAAGTATGATAAATCAACATTTTTCCTCATAACTTTCTCATTTTCGAACGGTTTTCACATTACGAAAGTCACATTTTCCATTCAGCACGTTGAAAGCTTCAAAATGAGTATAATCATGACCTACATTCCTTAGTTTCGAATTTTGGACTCCCTATGCGCCTTGAAACTCAAAAATCAAAATGGGCAAAGTCCAAGCATTTTTATGCTAAATCCGATTTTAGTATTGTATTTTCTTTTGAATCAATGTATTTCTGGGTAATGACATTCTTCAGGCCGGCGTCTACTTCTACGATGGTGGCTCCGGAGTTCTGGAATCAAACGAGATAAATGGAAATACGCTAACAGGAGTTCAAATTAGAACAGGAGCCAATCCTCGAGTGGTCAAGAATCGGATATGGAATAATGATAATGGAGTGTTGATCCATGAAGCAGGCATGGGATCCTTGGAAGAGAATACAGTATTTGACAACTCGATGACAAATGTTTTTATTAAAACCGAAGCGACGCCTATTGTAAGAAGAAATAAGATATTTGGATCTCGTGGAACTGGAATCTCAGTGACTGATGGTGGAAAGGGCACTATTGAGGAGAATGAGATCTTTGATAACGCCCAATCAGGGGTTCTGGTGTTATCTGAAGCGGCACCGGTGATTCGTTTGAATCGGGTTCATGGAAATCAATCGGCTGGGATAGAAGTGTCGTCAAAGGGGGATTGTGTGGTTAGGGAGAATCGAGTGTTCAGGAATCGATTTGGAGGTTGGTGAAAATTTTCAAAACTTTTGAAATTCAGCTAATCCTTGAGTATACTAAACAAAACTAGAGCTTTATTTTTGTAGTTGAGAGTTTTTTCTTAGCTACCGTAGTTTTTGAGGTATGCACCTTTAAAGTTAGCGCGTCTCTCTTCTCGGCGCTGGAAGAGAGGGGGAGGAGCGCCAACTTCAAAGACGCATAATATGTCTATATATTATCTCTAAAACTAAGAATGCTAGACAATTTTTATAAACTATTAAAATGTTCAAAATGAAGTTTCACATATTTTTGTAGTTGACAAACATTTTCTAGCTACCGTATTTTTCGAGGTATGCGCCTTTAAAGTTAACGCCTCTTCACCTCTCTTTGAGCGTCGAGAAAAGAAAGGCGTTAACTTTGAACGCTCATTTCTCAAACGCTAAAAAAGCTAGACAACTTTTGTTAACTGATAAAATGTTTAGAATGAAATTTCACACTTCTTTGTAGTTAAAAAGTTTTTCTAAATACCGCAGTTTTTGAGATATGCGCCTTTAAAGTTGGCGCGCCTCCCCTTTCTCTTTGACCGTCGAGCAACGATAGACGCCCTCTTTAAAGGCGCATATCTCAAAAACTATGCTAGCTAGCGAAACATTGTCAACTATAAAAATGAAGCTCTAGTCCTGTTTAGTATACACAAAATATTGTCAATTCTGAAAAACAGGCAATAAAAATTTTTCAGGCGAAATTATAGGTTATCGAATAGTTTTGCATTTTTAGGGGGTAATAAGATTTGAACGATTGCATCATAACTAATTTAAAAGCCAAACCTTAATTTTTCTAGGAATCATGACGGCAAGTGGTTCAACCGTGAAAGACACTCAGAACCAAGTCTACGACAATCTGGACCGCGTCCGAAAAGCCATTGATTCTGGCCACTGTCTATTTTCAGTCAGTGGAAAAGAGTTCTACCCGATGCACAACTTTTATAGGTAATTAAAGTTAACTGAAATTCTTATAATTGAGTTTAACTCTTTGAGAGCTTTAAAATGAGTATAATCATGACCTAGTTTCCTTAAATTCAATTTTATGCTCCTTTGAAAGGATCCTGTGCGCCTTTGAAGGGGGCAATTTTTGAAATTCAAAGGAACCTATGTCGTGTTTATACTCATTTTAAAGGTCTTAACAAGCTGAATTTAAAAATTTAGGTTTTTTGGGAAAATATCAAAAGATACAAAAGTTGTGAACAAAACAAGTATAATTGCAGATGCATCACCTGCAACTCCTCAGAACGAAATGCAATATGTCAGAGTTGCATTGAACGGTGTCATAAGGGGCATACAGTAATGTTTTTAAGATGTGATAGGTAATTTTTGAGAAGTAAGAATCCAAAAAAAAAAATTTGAAAGTTTCAGATTCTACTGCGATTGCGGTGCTGATCATTTGGAACGTTCCTGCTGTCTTCGGCAGACCTAATTTTTCAATTTTTTGCATTTTTTAAAGTCTTTCAAAATGTTAGTCATTGGTTATAGAAAAAAAAAACTTCCTCAGATTACGAACACTTTACGGTACCCCTTCATTTGGTCTTTCATTGATTTTCAATTGATAAATCACTAATAATTATAATAAAAGGATTTTTCGTTCGGAATGTTGGTTCTGAAAATATTCTGAAATCTCTACGTAATAGAAGCCCATCCTATGCATATTCTTTGAGCTCAATTATCTCGGTTACTGTAAAAGATATCAAAAATATATCAACTGATAAAATGTTTATCAAGTTATCAGCAATATTTTATTAGTTGACAGATTTTTAATATCTTTTACAGAAACCGAGATATTTGAGCTCGTAGTTGACAGTTATGAGGGTCTTGTTAATGGCGCAATGCTTTTTGGGTATCAAAACTTTAAAGGCGCATAGCTCAAAAACTAAGAAGGCTAGACAACTTTTGTTAACTAATATAATGTTAATAATGCAATTTATATATTTTTGTTTCTAATAACTTTTTTCTAACTACTGTAGTTTTGAAGATATGCGCCTTTTAATTTAGCGCTTCATTTTGCTCGATGCTCAAAGAGAGGGGGAGGAGCGTCAACGTTGAAGGCGCATATCTCAAAAACTAAAAAAGCTAGATAATGTTTGTCAACTGAAAAATGTTCAAAATAAAATTTTACATATTTTTGTTTTAATAGCTTTTTTTCTAGCTACTGTAGTTTTTGAGTTATGCGTTTTTAAAGTTGGCGCCCACATTCGGGCGCCTGCCGACAGCTGGTGCTCCAACTTTAGAGGCGCATATCTCAAAAACTACGGTAGCTAGGAAAAAACTGTCAACTACAAAAATGAAGATCTAGTTTTGTTCAGTGTACAGAGGAAATTTTATTTTATTCAATTAATCGATAACCAATTAAAAATCGCTAATAGAAAAATAACTTTGAAATCCGTTCTTATTGCGAGTTAGCATCTGGTTTTGAAGATGTGGCCTGGAATTTTCAATTGTATTTTTAGTAATTTGTAACATTTAGAATCTTTACCCAATTTTCCAAAGATTCCTTGTGATTTGGTGATGCTGCTGGGACTGGGGCTTCCTGGGATTTTCTCTCCTGTAACTCAAAAAAACTTTTTTACGAAAAATTTCTAAATTCACCACTTTTGGAGAAGCGACCTCTTTCGTTGGAGTTGGCGGCTTTTTCAGATGGCTTGGGGATCGAGTTTCGCTTTCTTGATTTTTCTGAAATTCAAAATTTTGAATTTTGAGAAAAAAAAATCTTTTTTCAGAATCTCCGAATTTCAGAATTTCAGAGTTTCAAGATTTCTGAATTTCAGAATCTTAGAATTTCAAATTTTAGGAATTTCTGATTTTCAGAATCTCAGATTCACAGAATCTCAAATTCTCAGGATATCAGAATTTCAGAATCTCAGGGTTTCAGAATTTCAGGATACCAGATTTTCAGGTTTTCAGATTAACAGATTCACAGAATCTCAAATTCTAAGAATTTCAAAATTTCGGAATTTCAAATTTTCAGAATCTCAGATTCACAGAATCTCAAATTCTCAGGATATCAGAATTTCAGAATCTCAGGGTTTCAGAATTTCAGGATCCCAGATTTTCAGGTTTTCAGATTAACAGATTCACAGAATCTCAAATTCTAAGAATTTCAAAATTTTGGAATTTCAGATTTTCAGAATCTCAGATTCACAGAATCTCAGAACCACAGAATTTCAGAATTTCAGAATTTCAGAATTTCAGAATTTCAGAATTTCAGAATTTCAAGGTTTCAGAATTTCTCAAATTTGTGATTTAAAATATTTAGCGACCACAGAAAAAGGGGCGGGGCCTAATCCTATTCGAAAAGGAGTGGAGCCTATCATCAAAATTGAAATTTTTTCAAAATTTCAAAGTTTCAAGATTTCTAAAAGTTTCGTTTTTCAGAATCTCAGAAATCAGAAATTCAGATTTTTAGGTTTCCAGAATTTGGGAATCCTCCAAAAATTTACAGTCTCAGTCGATTTTTTCATTCCTGTCAATGATGGCGATGGCGCGTCGTGTGATCCTTTTCTAGGCTGAAATTTGGCTTTTTTCTGAATTTTTGAAAAATTAAGACCTACCGTTTCTCCAGACATCTTCTTCTGATTAGCAGGTGTTTTTTGATTCTCCAAGGATGTCTTGAAGGGACTAGCAGCTGTACGAGCCACTGGAGTAGCTGCTCCTTCGTTGGACAACTTTTTGGGCTGAAATTTTTGGAATTTTCAAAATCAGCATTTTCAGAAACTTTGAATTTCAGCAATCCAGAATTTTCCTAATAACCCACCGTCTCGGATTGTGTTTTCTAATAGTAGGCGTCCGATTGAATGGGCTAACACTTCTGAATTGTTTCGACATTCCGGGACGTCTTTGGCCTGCTGGACCAGCTAGAACCGGGGTTTTCGAACGGAAAATTGCTGGGGATTTTCGATGAATTGACGTCATTCTTGGATTGTCCTCACATTGTTCCTTTGAAGCATTCTGGAGGGAAAAAGCTCAATTATCTCGGTTCCTATGAGAGATATTAAAAAGTGGCCAACTGATAAAATGTTACTGATATTATGATTAAAATTTTGTCAGTTGACCACTTTATGATCTGCCACAGAAAGCGAGATATAGATGCTCAAAGGTAGGAGGTCGGCAGCCGACCCCTCAGTTGGCAAGCGCCGGCTTCCCAACTTTGCGCCAACTTATCTCGGTTGATGTAGAAGATAATAAAAATTTGTCAACTAATAATATATTTATCGTATTATCACCAATACTTTATTAGTGGACTAAATTTTGATATCTTTCAAAAGAACCTAGATAAATCGGCCCGGCAGAGCTGCGCGGCGGCCGCCGACCTCTTCACTTTGAGCTCAATTATCTCGGTTCTTATAAAAGATATTGAAAAGTAATAAACTGATAAAATGTTACTGATACTATGATAAACATTTTGTTAGTTGACCACTTTTTGATATCTTTTATAGAAACCGAGATAATTAAGCTCAAATTTGATGGCTTGGGTGGGCGAGGAAATATGTTAGCTTTTTTTTAAGGCGCATATCTCAAAAACTACGGTAGCTAGAAAAAAATTGTCAATTATAAAAATGAAGCTCTAGTCGTGTTCAATAAACTTTTGTAAACCTGAATAATAGTCTTCTCGATTTTCCGAAACTCCGCAATCTGCCTATCATTCTTCTCCTTCCTCGCCCCATTATCCTCTTTCCATGTGCACCATCCAACGACACCACCCAACAGAAGCTGCTTTTTGGCTGAAAATTTTTCTAGAATTTCCTATAAGAATCTTCTCGAACCTTCTCTCCTGGCTTCTCCTCAACTCCAGAATACATCAACATCACTCTCAGCTTTTCATAACTTCTCTCGTTGTGGAAAATTGCTTCGGGCGCGAAAGTTTGGCACATTTGCGGTGCTAGGAGAATAAAGAGCTTATCTTTTCGGGGTCGGTTATAGAAATGTTGCTTGTCTTCTTCTAGGTATTCGTTGTGTGGACGGTGGTAGACCTGGAAATGGAAATGTGATTCGCCCCTTGCCGGCTGAGCTACGATCTCCTCGGCTGCGATCTCCTAATTTTGAGCACAATTATCTACATTTCTGTAATTGCTATCAAAAAGTTGTTAACTAACAAAATGTGTAAAGTTTTATAAGAAACATTTTGTTAGTTAATTACTTTTTGATACCTCTCACAGAAAATGAGATAAAAAGCTTCAAAGTTGGAGAGCAGTCCCTTGCCGGCTGACCTGCCGACATCTTAACTTTAAGGCCGGTTATCTCATCTCCTATAAAAGGTATCAAAAAGTGGTTCACTAACAACATGTTCCTTATAAAATTTCACACATTTTATCAGTTGACTACTTTTTGACATATTTTACAGCAATCGAGATATATAAGCTTAAATTCGGCATCCTACCTCAATAGTCACAATGTTTGGCATTCGAACTGCCGCATTCACCACTGTCTGACGGGGTGGGATGATTCCGTTCCGACGATCCACAAAATAGGAGTAGTTATCAGTGGTTTCAATTTTGAATGCCACCGGGTAGTCACCATGATTGATAAGTGCCAGGGATCGAGATTCCGAGGGTCTTTCTTGCTAGAAAATCATTTTTTACTTTGAGCCCATTTATCTTGGTTACTGTAAAAGATATCAAAAAGTGGTCAACTGATAGAATATTTATCATATTATAATAAACATTTTATCAGTTAACGACTTTTTGATATCTTTTACAAGAAGCGAGATATATGGGCTTGAAGTCAAGAGGTCGGAGGTCGGCGGCCAGCCGGCAGGGCAAGCGGCGATTTTGAGCCAATTTATCTGGGTTACGGTAAAAGATATCAAAAAATGCTCAACTAACAAAATGTTTCACATAATATCAGCAATTCTTTATCAGTTGACAGATGTTTGATATCTCCTACAGAAAGTGAGATATATGGGCATAAAGTTGGGAAGTAGGCAGCCGACCGCGTAGCTCAGTCGGCAAGCCGCGCGCTTTCAACTTTGAGACCTAATATCTCGGTTCCTGTGAAAGATATCAAAAAGGTGTCAACTGATGAAATGTTCATCATAATATCAGTAGCATTTTACCAGTTAACAATTTTTGATATCTCCTACAGGAAGCGAGATATGAGGGTTTGAAGTTATGAGATCCGCGCTTGTCGGCAGAGCTGCGCGGCGACTGCCGAACTGTTAACTTTCAGCCAATTTATCTCGGTTACTGTAAAAGATATCAGAAATTTGTTAACTGATAAAATGTTTATTATGATATCAGCAACATTTCATCAGTTGACCACTTCTTGATATCTTTCACAGGAAGCGAGATATACGGGCTCTAAAAACTAACTTTTCTCGAAAAAGCCAAATAATTAAAATTGACCGAGACGAGAATTCTTGGCTCAATCAGAGCCAAGTCTGGATTTATGTCTGTCCACAGATATCCGTCGTTGGAAATATAGCAGGGCGTCGATTTCTCCTCCTCACGACTTCTTCGCTTCTTCTGATGAGCTGTCCTCGGCTCGCTGGAGACGTTCTTCTTCGGCTTGGGTGTATTCGCTGACATTTTAAGAAAAATTTGAATTTTGAATCTCGCGCTCTTTGCTGGAACTTCCAGCCTGGAAGATGGAAAAAGAGTGTACTACGTGGAAGACCTGGATTCATTCATAATTTACAGCATAAAAAATAGGAATTAGGTTACAAAATGAATCAAAGACTCGGAACAAAATGAATGGGATGATATTGAACATTGATATTCGTTGATTTCTTATCAGCTGCTCCTCGAATCAGTCCGATATGCTCCAGTTGGCCGGCGGCGGCAAAGAACGCTCCCTTGGCTTCTTTTTTGGGCAATTTGATCTGAAATTTCAAATTTCTGATCCTGTGCAAACACGAAAATCGATTTTAGAGTCTTTTTTCAGCATTTTTCGCATTTTTCGCAGAATTTCAAGTCAATTTGAGCCATTTTTGGCCATTCTTGCTAATTTCAGAATTAAATGTTTTGGATGAATTTTGGAATTATTCTGAGCCAAAATAGGCTCATTTCAGTCAGTTTTGGGCTTTTTCAGCTATTTTTGGACCATTTTTGGGTCGCTTACAGCTATTTGTGACCAAGTTTTTGTCGTTTTCAGCCATTTTTAAACCTATTTTTGTCGTTTTCAGACTTTCTGAATCTTCAAAAACTTCTTCAAAAACAAAAAAAACCCACATTTTTCAAATACGCCTCCGCCCACTCATTCATCGGCACCATTTTGAAGTTCCTATGACATAGCAACGCTCGCCACGCGACGGAAACCGGCTCATCGAGGTGCTTGCTGAGCAACGCCTTCTCGATATCCACGTCATCTGATGAATCCAACGACGTCATCTTGTCTTGCCACGTACCAACTACATTACGCCACGTAGCAGGATATGGGCGTAGAGTGGCTTGGAAGAATGACATAATATGAGTGAAAATGGCGGATTTGGCTGTGGCGACTGGATTCTGCTGTTTGGCGATCATCGCTTGTTCCCGCTGCTTTTTTAGCTCCAAAAATGTCATTTTCGAGTTATTTGAAGTCTTCTGTGTGTCGATTGGTCCGGATGTCGTGTTGTAGGCGTCCTCCAGAGCTTCAAGCAGATCTTCTAGCTTCTTTGAGAACTTTGAATCCCAATTTTTCGTTTTTTGAAGCATCCGCTGGCCGAATTCCACCAAATTCGTCCTGGAATTCACCAAAAACTGTTTTCTCTCCCTGAATATTGGCTCCTCTTCAAGCGATTTCCAGAATTCCGAGTTCCACTGAATCTCCATATGGATTCGGACGAATTCTGATTTAGAATGTTCTCCAAATTCGTCTAGGAACAGACGAAGGACGTCGTCGTACTTCTGAAGCTCTTCTGAATGCGTTTCTTTTCGCCAGAGCGGATCTTCTATGTATTTTTGGAGCAGGGCGAATTGAATAGCACGGATGAGAGCCGAGACAGAGTAGTCGCATGCCAGGAACCGGTTTTTTAGGTATTTCATGAATTCGCCGGAAAATAGAGCCGGCGCACAATCATAGCTCATCAGAAGCTTCGGATCGTCATCTTCGATTTTCTTGGGCTTCTGACGTGGCGGTTCGAAGAACGCATGGATTCCTGTTGAGATAATCTTGATGAACACATCTTCGAGTTGTGTGAACTGGAATTTTTTTTTTTTGAATTTTTCGAACTTTGCGCCTTCTAGAATATTTTTTAGAGAATTTTTTAAAGATGGATCATGATTAGCTTGATAAAAAGATTCTGAAAATCCAACTGTTTTAAAAATCGGTTCAAAACAAAGCGAGTTATGCTCATTTTTCCATTTTCGTGGTGAGACCCAAAATTTTCAATAATTTGTTCTGATTGGCTTAATTAGTAGATTCTAAAAATCCAATTTTTATAAAAATCGGATGAAAACTAAGCGAGTTATGGCTATTTTTCCATGTTCGTGGTGAGACCCAAAAGTTCGAAATTTCAGAGTTTTCAATAATGAAGTATGGCTGGCTTAATTAGTAGATTCTAAGAGTCTAATTTTTATGAAAATCGACCTAAAACTAAGCGAGTTATGATCATTTTCGTGGTGAGACCCAATTTTTTTGAATTTTCAAAAAATTTAAATTTCGCGCCAATCTCCCAGAAGCAGAGTCACACCTTAAATTGCTTCAATTCCAACATATTCATCGTCACAATTTCAGAATTTTGTGTGAAAAAAGCAGGAGATGTGGAGACGCAGATCATCAGACGCAGTCGTGGAATCACCGAGCGACACGTGGCATTCGAGTAGAGCAGAGAGACGAGAGAGTCGAGAAAATGTGGGCGGAGCGATTCGAATTGACGAATGATGATGATTCGAGTCGTGTCAGGAGTCGAGGGCTGGAATTTTTTAGCTTTCGGAATTCCAAAAAATCGATTTCCAGAGCTTTTTTGGCTAAAAAATCCCAAAAAATCGTTTTTTTACCCGAAAATTCGTTAAAAATCGAATTTTAAGACCATTTTTCGCCGAAAAATCCTTTCAGAAATCGAACTTCTAGGGAAGTTTTTAGCTAAAAATTCAAATTTTTTGGACTTTTTTCCATTCAAAAATCCTAGAAAAACCGATTTTTTCTGGATTTTGATAAAAATCCTCAATTTTCAGCATTACCATCTCTGAAACTTTATCAATAATCTCATGAATCGCATCATTCTCTGTAACAATCGTCTCTCTTATTTCCCTTCGCTCGTCCTCAAAATCCAGAGTTTTTTGGCGAAAATCTCGAATCAGCCTCGAAATATCTGTGAAATTACACTGAACCAGCGCCGTTCTCAGATTCCCAATCGGGTCATCTGACGAGAAAACGCTCAACGTCTTCTGATTCCTCGCGGAATCAAGAATCCACGTGGCGATTGCGCTAGTCGCCGTAT
Organism: Caenorhabditis briggsae; assembly: GCF_000004555.2. Lineage (NCBI taxonomy): Eukaryota > Metazoa > Nematoda > Chromadorea > Rhabditida > Rhabditidae > Caenorhabditis > Caenorhabditis briggsae. Next base: position 631,757 of record NC_013490.2, read on the forward strand.
CATAGATAGTCTCGGTGATTTTCGACACTTTCTCGTCGAAACGCGTCACATCGTCTTGGAAATTCTTGACGTATCTAGAAGAATTCTAATATTTAGAAGCCAAATTCAAAAATCTTTACCTTCCCTGTTCCTTATCACTGTGAAACTCAAAATCTTCTGGAAATTCCAGTGTTTCTATAGTTTTTCTCTCTAGTTTCAGTGCTTTTTGTCCACCGCGATGGAATTTGATGCCGGGAGTCATCTTGAAAAGCGGTATTAGTTTAGAATTTGGGTGAAAAATCAAAAAATTTCAATTTCCAAAAAGCGAATTTCAAAAAGCGCGCGCAAATTCGTCATCATAGTCCAATAGAGCGCACTTTCTTGGTAACTTTTTTTTCAGAGATCCCGCAAATTCAGGAGAAAAAATTTCCGGGGAAAAAACTCCGGAGACCGATACNTCTCCTTCTTATCCCTGGCCTCCATTGCCTTGTGAGCTCTCTCATAGATATCTTCTGCCTTCGCACAGAAGGTTTTGACATCGAACTTCTCGAATCCCTGCTTCTTGCGAATCCGATTCGTTCCCATGCGCCAGGTGTAGAATTTGTGCTGCAGTCGCTGCTTGACCTCGTCGAATTTGTT
>NC_013490.2:632470-663150 GCF_000004555.2 Caenorhabditis briggsae
CGGAGTTTTTTTTTCCCCGGAAAAGTTTTTCTCCGGAATTTGCGGGGTCTCTTTTTTCAATTTTTTTCCGGTTTTGGAATCTGAAAAGCCTCTGAAATAGTGAAAAAGCACCGATTTTTCGCATTTACAAACAAGAATTATTTATTACAGAAAAAAATTAACGAAAAAAAATTGAGAGAGAAAGCTAGAGAAGTGGTCGTAGCCGGCGACGAGAAGTGGTGTATATCTGAAAAAATGAATTTTTCGCACAAAACATTCTGAAAATCAGGCATTTTTCTTCAAACTAACTGAACAAAAACCACACAATTTTCAGCTGAACACCGGAGAGCTATCTGCAAAGGGGCGTTGGGGGGGAGGGGAAAAATCACTCACCTGGAATTCTAGCTTGGGAGGAAACGTACTTTTTAATGGGCGGAGCGAAGTAGGTAGGAGCTAGTGGCGCTGAAATTTTTTTTTTGGTGAAAATGAACTAAAATTCGCTAAAAATGGTCTAAAATCCACTAAAAATTGTCCAAAATTCAAAATACTCACTCTGCGATCTCTATCCGAACGGTGTCTGTCTCCTCTATCTCTGTGCTCTCTGTGCTCTCTATGCTCTCTATGATCCTTGTGATCCCTGTGGCGATGGTGGTGGTCCCTATCGCGATCCCTATGATCCTTATGATCTCTACGATGTTCGGATCTCTCGGATCTCTTCCTCTCATTCGAACGACTTCTAGATCTCTCCTGTCTTCTCGAGAATCTCTCCTCCATTCTCTTCTGCTTCAGCTCCTCGATCGTCTGCTCCAGCACCTGAATCGTATCCGCGATTTGCTGATAAGCAATGTGCAATTTGCCAGTCATATGATCATCGACACGCTGTGGAGCGTCGTTCTGAAGCATGAAGCATCCGCAGATCTGGCAAACTTGCATCTGCCGATTTCCAGCTGTCACATTCTCCTCCATGCTGATGGCTCGTTCTTTTTCAGTTCGCAAATTAGTCAGCTCCGTTAGCAACTCCTCCATTTCGAATTTCGCCTTATCAGCCTTCTCAACAGCTGATTGCGCGGCTTCTACATTCCCTTTTGCTCCTTGCACGGCTGCTTCATCCATCAGATCCTCCACCTTCTTGGCTAGCTGCTCTCTGCGCTGCTCGTTTTCCTAAAATTTGGAAATTTCGGTAAATTTTAGTGAAATTCGGATTATTTTAAAGGGATTTTGAACGATTTCTAGTAGATTTTAGACCGTTTTTAGTGGATTTCGGAACATTTTTAATAGAATTTGAGCGATTTTCAGTGAACTTCTGTTCATTTCTAGAGGTTTTTCTGACAATTTTGAGTGGATTTTTAGGTTTTTCACCTGAATCTTCTCTCCAAACGTCTCCTCGGCACTCTTACTCTCCCTTTGAGTCACTGACAGCCTATCCTCGTGCTTCTGAATCTTCCTGTGCACGTCTTCATGAATTCTGCGGATTCTGTCCAAGAATCGCTGCTCGAATCCCATTTTTCCTTTTCGATCGCTACTCTGGTAGGATTTTTTGAGATTCTCGTCGTGGATACTCTGAGAAACGAGAAAATTATCAAAAATGGTGTAGAATAGGCCCGAAATCGCCTGAAATAGGTCTAGAATAATCCAAAATAGGTTTCAAAAAGTCGAAAACAAGTTTAAAATGGTCCAAAAACTACTAAAAATTGTCAAAAATGACCATTCTAAACCATTTTTTACCATTCTGAACTGTTTGGAAATTTTAGCGATTCTTAATGAATTTCGAGTCATTTTTAGTCGATTTTAGCCCATTTTTCGTGGATTTTTAGCCTTTTTCAATGAATTTCCAGCAATTTTCAGTGATTTTAAGCCATTTTTAGTAGGTTTTTGATCAATTTTTACAACTTACATATTTACAAAATCCCAAGTCGTTTTTGGTGTTGCGAAAAATGTCATGAGTGCAAAAACCGACCAAAAAATCGGTGCAAACATTGACATCGTCGAAACGAAGCTCGCGGCGCTGCAAAAACTTTTTTTTTCAGAAAAAACAAATTTTCAGACTCACCTCTCCGGGCATCGCGTCTCTCTGCGAACCCATGAGCTCATTGAGCATTTGCGCCATATAATCTGTCATTTTTCTGTAAAAGTCGCCAAAATTTGAATTTAAATTTTTTTAAAATTTCAAACATCTCAAATGAAAAAAAAATCGAAAAAATGCTCAAGTCCGCAAATGCACCAGATCCTACGAGCAAGTTGCAAGCGCGCTCCACTGGACCAGGATGATTAAATTTTTTCTCCGCGAATTTTCTTATTTTTCCAGCGAAAAAACCGATTTTCTCACAAACTTTTGGCATTTTTCAGCTCAGAAAAATGCTCGGACGAGCGCTAATACGAACATTTTTGTCGCCGACGGTCCCTGTGGCCGCTTGCACCACGCAAATCGCCGGTGTTCATCATCACAAGGAGGCCGGCGATATGAAGAGATTTACCGGCGTTACGCGTTCAAACAAGGCAAAAGCGAATAGAAATACACATGTCAATGAGAAACTGTTCAGAAAGGTGCGTTTTTGTCCTGAAACTTCCATCGAATTCTATAGAAAAAGGCATTTTCCAGATGCGTGGCCGTAAAACTCTTCTCGTCGAGCTTCCCGAAGATTCTGCGCGAGAACGAGAATCGGAAATGCCTCCAGGAGAGATGAGAACAGAACTTCTGAAGCGAGGCCTCAATCCATACAAGGAAGCACAGCCAAGAGTCTGGAATGAGGCTCAGGTCACTTTTCAGTCCATTTGTGAGTCTTGAAGGCTTAACAATTGAATTTTCCTCTTGTTTTCTGACAAAGAATGCTTTTCCAGACGGTATCGCTGACCCATATGTGCCACCAGAGACTCCAGCTTCATTTACCGATGTGAACAACAAATTCGACGAGGTCAAGCAGCGACTGCAGCACAAATTCTACAACTGGCGCATGGGAACGAATCGGATTCGCAAGAAGCAGGGATTCGAGAAGTTCGATGTCAAAACCTTCTGTGCGAAGGCAGAAGATATCTATGAGAGAGCTCACAAGGCAATGGAGGCCAGGGATAAGAAGGAGATGTATCGGTGTATTACGGAGTATGCGTTCGCGGTAAGTTTCCGGGTTTTAAAATCGATAAATGTATTTAAACAAGCTTTATTATAGAAAATGTGGCCGGATGTTGAAAACGGATCGGTTCGTTTCGAGCTAGTCTCCATTGTAGAACCATCTCGTGTCGTGGCGGTTCGCTGTTTCGACAATCCACCAAAATCTGGAAACGACATTGCTCAAATCACGGTTAGAATGCACACAAGACAAAAGCTCGCCCTTTACGATCGCTTTGGAGGTCTTATCCTAGGATCTGAGGACGAGGAGAAGGACGTTGTTGAGTATGTGGTGTTCGAGAATCATATCGCAGTGGTGGATGGAGAATGGAGATTGCACGGAAAGATTTACCCGAAATGGATTGAGCCGAAGCAAGGAACACATATTACGCATCAATTGACACAGAAGGAAGCTGGGGTACAGGTGGCAAAGGCGAATGCACTGCCATTGAGAACTACGGAGAAGTTGGAGGAGGCGAAGAAGGAGAAGGAGGCAGCAAACAGTTCCTAAATTAGCTATTTTTTGTAGTTTGTAGTTTGTTTTTCTAGGTTCCTTGTTTTCTTTTTTTTTTGTTTTTTGCCTTGTTCTCTTTTCTAATTGTAAAAATAATTTTTCTTCGATTTTTTTTTAATCCTTTTAAATGGTTTCCCAGCCATTTTTATACCTTTCTTTCTGTTAAATTTCAAAGATGTTTACCCAACCCAAATTCAGAAATTCCAGCTTTTAAAAATAATGTCGTCTACCACTGTCACCAAGAAGGACCAAAAAACCGTCGTTGAGAAGAAGGAGACCGAGGAGGAGGAGTTTGAGGAGTTCCCAATTCAGGTAGGGAATATTTTTTATTTTCAAAAAATTCGAATTTTGTAATTCACTAGAAATGGTCGAAAATTCAATAAAAATAGTCAAAAATGACCATTCTGGAGTATTTTAAATGAATTTTGAGCGATTTTCAGTGAATTTCAAGCCAATTTTAAAGGATTTCAGAGCATTTTCAATCTAAAAAAGTTCATTTTTCTGGCTGAAAATCGCCGAAAAACTATATTTTTCATTAATTTTTCCAAAAAATTCAACTATTTTTCCCCTCAGGAATGGCCAGAACGTGCCGACGGCGAGGATGATGAGGTCAACGTTTGGGAGGACAACTGGGACGATGAGACCCACGAGAGCGAATTCTCGAAGCAGCTAAAGGAGGAACTTCGCAAAGGAGGACATCCAATCGCCTAAGCTCCGCCAATAAACTAAATTATTGATTTTTTTTCTGCGCTTTTCACCTATTTTTCTTTATTTTCATCTTTTTCTCTGTAAATGAATTGATTTTAAGCGGAAATTCTCCCAAATTCTGATCTGTTTTTTAGGTTCATTTCCAGTTTGAAGTTTCGCCTCTCTATGCTCCGCCCCCTTTTCCTAAGCTCCGCCCCTTTTCTAGATATGACTCTTCGGCTGATCTCTAGACGAATACCTCCTTCTCACCGCTTCTACAGTAATCCTCCTCCCCCTTCAAAACTTCGAAATATCGGAGTCATTGCTCATGTGGATGCTGGCAAGACTACAGTAACGGAGAGATTACTGTACCTGGCGGGAGCCATTCAAAACGCGGGATCTGTGGATAAGGGGAATACAGTGACCGATTTTTTGGATATCGAGAGAGAGCGAGGGATTACTGTACAATCTGCGGCGGTGAATTTCGACTGGGCGGGGCATCACATCAATTTGATTGATACTCCAGGACACGTGGATTTTCGAGGTGTGCATGTGCGCTCTATTGAGAATTTTGAAATTTTGTTTAAACTTTTAGTTAGTTTGTGCTCTATTTTCCGAAAAAAAATGCGATCAAAAACAGACGAAAATAAGCTGAAAATATCAAATTAACGAAAAGTCCGCAATTTTGCGTTGGTGTGTTTGCGTACCACCCATTTTTGCGCAGAATTTGACGACACTTTTAGTTTTTCATTGGAAATCACAATTTTTTCAATAAAACTGAAATTCTGACTCAAAAAGAAGCTGGAAATGCTGAAAAATTTTAGCGAAAATTTAAAAGTCCGCAATTTCGGGTCGCAGTGTTTGCGTACTTCCATTTTTTGCACAGAACTTGACGACAATTTTATATTTTCTAATGTAATTGAAATTAATACAGAAATTCAGACTCAAATCAGGAATCCAAGGATAAATTGTTTTAAAAAATGCAAACGCGCCCTAGCGAATCGAAAAATTTCGTCAAAATTCAAAAAATTCAAATTTCCAGTCGAAGTCGAGCGATGCGTTCGCGTTCTCGATGGAATCGTGGTGGTAATCGATGGTTCTGCTGGTGTTCAACCCCAAACGCTAACCGTATGGGATCAAAGTTCAAAATTCAAACTTCCCGCCCATTTCTTCATAAACAAGCTGGATAAAAAGGAGGCGAACTTCGAGCGATCCGTGGATTCGATTCAACAAAAACTCGGGGTCCAAGCAGTGAAATTAGTGATTCCAGTTGATAAAATCGGAATTCTAGACGTCCTGAACTCTCAGTTTTTGGATTTTAATAAAAAAGAATGGTCTAATTTGAAGGAAAATGAAAAAATTCAAGAAATTCTCCAAGAAGCTCGATCGGATTTATGCTATAATTTAGCAGAATTTTCGCCGGAATTTATGAAAATTTTTCTGGACGAAAACGAGGGAAATGTGCAGAAAATTGAGCAAGAATTGATTTTGAGGACCCTTCGAGAGCTCACAATTGGCTCGAAAATCGCTACAGTATCCTGTGGGTCGGCGATTCGGAATTTGAATTGTGTAAAACCGATTCTGGATTCTGTAGTGCACTTTTTCCCATCTCCAGACCAACGAAACACGGAATTCAGGAGAATTTTTGAAAAAGATTTAGCTGGTTTGGTTTTCAAGGTTAGCGATGGAGAAAAATACAATTTTAAACATTTTGAGCTTCAAAAATAACAAATTTCGACTCGAAAATACCAATTTTGAACCCAAAAATGACAAATTTCGACCAGAAAATAATACTTTCGAGCCTTAAAAATGACAAATTTCTACTAGAAAATACCAATTTTAAGCCTAAAAATCAGGAATTTCGACTCCAAAAATATCAGTTTTAAACCAAAAAATCAGGAATTTTAACTCTGAAAATGCCAATTCTAAATCTTAAAAATGGAAAATTTCGACTGGAAAATCCAATTTTAAGCCTAAAAATCAGGAATTTGGGGTCTGAATATATCAGCTTTGAACCCTAAAAATCGGGAATTTTAATTCTGAAAATTCTAATTTTAATTGTGAAAATCAGGGATTATGACTAGAAAATACCAACTTTTGGACCTAAAAATCACTAGTACAGATTCTGAAAATACTAATTTGAAACCCTAAAAATGGAATTTTTTGCTTAAAATATCCCATTTGAGTTTTAAAAATCATAAATTTTGACTCTGAAAATACCAATTTTGGACCTAAAAATCACAAATTTGACTCTAAAAATGCCAATTTTAAGCCTAAAAATCAGGAATGAATTTTGAGTCTGAAAATTCCAATTTTTCACCTAAAAATCAGAAATCCCGACTCTGAAAATACCAACAAAAAATGGCCAAAAAATGAAGATTTTCAGCCATTTCTTCAGAATTTTCCGTCTGTCCGTTCCGTCCGAAAATCCCGATTTCCGCGGCTAGAAAATCGATTTTCTTCGAGAGAATTTTGGTTTTTAAAACTGTAATTTTCCGATCTTTCAGTCATTTTAGATGGATTTTATCTGAAAAAAAATCGATTTTCAGTTTCAGAATTTTTCTAGATTTTCGAAAAAAAAAGAATATTTTCTAGACATTATTTATCGATTTTTCAATTTTTAAACAGAATTTTCCAGATCACCCATGACAAACGTCGCGGCCAACTCTCGTACATCAGAATCTACACTGGACGTCTTCAGAATAATTCCACAATCTTCAACGCCTCTCAAATGACGTCAGAGGGACCGTTGAAGGTGTTCACTCCTTATGCAGATGAGCTTAAATCGGTGGACCACGTGGAAGAGGGGGATATTGCGGTGGTAGCCGGTCTGGAGAATACAGTAACCGGGGATACGGTAGTACAGAGTGCAGCGAGTGCAGATAAGGCTTTTGAGGTGAGAACATTGCTTTATTTTGAGCAGAAAATCATGAAAATTCACATAAAAATAAAGAAAACATTTGAAAAAATCCGAAAATCCGAAAACTTGGGATTCTGAATTCAGTGTTCTGACGTCTTCTGAAAATTCATATTCTTGAAAAATGGGCAATATGGGTATCAAAATTTTGGAAATTGTCTGGAGAACACAACTGGAATAAGGAGAATGATTAATTTTCAGCTGTTTTCGAGAAATTCAGAATTTTCAGAAATTTAGAAAAAAATTTTTTTTGAAATTTTTCGAAATTCTGAAGTATTCTCCAAACCACTATATTTATACAATTTTTACTGTCCTAGCTAAATTTACCATAAAATTTCCAAAATTTTGGTACCTATATTGTCTCTAAAAACTTGAAGTTCAGGATTCAGAATTTTGACGTCTTCTGAAAATTCAAATTGTTTAAAAGTGGACAATATGGGTATCAAAACGTAGGAAATCGTCTAGAGAACACAGCTGGAGAAATGAAAATAATGGATTCTCAGCGGTTTTCGAGAGATTCAAGATTTTCAGAAAATTTGAAAAAAAGAAATTTTTGCAGAAAATGTTTTTTTCTACATGATTTTCTGCAATTTTTTTGTTCTAAATTTTTTAAAAAATTTTTCTGTTCCAGACGCTCAAATCCCTGTCCCATCCAATTGATCTTCTGCAGTGCAAAACATCCAATGATGGTAGATCAGTCGTTTTCTCCGGAATCGAGTCCCCCGACGCCGTCTTTTTCTGTTGCATCGAACCGCCATCGAATCGACAGCTCCAGCAATTCAATCGAGCGTTGGAAGAGCTCACCCGGGAAGATCCATCAATGAAAATCCGTTATGATCGAGACACGGGACAGACGATTGTGGAGACGCAGGGAGAGCTACATCTAGAAGCAATTAAGGATCGATTGAAGAGAAATTATAAATTGGACGTTTTCATTGGACAATTACAAGTGGCTTATAGAGAAATGCTCACGGAAGAGTTGAGTCATACGGCGAAGGTTGAGGATGCGATGAGTGAGAAGAAGAGGCCGGAGTTTGTACAATTGACCATGAGGATAGAACCCACAAAAGGGCATGTACCCTTTAAAAAGGTTCTTTTCTTCTAGAAAAATCGTGAAAATTGGATTTTTCGAGCTCGAAATTCAGAATTTTGACCATTATTTTGCTATTTTTTTTTATTTTTTCTAGAAAAATCGGGAAGAAAATCCAACCAAAATTTGCCTAAAAATCGAAAAAACCTTAAAAATTTTTAAGCTTCAATTCTAGAATGAGAACAAAAAATCGGATTTTTTTAGCTTGAAATTCAGAGTTTTGACTATTTTTTTCGCTATTTTTAAGGGTATTTTGTCTGGGAAAATCTGAAATTTTTAGAAAAATATTTTGAAATTCAAAAATTTCCAAAAAATCATTTCTGACATCTCTTAAATCCTGAAAAAGAGAATCTTTGAAATTTTCAAAATTTTAAAATTTTGAAATTTTCGAAATTTTAAGATTTTTGGAACTTTGAAAAATCTCTAATTTTTGGATTTTTGGAATTTCTGACATTTTAACATTTTTTCGAATTTTTGAAATTTTTGGAGTTTTTGAAACTTAAAAAATTTGAAAAATTCAATTTTAGATTTTCCGAGTTTTTCGGATTTTTCTGATTTTTTACAGATTTTTGAAATTTTAAGATTTTAGGATTTTCAGATTTTTCAATTTTCATAATTTTCGATTTTTCCGATTTTGAAAGAAAAAATTCTATAAAAATTTTCAAAAAATTGGATTTTTCAGTTCAAAATTCACTTTTTGGCAATTTTTTCGCTATTTTCCCATTTCCCTATAAAAATCAATAAATTCCAGATCGATTTGGAGCTTCCGCAATCAGCGAAACCAATCCGTCTGGACTGGCAAAAGGCGATCAACGAGGGATGCTCGAATGCACTTCAGAATGGACCGCTGGCATCGTACCCAGTGCATGTGCGTAGAGATTAGGCGGCAATTTGAATTTTTGAATCAATTTAAATTTTTTTTCAATTTTCAGGCCGTTCGAGTGGTGGTAACCGAGTGTATCGTCAGTGGTGGCAAGATCAATCCAGCGCTTTGTAAGCGTTTTAATCAAAAATAGCTCAAAAATTGAAAAAAAAAACACCGAAATCCGTTGAAAAGACCAGACTTCTCCTGGAAATTTTCAAAGAAAAATTTGGAATTTTCTAGAAACTTTTCGAAAAAAAAAAGATTTTTCAAAATTTCCCATTTTTTTGTAAAATTTTCAAAATGGTCCAATTCTGATAAAAATTGATATCACGACCTGAAATGGCATGAAAATGCATGATAGATTTTATGTCATTTCAGATCGTCAAATCAATTTTTATCAAAATTGGACCATTTTAAAAATTTTAGAAAAAATTCGAAAATTCAAAAATTTTTTTTTTTAAAGTTCGATTTATTGGATAATTTTGACAGCATAGTAGTTTTTATGCAATTTCAGATCGTCAAATCAATTTTTATCAAAATTGGACCGTTTGGAAAATTTTCGAAAAAACAGAAAAAACAAAATTTTAGAATTTTTCCAGTATCCGCCTGCGCTCAAAAGTGCGTCTCCGAATCTCTGCAACGTGGCGAAATGCTTCTGACGGAACCAGTGATGAGTGTTCAAATCGACGTGAGAAGCGACGATTCGACCCAACCGATTCTAAACGAGCTCATCCGACGAAGAGCCCAATTTGAGGCGCAATCTTCTTCAGAATATCGACGGATCTCAGCGATTCTGCCACTTTCGGAAACTGAGAATCTATCGAAGACGGTGCGGACGTTGACAAGTGGATTCGGGGATATAAGTGTGCAGTTCCGGGGATATCAACAAGTTGGAGATCACGAATTGAACAATATTCTACAGAGGAGGACCGCTGGATTCTAATTTTTTTAGAATTTGTAGTTGTTTTTTTTTTTTGCTATTTTTGGAATTATAAACTGTGTAGATGCTATAAATTTATTCAATAAAAAGTTTAAAAATCAATGTTTGCCAGCAGCAAGCTGTCTCATCACCAGAGCAGCATTTGTTTTCATTTCGAACACCTTCTGAACGCCTTCAGAAGAAGTTGCGTCTCCAGAAGAGACTCCAGAAGCCACCAGACTACAAGTGTCCATTGGGCAGTCGGTATCGATTGATAAGCCACGTCGGGTGCGTTCGCAAGCCCACCAGGAGACTTCTGGACCACACGTGGTGAAGAAGAAGTGACGGTAGCAAGTCTCGTAGTCGGCGGACGATTGGCAGAGAGAGGAGGGATCCTGGAAAGATGTTTTTTTCGAAAATTTCAAAATGATCCAATACTGATGAAAATTGATATCACGATCTGAAATGGCATAAAAATCAATATGATGTGAAAAAATTCCACAATTTTGGAATTTTGAAAATTTTTTTTTTTCAAATTTCGACAAAAAAATGTTTTTTTTTTCAAAATTTCGATTTTTCGGAATTTATTCACAGCATAGTAGTTTTCATGCAATTTTAGATCGTGATATCAATTTTTCTCAAAATGGGACCAATTTGAAAATTTTTCATTTTTCGAATTTTTGAATTTTTACCTTCTTCAAGGCATCATTATACGTCTGACGACACTGATTGAGCATGTCCTCTTTGGTTTGGAGAACTGCAGCAATGCATGGCCAGTTTCTAGAAGATTCTGGAAAAACCCAAATTTCAGAAGACGTCAAAACTCAGAATTCTGATTTTTTTTCTATTTCTATATTCTGAAAATTCTGAAACCGCTGAAAATTCATTATTATCGTTTTTTGAGCAGTGTTCTTCAGACAATTCTCAAGATTTTGATACCCATATTGCCCATGTTTAGATAATTTGAATTTTCAGAAGACGTCAAAATTCTGAATTTCGATTTCCAAGTTTTTAGGGCAATATGGGTATCAAAATTTCGGAAATTTTATGTAGACTTCAGCTAGAACAGAAAAAAACTTTATTAAAAAAGTCGTTTTTACGATAAATCAGAATTCCAAAAAATTCCAACAAAAAAAATGTTGAGAAAATTTTTTTCGAGTTTTTAAAATTCTGAATCTCTCGCAAACTATTGAAAATCTATCTTTTTACTTATTCCAGCTGTGTTCTCCATTTAATTTCCAACATTTTGCCTATTTTTAAAAATTCTGAATTTTCAGAAGACGTCAGTATTCTGAAAATTCCAAGTTTTCAGGGCAATATGGGTATCGAAATTCCGGAAATTTTATGTAGAATTCAGCTAGAACAGTGAAAATTGTCTAAATGAATTGATTTTAAGGATATTCAAGAAATTTCGAAAAATTCTTTAAAAAAATTTTCTAAAATTTTTTTTCCGAATTTTGAAAATCCTGAATCTCTCGCAAACCGCTGAAAAATCAATGTTTTGGTTGTCCTAGCTATGCTCTCCAGACGATTTCCAACATTTTGATGCCCATATTGCCCACTTTTAAAAAATGTGAATGTTCAGAAGACGTCAAAATTCTGAATATCGAATTCCAGGTTTTTAGGCAAATATGGGTATCAAAATTCCAGAAATTTTTAGTAGAATTCAGCAAGAACACTGAAAATTGTATCAATATGATAACTTTCAAAATATTGTATAGTTTTCGAAAAATTTTGAAAAAAAATTCAAAATTTTCAAAAAGTTTTTTTTGAATTTTCGAAAATTTTGAGAATCCAAAAAAATGGTAAAATTTTAGTCTCACGAATAAATCCTCCATCACAATCGAATTCCATGGTTCTGAAGAGCTGAACGTAGGCCTGAGCGTCTTCTGGAGACTCGCCAGAAGCGATAAAATTCAATTTTGACATACACGAATCGTATTGATCGCCAAGGCATTGGGCGAACTGTTGACGGGCGTTACATACGGACAGGAGACCATCGATTCCCTGGAATTTTTAGATTTTTCTGAAAATTTCAAAAAAAATTCTGAATTTTTTTCGAAAATTTTGAATGTTTTTAAAGTCACTTTACTTAAATAGTTTTCACTGTTCTAGCTCAATTCTACATAAAATTTCCGAAGTTTCGATACCCATATTGGCCGAAAAACTTCAGAATTCAGAATTTTGACGTCTTCTGAAAATTCAAATGTTTTAAAAATGGGCAATATGGATATGAAAACGTTGGAAAATGTCTGGAAATCACAGCTGGAATAACGAAAATGTCGTATTTTGAGCGGTTTTAAAAATTTAAAAATTTCAAAAAATAAATTTTTTTCTGAGAATTTTCGAAATTCTGAAATATCTTTGTAACAACTTCGGTTATACAATTTTCGTTGTTTTAGCTGAATTCTCCATGAAATTTCTAAAATTTTGATACCCATATTGCCCTGAAAAGTTGAAGTTTAGAATTCAGGATTTTGACGTCTTCTGAAAATTCAGATTTTTAAAAAATAGGCAATATGGGTATCAAAATTTTAGGAATTGTCTGGAGAACACTGCTGGAATAACAAGAATATTCTATTTTCAGATCTAACTAGAAATTTCAGCCAAAAAAAAAATTTCAGAATTTTTTTTTCGAAATTCCAGAATCTTCCAGAACCTGTAAATAATAGCTTCTAATAATGAAGCTAAGTGTTCCAGGATTGGTCCAATCAGCCGTCGTGCTTGTCACATTCAAATTCTGATTGAATCCGTATTGACAGAACGAGAGCGTCTTCGAAATGCAGAGGTTCGAGGAGGAGGCGGAGCCTAATTTTTCAAATTCTTTGAAAATTGAAAAAATAGAGATTCTTACCAATTAGGAAACCAAAAATCAATAGAATAGAAACCTTGAATTTCATAATTTTTTTGGCAAAAAATTGAAAAAAAAAACTAAATTTCTTATCAAAATTTCTCTGAAATTTTCAAATTTAATCTTATTAATTTTTAAAAAATTTTTAATCGGATGACAAATAGAAAAATCAATATATGTAGGCACCGCAATGAAAGGGGGCGGGGCGACCAAATTTTTCTCCCCTTTTCAGAAATCCATCTTTGAAGGCTTGTACCGGGCGTTAGAAACCCATTATTTTTTTGGTGAGAACTTGTCCCTATGTAATCGACTACGCTGAATCCAATGAAATTATCAGTTCTTCGATAACTTTATTATTTTGATTCGAAAACTTCGAAAAATAGAAGTGGGACTGACAAAGTGGACTAAAAGTGCTGGATGGAAGTTCGCGCCATTAGATTTTTTAATGGATTCTGATAGTTTATGAACTGGGGGATTGGATTTTGAAATAAAATCAAAATTCTAACGACGCCCTTGTTTCACAATTTTCAGCCAAAGTTCCAGCTAAAATAAATAAAAAATTTCAGCGATGACCCCAATTTTTTTTTGCATATTATGGTAAAACTAAGTCTTGTGTATACTTCTGCCAATTTTCAGAAAGATTGGATACCTCTAAGTAGTTTTGATACTCATCCGAAAATTCCAAACTTTCAAAATTTTCAGTTTTTGGAAGTTTTGAAGGTGACACAGGTGAGCGCCACCGATTTTCTTTTCACCATAAGATTCTACGCAAAATTTGCCACTAAGAGCAATTATAATTAAAAAATTCTATCGACGCCCTTAATGTGTTATACGTCTGTTTCCTTATCATTCACAGATCAATTTCTTTAAAACATAGGAAGAAAGCAACACCGGAAGAAGGCAGCAGGCAGCGAAGAGTCGCACATTCATATTTTCCCTCTAAAGCTACCACCGCGAGTGCAGCCGTGGCCGACTGGATAGTGGGTGCGCGCGCCGATCTGACGCAGGCGGAGGTTCGGGTCTCTCTCGCGTCTAATAGCTTTTTCTTTAATTTCCTTCACGAATTTTCCGCGCCGCAGTATTGCAAGCTTCTAAACCCCGCCCACTTTTCTGCGCACCGCAAAAAAATGAGGAGAAAGTCAGTACATTGAGGTCTGGTACAAAATGGTGTGTAACTCGGGATTGAATGAAGATTTTTCGCTGAAATTTTGGGAATAGACTTCTGTAAAGTAGGAGAAGACAATCCAACAATAAAAACTGGGAAAAATCTATTTTGAAAATTTTGTTGTGGTGCCTAAATATATGTATTAAAAAAAATTGAGCAAAATTTAAGAAAAATCAACAGTATACCCGCAAAATGGACCAATCTAGACACTACAAAAACTACAAACTGCAACAAAAAATAACAAAAAAATTCAAAAAATGTAGAAAAATGCGAGAAGAAAGTTCCAAAAAATTCAAAAATATCGAAAAATCGAAACTTTGGTTCTTGGCGGGAATTTTAATTTTTCAAACTTCCAGAACCTTCTAGAACCGATTTTTCGTAAATTTTCGATTTCTTTGAAATTTTTCTTAGTTTTTATAAGAATCTACATATTTTCCTAAGCCTTTTAAGGTAAAAAAAAATTATTCAAAAATTAAAAAAAAATTATTTCTTCTGCTGAGTGGCTGGATGTGATGCTCCTGCCAACGTCTTCCTCGATAATCTGATATTTCCAGTGTGCTCATCGCGTCCAAACCACGTGCAAGCCATTTTATCACCAACTTTCAGTCCAAGGACATCTGGATGTCGGATGGATGAAGACTTAGATGGTTGTTGTTGATAAGGACTCGTTGGGAGCTTCCTGGTAGTGTGACGTACACACCACGGTCCATTATCTGGAAATTCATTATTCTCGTATTTCCGATTGTGTTCTCCAGACGATTCCCAACATTTTGATACCCATATTGCCCATCTTCTAAAAATCTGAATTTTCAGAAGACGTGGAACTTCTGAATTCCAAACTCCAAGTTTTTCGGGCAATATGGGTATCAAAAGTTCGGAAATTTCAGTAGAATTCAGCTGAAACAGTGAAAAAAAAATTATGAATGAAGTGGTTTTATGAATATTTCAGGATTTCGGAAAATCCAAAAAAAAAAAAATTTTCTGAAATTTTTTTGTAACTCTGAAAATTCTGTATATCTCGAAAACCGCTGAAAATTCATCATTTTTGTTACTCTAGCTGTGTTCTCCACATAATTTCCGAGATTTTGATACCCATATTGCGTATTTTTAAAAATATCTGAACTGTCAGAAGACGTCAAAATCCTGAATTCTAAACTTCAACTTTTTAGCGCAATATGGGTATCAAAATTTCGGAAATTTCATGTAGTATTCAGCTAAAACAATGAAAATAGCAACAAAAAAGGCTCTACCTCCACAATTTCCGCCTGAATAATCGATCCAAACGCGAAATCCAACGTCGTATTACTCTCCAACACGCCATTCATCATGCTCAACGCCTTCTGAAGTTTCTCCTGACTTGGAGCGAGCAGGGAGATGTTGCTCTCGTCTTCAACGGAAATCTGGAAATTTTAAGCCATTTTTAGTAGATTTTCCCTGAAATTTTTCACTTTTTTTTGACATTTTTCTAGAAAATTAAAAAAAAATTTTTCATTTTTTGTTTTGAATTTTTTAAAATAAAATTTGAAAAAAAATTTCTGGATTTTCAGACCAAACATCGCACCTTAACACCAGTTTCAGCCTCAATCAATTTACAGTTATATCCATTATTTCTGAATAGCGTCACACGTTTATGTGGTTCTATTCTCATCGATTCGATAATTGGTACTGTAGATTTCGGTTGCTCTCTTGGTCGATCTCGAATTATGGCCATTTTGCCTAGAACATGGTCTATTCCAGCACGTGCTGCGTCTAGACTCTCTCGGAGTTGTTGACGGGTCAGACCATCGTTTTTAACGTCCAGCTGAGCAGCGGTGAAGCCGTTTTTAGTTCCTGCTATCTGGAAAAAATGGGGGGGTTTTGGATTTTTTGAAAATTCGAAAATTGGAGATTTTCGAAATTTGAGATATTCTGAATTTCAGAATCCCCAGTTTTCAGGATCTCAGGTTTTCCGATTTTAAGAATAATCTGGAAATTTCAGATTTTAGAAAATTCCAAATTTCAAAAATTTCAGAATGTCATAGTTTCAGAATTTTGGAATTTCAAACTTTCCGAGTCACAGTAGCATATAATTTCAGAATCTCAGGACATCAGAATATCAGAATATCAGATTTTTGAAATTTCAGAATTTTAGATTTGAGAATCTCCGGGTTTCAGGATCCCAAAAATCTACAATTTCGAAAATTCGGATTTTCTAAATTTAGGATTCTCGGATTCTCGGAATTTCAGATTTTTAAATTTTCATTTTTTCAGTATCTCGGAACATCAGAATTCCAGAATTCCAAATTTTAAGAATCTCAGAATTACAGACCTACCGAATTCGGAACTTCGAAAAATCGGACTTTCGCAATTTCAGAATTTCAAATTTTCAGAATCTCGGAAATTTCAACTTTTCTCAGAATCTTATCAGAATTACAGAATTTCAGATTTTAGAATTTCAGAAATTCCGACTTGCCGAATCTCAGAGATCCAGAATTTCAGAATTTTGGAATCTCCGGACTTCAGGATCTTACAATTAGATTTCAGAAACTGAGAATCCCGGAATCTCGGAACTTCCTAATCTCGAAAAAACGGATTTTAGAATTTCCAAAATTTCAACTTTCAGAATCTTAGAATTCTAGATATTCGATATTTCGGAATTTTATAAATTGCAGATTTTCAGAAATTCAGAATATTCGAATTTCCGAGTTTCGAAAACTCGGATTTTCAGAAATTCGAAATATTAGAATATCAGAATTTTAGAATTCTTACCGTTCTAGTTGAATGTTACATTGAATTTACAAAATTTTGGTACCAGTATTGCTTTAAAAACTTGAAATTCAGAATTCAGAATTTTGACGTATTCTGAAAATTCAAAATTTTTAAAAAATAGGCAATATGGGTATCAAAATGTAGGAAATTGACTGGAGAATACAGGTGGGGCAACGAAAAATACCTTTATTTGTTCAAAATCAACGGTCAATACTTTGACTGCTTCCTTCACAGAAACTTGTCTATGTGGAACCGTGTATGTAAGGTGATAAATTCTAAGCTCAGTCCGGTGGCGTTTGCTAAGCGAGTAGGGGCGATTCCCTATGATATTCTGATCCCTCCCACTTGACCTACAGGACTCTAGTCGGTCCGTCTGGTCATTTTACTTTTTTATTTGTTCATGTCCCCTTTTCTTGCCAAATTTCTATTGATTTCCCCATGCATTGCAAATAAATATATTATTATTACCTTGAAATCCATATCGCCTGCATAATCCTCGATTCCCAAAATATCGGTAAGCACTTTATAGTTTGTCTCAGGCTCCTTTTCATCTGAAATCAATCCGATAGCGACACCAGCAGCTGCATTTTTCATTGGGACACCAGCATCGTACAGTGCCAACGATCCTCCACAAACCGAGGCCATTGAAGAGGATCCATTTGATTCTAGGACTTGGCAAGCAAGGCGTACAGCATAGGGGAATCCAGTGGGGAAGAGGGGTTTCAGAGCCTTTTCAGCCAATGCACCATGTCCAATTTCACGGCGATTCAGCGAGCGGGAGGCCTGGAAAAATAGAGTTTCTGGATTTTTTGGATTTCCAAAAAAGTTTGGATCCTAGAATTTTTTCGAATGTTCCGGATTTTGAGATTTCGGAATTTTCAAATTTTCAGGATTTTTTGAATTTTCGGAATTTCAGATTTTTTGGATTTTCAGAATTATTTGGATTTCCAAAAAAGTTTGGATCCTAGAATTTTTTCGAATGTTCCGGATTTTGAGATTTCGGAATTTTCAAATTTTCAGGATTTTTTGAATTTTCGGAATTTCAGATTTTTTGGATTTTCAGAATTATTTGGATTTCCAAAAAAGTTTGGATCCTAGAATTTTTTCGAATGTTCCGGATTTTGAGATTTCGGAATTTTCAAATTTTCAGGATTTTTTGAATTTTCGGAATTTCAGATTTTTTGGATTTTCAGAATTATTTGGATTTCTAAAAGAGTTTGGATCCTAGAATTTTTTCGAATGTTCCGGATTTTGAGATTTCGGAATTTTAGAAACTTTGGATTCTTAGGATTCTTTGGAATTTCAAAATTTCCGACTTTCAGACTTTCAAAAATTTAAAAATGTGAAAATTTCCGATCTTCAGAATTTCTTATTTTTTGAATTTTCGGATTTTTAGAGAAGCTTAGGATGTTTGGATATTTCGAATTATTATAATTTTGGGGTTTAAGGGTTTTTTGAATTTCTAGGATTTTTAGATTTGTAGATTTTTAAGATTTTCTGGAATTTTTGGTTTTTATGTTTTTAGGATTATTCGGATTTTTGGAATTTTTGGTTTTTTATTCTAGCTTTTAAAATCCCAAAAATCCTAAATTACAGGGCTTTTTGGATTTTTCGGAATAAAATAATTTTTGGAATTTTGGAATTTCAGATTTTAAATTTTTTCGAAGTTTTTGATTTTTTGGTATTTTTGAACTTTTTTTTTCATAATTTCGAATTATTGGATTTTCGGAATTTTTGGATGTTTAGAATTTTCGAGAATTCTAGATCTTAAAATCCCAAAAATCCAAAAAAAACATTTATTCAAAAAAATTCGAAAATCCTAAATTATAGGTTTTTTGGGATTTTCCGTTTTTTTGGAATATAAGAATATTTGGATTTTCAGATGTTTTGGAATTTTAGAATGTTGGAATTTTAATTTTTAAAAAAAGTTCTAAGAATTCAGGAAAAATTCAAAATTCGACCTACAAAACCAATTTTCCTCAATAGAGCGCACTTACGCCAATATCGTTAGTGGCAAAACTGGGAAACTCATAATGCAACATGAACGACTTCTTTCTCTGTGATCCTAACAACTGAGCAACCGAATCCGGATGAAAAGCGGCAGTGGGAGAATCGAAGGTTACTGTAGACATGACTTGTGTCTGTCCCCGTTGGAACATCGAACATCCATGGAGCTTTTTATACATATCCACTTGGATTCTGATGGGTCGGAAGTCAGTTGGACGACGTCCATCACATCGGATTCCGGTGGAAAGAGTCGTTTCTCGGAGCACCTTCTTTACTAGGAAGGACCAGCATTGATAGATGTCAGCGGGTGGGAACGGTTGGAGGGCTGAATATCGATTTTTTAACATTTTGAGAACAAAAGGAAGCTACAGTAACCTAAGAATATTTTAATTTTCTGTAAAAAAAACCCCCGTTTTTTAGCGATTTTCCAAAAAATGACCAAATGGCTCAGTGGATTTTACCACCATTTTCGCTACCAATCTCAACACCCGGGTTCGATTCCACTCGGTGGCAAACGTTTTTGATTTCTGTGTGAACCATTTTTAGACGATTCTCAATCACTTTAGAGCTTGAATTCTGGAAAATTTCAATTTCTCGAAATTCCAGAACTCCAGCTCTAGAACATTCTAAAACTGTCTGAAAATGGTCTACACAGAAATCAAAAAGTTCTGCCACCGAGTGGAATCGAACCCGGGTGTTGAGATTGACAGCGAAATTGGTGGTAAAATCTCACTGCGCCAACTGATCATTTTTTGTAAAATCGCCCAAAAATCAATAAAAATGCGATGGAAGGTGAGGCGTTCTATATGACCTATTTTGCTTCCGGATTCAAAAAATATTTCTAGGTTACGGTAGTTGTCGTTGTGAGACCTTCTCCTTACCCTCCGTCCCTATCACATCTTCCATAATCGCTTTTATCTCCTCATCCCTCGAAATCTTATCATGTGTACTATCAGTCATCACATAATAGATTCTCTCCCGTGCCAACGCCTCCAGAATCTCCAGAATCTCCATTGTCGTCGTCTTCTCCGGCAACTCGTCCTTCTCGATTCCTCCAAGCTCATCCATCGCCACGTGTAGTCTCTCCACATTCTGAAATGCGACATCTAGGGCTTCTTCTAACTGCTCGCCACGTGTCTCCTCTCCATCCAACTCAATCATCACCGTCTTCTGATTCCTTCTCATCGCCACAATCATATTCATACTCGACGCCTTCAGCTCCTCTTGACCTGGATTCACGTGGAAGATCTTGCCACGTGGATCCATGGAGACTCGAATAGCCGCTAAGGGGCCGTTGAAGGGGGCTGAGGAGATGTGAAGAGCTGAGGAGGCTGCGTTGATGCCTAGCATGATCTGATCAGCGTTCTCATCGAGAGCCAAGGGTTTGCAGATGACCTGGAAGAGAAATTGGGATTGCTTCACAAAATCTAAAAAATTCGAAAATCTCAAAACTCAAAAAATCCTAAAATTCGAAAAATTTGAAAAATCCGAATAGTAAGAATCCAAATATCCAAAAATACAAGAAATCCCGAAATCCCAAAATTCCCGGAAATTCAAAAAACCTATAAAATCCAAAAAATTTAAAATTTTGGATTTTCGGATTTTTCGAACTTTATATATTTTAAAAAATATTTTGAGAATTTTGAAAATCTCTAGTTTTTGAAACATTTAAATTTTGAAAATTTAGCATTTTTGAAGATTTTTAGGATTTTTGCTTTTTTTCGAATTTCCGAGATTTTTGAAAATTGAAAATAAATATAGCATTTTCTGAGAATTTTTGGTTATTTGGATGTTTTGAATTTTCAAGATTTTTAGAATTTTAGAATTTTTTAAAGTTTAGAATTTTGAAAATCTTGAATTTTGGGTTTTTTTTTGGATTTTTTGGACTTTTAAGAAAGTTGGAAATCGAAATTTTTGGATTTTTTTTTGAAATTTTTTAAATATTCAGGATTTTTAGGTTTTCAGGCTATTTTAGGATTTTTCGTATTTTTCGAACTTTATGGATTTAAAAATTTTTTTGAGAATTTTGAAAATCTCTAATTTTTGAAACATTTAAATTTTGAAAATTTAGCATTTTTCGAAGATTTTTAGGATTTTTGCTTTTTTTCGAATTTCCGAGATTTTTGGATTTCAGCAATTTGAAAATTTCAACTTTTTGGACGTTTTTTTTTTTGAAAATTCAGCATTTTTTGAGAATTTTGAGTTTTTAGATTCATCGGATTGTTGACTTTTTTGGATTCGGATTTTTAAAAATTTTTTTAAATCGGAAAATTCGAAAAAATCATTTTTTGGAATTTTTTAAAATTTTGAATTTTGAAAATCTCGATATTTCGGATTTTCGAAAATTCTCAAAACTCTAGAAATCCGGAAAATCTAAAAATCTAAAAATTCCAAAAATTCCAAGAATCTAAAAATCCTAACAATCCTAAAAATGTCCAAATTTTTCGAATTTTTGGATTTCTCTATTTTCCGGTTTTTGTTTTTAAGATTTTTTGAAAAAAAAATCTACCTGTGTCTCATAGGAATTGGCTGGCATCAGTGGCCTTATCGACCTATCAATGGCTCTGGAAATTAAAATCTCGTTATCCGATTGGCTCAACTCTCGACGTAGGAAATTGGTGGGAATTCGGCCGACCGCTGAGGCAGATGGTCTGAAATTTTGAAAAAAAATTAATTTTTTCAATTTTTATAGTTTTCTGACCTATATTCAACCTGAAGAGGCACACCATTCCCATCTCCCTGCTTCTGTTTCCTCTGTACTACTGTAGCCATCACTGAATTGTCTCCAGAAGACGCTACAACTGCAGCTGACGCGAATCTAGCCATATGACCTGTCTTTAATTCTAGCGAATTTTTCCCATTAAAATCTACCGACACAGATCTTTCATTTCCAGCTAGCCGATATTCTCGTCTGAAATTAAAAAAAATTAAAAATTTCAGAAGAAAACTTCTTACGAGCTCCACCGCTTGGAATATCGTAGAGGTAGCTGAGGAATCCGCATTTTCTGACAATTTTTGATCTGAAAATTTCGATTTTCGGGTTGAAAATTGGCTGGAAATTCTGTTTTTATGAGATTTTTATTGTTTAAAAAATAATAATTTATAGGTTTAAGAATTGCGTCATCAAACTCTACTGGCGCAATTGTCAACTCCTTAGCGCAATTCTGGTGCAAAGAAAAAAATTAATTTATTAATGGAAAAGCTGCATGTATTTTTTAGGTTTTGAGCTAGATTTTTTTGTTTTTCCTTTTTTTGAAATCTAAATTTTTGAATTTTCCAGCTATGGACGATGATGGGCCACCCGGGAGCTCAGGTAGAAGCTCAAAAATTTCAAAAAATCTCCAAAGAAAAAAAATAATTGCAGGCGCCTCCCGCGGCTATTGGAAGCAAAATTTGTACCTTTTACAAGAGAAAGCGCCGAAGCCGAATGCCGTTCAGTGCCGGCGGCCGGTGCCGAATAAGCCACGCCATTTTGGCACCGAATTTCATGGGCTAATTGATAGAAATGAGGTTTTGAAAGGGAAAAAACAGCATTTTTCTTTGAAAAGAGGATTTTTCAGGCAGAAAGGATGCTTCTAGAAGTCGGCGAGGGGTCGTATTTGGTTAGAGAGTCGATTCGATCGAGAGATGCGTGCACGCTATGTATGGTCTTCGATGGAAAGGTTATGAATTATAAAGTGAGGGAAAAAAGCGATAAAAAAGCTGTAAAATGTGAGAAAATTCAATTTTCTTGCCATAAAAAGACATTTTTGAATCAACATATGCTAAATTTTTGCTATAATAACCATTTTTCGACTAATTAATTAAAAATAGCTCTATCTCGATTTCTAGCTCTACTACGATGGACAATTCTATGTTGGCGAGAAGCGTTTCGATACGATGGATCTTTTGGTGGCCGATGGCTTGATTTCCATGTTTGTGGACCTTCATGCAGCGGATTATATAAAGCGGATGGCCGATGAAGCGATTTATGAGGATAGGTAGGTTTTTAAAGCTGAAAATTGTCAAAAAATGCTCAATTTAGCTTGATTTCGAGCTTTTTCAGCTAATTTTTTCTACAAAAATGACTATTTTGAGCTAGAAATGGTCTAAAAATGCTCATATTAGCTCGATTTTCCAGCTTATTTTTGACACAAATCAGCCAAAATCCATGAAAACTGGCTTGAAATCATTGAAAATAGCTTCAAAATCGTTAAAAATATACTCAGGATACATGAAAAATGGACCTAAACGATGGGAAATAGACCGAAACACTAGAAAAAAGATTTCAAAATTTTTGGAATTGTCCGAAATTAGTCTAAAATGGCTAAAAATGGACCAAAATTCTAGGGAAAATGATCCCAAAACTGTCTGAAAATTCGAAAATGACGATTTCAAGCTAGAAATAAGCTAAAAATGCTCATTTTAGCTCGATTTTTCGAGTTTTCAGCTTGTTTTAAGCTATTTTCCAGCCCCTACTCCCGCTACACCAACGCCGCCACCACCTCAGACATCGTTCGTCGACCGGTGACTCGTGCTCACAATTTCACCTCGTACACCTTCAAAGCTCCCCATTATTGTGATTATTGTCGGAATTTCCTGTGGGGGTTGGTCCATCAGGTTTGTTTTTCCTTAAAAAATGCGATTTTTACCCCAAAAATTGCCTTAAAAATCAAAAAGTTGACGATTTTTCAGCTGAAAATCTGTAATTTTGAGCAAAAAATCTCATTTTTAGCGTTTTCTAGTCTCAAAACCTCATAAAAACAGCGAATTTCGACCCAAAAATTGAAATTTCAAAGGTTTTTTGGCTGAAAATCTGGAATTTTAAGCTAAAAATCCGCATTTTTAGCGTTTTATAGCCAGTTTTTTGTCTGAAAAATAGGCGTTTTCAAGTATTTTCAAAATTGGAAAGACTTTAGGCGTTTTTAGGCTAAGAATTCTCAAAAAGCGGCCACTGTTGACCTATTTTTAGGTTAAAAATTATCACATTCGAGCATTTTTACATAAAAATATTGAATTTTTGACCTAATTCAGGCTAAAAATCATCAAATTCAAGCTTTTTCGACATAACAATTATGATTTTTGGCCTATTTTCAGGCTAAAAATCATTAAATTACAGCTTTTGTGACACAAAAATCATTATTTTTGACCTATTTTAGGTTAAAAATCATTAAATTCAAGCTTTTTTGACATAGAAATTATGATTTTTGACCGATTTTCAGGCCCCCCATGGCTTAAAAATGTCCATTCTTTTCCAGGGAATGCGTTGTGAGGACTGCGGATTCGCCGCTCACAAAAAGTGCTCTGAAAAGACGCTCCACGACTGTGTGCCCGATTGTAAATATGTGAAAAGGATGTTCGGAGTGGATATCACCACTTTGTGCATGGCTCATGGCACTGATATCCCACCAATTGTGTCGCTTTGTATTAACGAGGTGGAGACACGTGGATTGAATGTCGAGGGCATTTATCGGGTGTCTGGAAGCTACGATCATATGGAGAAGCTGAAACAGCAGTGCGACTCTAATCAGTTTGTGGATTTGGCGGCGGTAAGAAAGTAGATTTCGTGAAAAACAGCTTTGAAATCGTTTAAAATGAACCCTAGTAGTCTTGAATAGCCCGAAATTAGTCTAAAAATTGCTAAAACTAGACCCAAAAAATCCAGGAAAAATGCGCCTAAAATTGTCTGAAAATTGGTTATTCCTATCGATGTAAATAATGAAAAATATCGCTAAAAATATAACTAAAAATGGACCCAAAATTCATGAGAAATGAGCCCAAAATATGGAAAATAGACTAAAAATAGCCTAAAACAGTCCGAAATTAGTCAAAAATGGCTTAAAATTGACCAAAAATGCAGGAAAAAATGGACCTTTGGGCTATTTTCAGTCTTTTTTTCATAATTTTGGTCCATTTTTCATGATTTTGGGGTCCATTTTCAAGGATTCATTTTGACGCTATTTTTTATGGATTTCGGCTGATTTGTTATGATTTTTGATCAATTTTAAAGCTATTTTTCATCAAAAACCACATAACTTCCAGGTTGCCGACATCCACACGGTCTGTGGTCTTCTAAAACTCTACTTCCGCCTCCTCCCCCAACAGCTGATCCCATTCAGTGTCCATAAACAGCTTCTAGTCGCTTATCAGGAGACGAATCAACGGGCGACACACGAGAGAGAACGAGGGCTGAGGAAGGTGATGATGGAGCTGTCAGATGCCAATATTATCACGCTTGGAGCGGTTTTGGCGCATTTGAAGAAGGTAAAATGGGGGCAAGATAGGCCTGAAATAGGCCTACAAATCCAATTTTCGGTCTATTTTTAGCCATTTTATACTAATTTCAGACTATTCAAGGCTATTTTTAGTCCTAAAAAATCCTAAAAAACTTCTAAGAAGTCCTGAAAAGCTCCTAAAAAGTCTTAAAAAGGTCCTAGAACACCTAAAAGACCCTATAAAGTACTGAAGAGCTCCTAAAAAACTCCTAAATGTTCGAAAAAGTCCTGAATAGTCCTAAAAAGGCCCAAAAAAGCTCTTGAAAGCTCCAAAAAAGTTTCTTAGAAGCTCAAAAAATTGTCTAAAAAGCCATAAAATGTCCTGAAAAGCTCCTAAACAGCTCCTAAAAGCTCCCAAAAAGCTCTAAAAAGTCCTAAAAAGCTGCTAAACAGCTCCTTAAAAGGCTCTAAAAAGCTCCAAAAAGCCCCAAACAGTCCTAAAAAGCGAGTTTTCCCCCATTTCCAGGTCGCCGATCACAGTTCCAAAAACAAAATGACCGTTGAGAACCTGGCGACGATCTTCTCGCCGACACTATTCTGTTCGGGCAGCATTCCGGCGATGCCCAACCATCAGTTGCTCCATTTTCTCATCAACAATCCACGTGTCGTGCCGAAGCATCGTTAGAATCCAGGAGGCTCCGCCCACTTTATATACAATTTTTAAATGCATTTTTAAAAAATATTTTTCGGGTACATATCAATCTTGTGTGCTTTTTTCCCCTTCCCCCCTACGAATCCAGTAATTTTGCATAATTTTTTTCAATTTTCTATTGTCAAAATCACTCAAATCTCCCCCCACTTTAAATACCTACAGTACCGGTCCATGAGATATAGAAAAAACGAATTTTTTAGCTGATTTTTGGTATTTTTAAGAGTCTAGAACTCGATTTTCAAGTTTCCAATCACTTTGAAAACTTTGAAGGATGTAAAACTGACCTAAATTGAAAATTTTGCATTTATAGAATTTTTTGAAAATTCCTAGATTTCCAATAGACCCATTTTTCACGAAAAACTAAACAAAACCCCTGAAAATTTAAAATCTTTTTTTTTAATTCTGAAAAAAATGCTGGTTTTTCGAAATTCTCGCTTTTTTTTGCTGAAAAATGACTGAAAATACCTAAAAAATCGAGATTTTTGTCCGTCAAAAAATCAGAAAATCGCAAAATTACGGTCTGAAAAACTCAAAAATCTGAAATTTTCGACTTGAAAATTCATAAAAATGGATATCTATGACCCGAGAAATCTGAAAATTTTAAAAATTTTAAGCTAGAAAACTCTGAAATTCTGGAAACTTTGGCTTAAAAAGCTCAAAAATCTGAAAATTATTCTGGAAATGGAAAAATAGGGTTTTTAGCCTTAAAAATGGTAAAAATCTGGAATTCGGGAAACTTTCAAAATATGAATTTTATGAATTTTCAAGTCGAAAATTTCAGAATTTCAAGTTTTTCAGACCGAAATTTTGCGATTTTCAGATTTTTTTAAGGGTCAAAAATCTCGATTTTCATGTGTTTTCTGTTATTTTTCAGCCAAAAAAAATTCGGGAAAATTTGACACTAAAAACTCAAAAAAACAGCATTTTTTAAAATTAAAAGTTTTCAAATTTTCCAGGTTTTTGGTCAGTTTTTCGTGTAAAATGGGTCTTTTGAAAATCTGGGAATTTTCAAAAAATTCTATAAATTCAAAGTTTTCAATTTAGGTCTGTTTCACACCCTCCTAAGTTTTCAAAATGATTGGAAACTCGAAAATCGAGTTCTAGACTCTTAAAGGAGGCCAGACACCAAAAAAAAAGTTTTCCTGATATTTTGCATAGAGAACCCCCATGAGGAGTTGAACTCATGACAGGCAGCTCAGGGGTACAGCGCCGCTACCGGCTGAACTACGGGGGCGCGAAGGCGCCTGACGACCGATGGTCTACATAAGCGCGGCGCGATTTCGGCCCCCGAACTGCCCCCGAAATTTTTGCTGTCTCGCCTCCTTTAAAAATACCAAAAATCAGCAAAAAAAATTCGTTTTTGTATATCTCATTGACCGGTACTGTAGGTATTTAAAGTGGGGGGAGAAAGAGGTGGAAATGGCTGAAAATGCCAAAAATCCACTGAAAAATGCGTTTTTTTTTTGTATTTTTCACTGACCTGGTATGCTATATATTTTGCATTTTTTCATACATTTTTTCGGGTCCCTATCAATCTTGTGTGCTTGTTTTCCCCTACAAATCCCCAGTTTTTGCATAATTTGTTTTTCAATTTTTAATTTTTGTCAAATTCACTCAAATCTCATTTGTTCTTCTTATACTATATATATTATTTATTTATATCTTTGCAATTTATATGAAATGTGAATCTCAGAACAAAAGATATTGAATTCCTATCCCTTTCTCTCTCTCTCTCTCTCTTTTTGTCTGCGTCTCTCTTGCCTCCTCTTATCTCTCGTTGCCTCCTCGCCTCACTGGGGGGTTGCATATATTGATTTTCGGTTTTTCAGACACCCTGTCGTTTTTTTTTTGTCTTATCAAAATTTTTTTGGGGCTTATTGGGACCTAAATAAGGGGGGTAATTAAGACGTAATTAGGTTAAAAAAGGGGGGGGGGGCGGAGCTTATTTTCCTTTAAAAATTCCTTACTCACTTTATGACTCATTGATGGGTCAGACTGTTTTTGTGTTCTTTTTTTTCAATTTCCGAATTTTTAATGTTTTATTATCTCAACTTTTCTTAAAACTTGAAATTTTCCCGAAAATTTTAGATTTCCAGCCATGCAAATCTCGTCAACCTCATCGAATAGTCACTATGCGAACATGTCGGATATTCGAATGACCGTATCCTGTCCGCCGGAAACGTTTGAGGATACGGTACCATCTAAACAAGTCAAAAAAGAGATCTCGTTTGTGATTCAGAGGCCCGAGAGGCCTGGGGAGGTGTGTATTTTGCCCTGTGCGCCTTTAAAAATGAAAATCCTGGAATAATTCATAGCTAGCGGAATTCGTCTAGTTTCGAGCTTTAAAATGAGTATAATCATGACATACTTTCCTTGAAATCGATTTTTGAACATTTTGGACCCCCTATGCGCCTTGAAAATTGTCAATTTTCGAATTCAAAGGAACATAGTCGTCTTTATACTCATTTTGAAGCCTGTGACACACAAAATCCAAATCTGAAGACAGAAACTGATTTTGGCTGAATTTGACCGAGTTTCGGTAGATTTTCCTGGTGCGGAACAGCCTAAAATCAACCTTAACTCAGACAAATTCGGTTCAAAATTTATGAGAACAATATTTTTGAAATTGTCGTGTAGAAAGCTTCAAAATGAGTATAATCATGTCCCACTTCCCTCAAATTCGATTTTTGGACATTTTTGGACCCCCTATGCGCCTTTAAAGTTGTCAACTTTCGAATTCAAAGGAAAATAGTCGTGTTTATACTCATTTCAAAGCTTCCAACGCGCTGAACTCAAAATTTCAAGTTTCATCGAAAAATCTTGAAGAATAAGAAAGTTTAGGAGGAAAACTAACTTTTTCATACCCACCTATTTTTTGTTATGTTTATAACTTTGTCGGTTTTCGAGATTTTGAATTTATGCTTCTATATCTGAATTGAACTTTTGGAGAGCTTCCAAATGAGTATACTCATGACCCACTTTCCTTAAAATCGATTATTGAACATTTTTGGACCCCCTATGCGCTTTTAAGGTGTCAATTTTCAAATTCAAAGTCACATGGCCGTGAAAAATAGTTGTTTAAAACCAATGTAAATAATCAAAAAATGCCTAAAAACACAAAAAAAACCAGTTAAAACTAATTTCCCGAGCATTTTTCCAAAAATTGTCCAAATGGCGCAGTGGGATTTAACATCAAAAATCTACCAATCTCAACACCTGGGTTCGAATCTTTCCGGTGTCAAAACTTTTTTGCTTTTGTTTTAGAGCATTTTCAATCATCTAGAAATCTTAAAAAGATGGGAAATTGAGATTTTCGAAAATTTGGAAAACATATTTTTTAATGAAAAAATCCAAAATTCCAGACACATTCTCATCACGGCTCGAAACGAAGCTCCGTATCGGATTCAGAAGAGTACGATGACTTTCCGGAAGAGGAGACTCGAATGAGAATGTCCTCCTCGGTTATGATCCAAATGCACATTATCAGAATCATGAGATTTGTGATACGAATGATTATGTGAATAATCCATTTGCAATTCAACAATTGAAACAACAACAACAAGCGACTTCTCGTGTGCAATTTCAATTGGATAATTTGGAAAATAAAAGGAAAAAGGAGCAAGTTCCAGTGGAGAGCAATCATCCCGAAACTGATCGATTCGGCTTTTTTGTGATGGATGGATTGAGGTGATTTGATCTAGGTTACTGTAACAGATATCGAACATTTGTCAACTGATTAAATATTGCTGATATTATGATGAACATTTTGCTAGTTGACAACTTTTTGTTATCTTTAACAGAAAATGCGAGATTTCAGCTCAAAGTGAACGTTAACTTGGTCTCAATTTTGGCCGACTAGAGTGTAGTTGCTATTTCCCTTTATAACTTTTTTCAAATTCGATATTTTTCAACATTTCAAGTTGGAAAATAGAGGTGTTAAGACAGGCTACAAAATGATATTTTTATCAGTTGACAGCTTTCTGATTTCTTTCATGGGAACCAAGACATATGGCCGCAAAGGTGAAGGTCGGTAGCCAACAGTGTACCCAAGCTGGCATGCGCCGCGTTGTTAAATTTGAGCCAATTTATCTCGCTTCCTAGGAAAGATATGAAAATTTTGTCAACTAAT
Source organism: Caenorhabditis briggsae (assembly GCF_000004555.2). NCBI lineage: Eukaryota > Metazoa > Nematoda > Chromadorea > Rhabditida > Rhabditidae > Caenorhabditis > Caenorhabditis briggsae. The sequence goes on from NC_013490.2 coordinate 662,351, forward strand.
AAAATGTTACTGGTATTATGATGAATGTTTTATCAGTTGACAACTTTTTGATATCGTTCACAGAAAACGAAATATATGGGCTCAAAGTTTAAAAATTCTGAAAAAAAACATTTCAAATTTCAGCTCATCTCCCCAATTGGACCCAAAAGTGTTGCGTCGTCGTGAGAAGAAATGGATTCAAATGTTGGATAATTGGAGATATTTTATGGATGAAAAATTCGAGCTAGTCAAGGCCAGATGTCGAAAAGGAATACCGCCAAGTCTACGAGGCCGCGCATGGAAATATCTGTGTGGAGCCACTTTTCAAATGGAAGTCTCCGCGAATCGATTTGTTTTTGATGTGCGTTTTTTTAAGCTCAATTATCTCGGTTCCTAAGAAAGATATTGAAAATGTGTTAATTGATAAAATATTGGTAATATTATGATAAATAATTCATCAATTGACAAGTTTTTGATATCTTTCAAAGGAAACGAGATAAATTGATTCAACGTTGACAGTTTTGGTAAACTGTATGGTTCTACAAAAGCAATTAAACCTATTTCGATTTTTCAAACTTTCAGTATATAATTATAGAAGCTTAAGCTTTGTTTTTGTAATTAACCACTTTTTTGTAGGTACTCTAGTTTTTGAGATATGCGCCTTTAAAGTTGGCGCACCCTCTTGACTTCCCAGGCAGAAGAGAGGCGAGACAACTTTAAAGGCGCATATCTCAAGAACATGTTATGCTGCAGGAATATTAAAATTATATTAATGTTTCATTATTTTGGGTTCTACATTTTTGTAAGTGCCCACTTTTCCA
>NC_013490.2:663446-687054 GCF_000004555.2 Caenorhabditis briggsae
GCCAGTAGACCGGCAGATCTGATATCATCGCCACTGTGGTGGAATTCTCAAAAACTACGGTAGCTAGCAGAAATTAGTAAATTACGAAAATATGTCAATTTTCATGCTGAGCAATTTTGCAGTTGACAACATTTTTATTGCTATCATCCTTCTAGAGATATGCGCCTTTAAAGTTGGCGCGCCCTCTTGGCGCACCACTGGTGGCGGCACCAGGCGGAAAGAAGGAGCGCCCATTTTAAAGGCACATATCTCAAAATTCAATGATGCTACGGAAATACCGAAACTATTAAAATATTTTATCTTTTATTTTCTACATTTTTGTAATTAACCACTTTTTGGTAGGTACTGTAACTTTTGAGATATGCGCCTTTGAAAATGGCGCGCCTCTCCACTTGGCGCCATGGGAGGGGGGAGCGCGCCAACTTTAAAGGCGCATATTTCAAAAACGACGGTAGTTAGAAAATAGTTGTCAACTACAAAAATGAAGCTTTATTTTTAATTAGTATGATCTGAAAATTTCAGGACAATTGAAAAAGTTTGAATTGCTTTCGTACAGGATTGCAAATTGAGCCAATTAGGATCAATTACTTCTGGAAAATTAGGAATTTTTTTGCAATTTCAAAACGTTAACATTTTCAGTACTGTGTGAAACAAGCGGGCGATCCAAAATGGAATGAGGATATTCAGAAGGATCTAAGCAGGCAATTCCCGGAGCACGAGATGTTTGCAAGAGTTGGAAAGTTTGGAAATAATGGGTTAGTTTTAAAAAGCTGAAATTCTGAAAGTCGAATTTTTCTAATTGAAACAATAACGAGTGTTTTTCAGAAAAAACGACCTATTCGATTTGCTCAAAGCCTGGACCGTCCTTCATCCGGAAGAGGGTTACTGTCAAGGACAGGCCCCGATAGCTGCGGTTCTTCTGATGCACATGCCAGTTCGTGACGCCTTCTACTGTTTTGTCCAAATCTGTCATAAATATCTGCCCGGATACTACAGTAGTGGTTTGGAAGCAGTACAAGTGGATGGAGATATTCTTGTAAAGATGTTGAAGGAAAAATCGAAACTGACTTATCGACATTTTGTAAGTTTTCAGGATTTTTATTGGAAATAGAACGAAATAGATAGCAGATTTGAAATAAGCAGGAAAAATTAGTCTAGATGGATTTTTGTAGAGTATTCTAGCTACACTTTTGAGCTTTATGGGTTACGGTAGCACCAAAAATACGCAAACACCGAATACATCATATTCTACGACACTTTGAGGAATCGATCTGAAAATTTGAATGTAAACTAAATTGAGGGTGCTAGAAACGAATTTAACATCAGAATTGAGCTAGTAATGAGTAGAAAGTCGAGAAGTCAAAATTGACGTATCGAACAGTTGCAAGTTTTCAGGATTTTCATCAGCATTAAAGAAAACTACACAGCAGATTCGAAATCAGCTAAAAAATTGGTCTAGATGAATTTTTGTAGAATTTTCCAGCGATAACTTTGAGTTTTCGGGATTACGGTAGCACCAAAAGTACGCAAACACCAAAACTTACGACACTTTAAAGAATCAATCTGAACAATATAGTCTCGACTAAATCGATGGTGCTAGAAACGAATTTAACAGCAAAGTTGAGCTAGCAACCACCCAAAAGTGCGAAAATTCTCTTTGAGAAAATGAAGGAAAAGTCAAAATTGACATATCGACATTTTGTGCGTTTTTTTTCGGGGTTACGGTAGCACCAAAAGTACGCAAACACCCGGAACATCATATCTTACGACACTTTGAGGAATCGATCTGAAAATTTGAATCTAGGCTAAATCAGAGTCGCTAAAAACGACACGGATATCAAAATCGAGCTAATAATAACCCAAAACCCGTTATTCCAGAAACAGAACGGTGTAGATCCGGCGCTATACATGATCGAGTGGTTTATGTGTGTCTTCTGCCGTACACTTCCATGGCCTACCGTACTCCGCGTCTGGGATATGTTCCTGTGTGAAGGCGTCAAAATTCTATTCAAAGTCTCGTTGATTTTGTTGAAATACGGTCTGGGGACGCCGTCACAAATTAAGCAATTTCCTGATATGCCAGCGATTGTGACAAGGTTGAGGAATCTGCCAGCTGAAATCAAGGAGGAGGAGTTTATAGTGCAAAAGGTAGGATTTTGAGCTAGAAAAGTCAATTATTGATTTTTTTCAGATTTCCGAGATGACTCTAAACGATGTGGAAATGGAGAAAATGCACTTTATCGCGATGAAAACTCGACAAATGCGTTTTGATTAATTTTATTTCGTTAAAACCCGCCCTATACTTTGAGCCCATATATCATTTCCTGTGTAGGATATCTAGAAATTGTCAACTGATGAAATATTTCTGATACTGTGATGAATATTTTATCAGTTTACAGATTTTTGATATCTGTTATAAGAAGCGAGATAAATTGGCTCAAGTCGACGCTTGCTAGCTGAGCTACACGTTCGGCTCCCGACCTCTGAACTTTGAGCTCATATATCTCGGCTCCAGTAAAAGATATCAAAAACTTGTCAACTGATAAATTACTTATCATAAAATAAGCAACTTTTTGTCAGTTGATTATTTCTTGCTATCTCTTACAGGAACCGAGATAATTGAGCTCAAAGTATAGGGCGAGCTCCATTTTTTCAAACTTTCCAAAACTTTCAAAATTCCGTTTTAAAGGTGCTCTATTGAGAATATATCCCTGTGCTCATTATTTTCTTTGTTAATATTTCTTTTTTGTATTGCTTCTTGCCCATACCTCGATTCAAAAAACGCCATAAATAAATGTGATATCAATGTTTTGAATTTTTTCTGGAAATCGTAAAGGAAGCCAAAACTACTGACATCAGAGATTTTGAAATTTCTAGAAAGGAAGCCAAATTTTTTTCTAGAGTTGGTTTTGTGATGATTCCAGAAGTTTCCAGTCTAAAATAATCGAAAACAGCTTGAAATAAGCTTTTCTTGCTTCATTTTCGACCTAGTTGGATTACTGTAGCGCCATTCTGTGAGTTTTCAAGATTTTCATAAAGATCAGAGAAAAATGATCAGCAGATTCAAAATCAGCGAAACAATTGGTCTAGATGGGTTTTTGTAGAACCTTCTAGCGAATTGTTTGAGTTTTCCGGGTTACGGTAGCACCAGAAGTACGCAAACGCCCGGCACATCATATTCCACGACAGTTTGCGGAATCGATCTGAAAATTTGTAATTAGGGTAAATCAAGGGTGCTGAAAATGAATCGGGCATTAAAATTTAGCTAGAAAATACCCGAAAGTGGATAAGCCAAAATTGACATATTGACATTTTTTGAGTTTCCAGGATTCTCATTTGGATCAGTAACAAATGGATAGCAGATTTGGATTCAGCATAAAAAAATAGTCTAGATGGGTTTTTCTAGAATCGTCTAGCGGTACTTTTGAGTTTTCGGGGTTACGGTAGCACGAAAAGTACGCAAACACCCGGAACATCATATTCTACGACACTTTGAGGAATCAATCTGAAAATTTGAGACTAGACTAAATCGAAGGCGCTAGAAACGAATCCAGCGCCAGAATTGAGCTACGCAAGTCTTGAAAAGTGATGTTTCAAAATTCATTGGGATCCATGTCTTGAAATTGAACCTTGTTCTTTTCTTGTGAAGGAAATTCCCCTTGGAAAAAAACTAAAACTTTGTTAACCCAAAAAACTCTTCATTTTTATTTTCTCGGGAGAATAAATTCGGGGTGCTCGGCGCCTTTTTGAAATTCAATTTATTTCGTGTCTCCTAAGCATTGTGTGAAGAAAAAAAAAGTAGAAGATGTGCGAAATTCCGTTATCTCCTCATCCTGTCTCTCTCTCTCTCTCTCTCTCTCTCTCTCTCTCTCTCTCAATTTTTGCTCTTTGTGTGTGTGCTCCAGAAGACATTCCTTTTTGTCATCGTCAACGTCTTCTGAAGATTCTGGACCGGCGGCGTTTTTTTCGTCCACAAATCATGATGGAGGGCATTTGCCCTAATGAAATTCCTTCTATTTCTCATTACATCTTGGGAAAAACGAAGGGAAATGACTTTTTCCAGAAGGGTCATGATTTTTTGGAGCCGTCTCTTTTTATGGGTCACTTCTAGGATTTTCCATTAGCTTAAGAATTCCAGAAGATCCCTTTTCTAACAGAAAGAACTTCAAAATGAGTACAAGCATGGCTAGAATTCTTCCATGCGCCTTTAAAAATTAATTCTTTCGAACAAATTTTGTAGCTAACTGCATTTATTTTTTTTAGAGCTTTAAAATGAGTATAATCATGACCTACTTACCTTAAGTTCAATTTTTGGACCCCTGTGCGCCTTTAAAGGGTCAAGTTTCCAGTTTAAAAGAATATAATCGTGTTTGTACTTATTTCAAAACTTGTAACACACAAAATTTAAATTCTGAATTGAAAAAATAGTTCTGGCAGAATTTGACCGAGGTACGATGGATTTTCTGAGCCTAGTCCGAACATCCTACAACTGAAAATCAACCATAACTCAGCCAGATTTCGTTCAAAGATTCTCAAAGTTAAATATATGAACTTGGCGTGTCGAGACCTTTAAAATGAGTATAATCATGACCCACTTTCCTTAAAATCGATTTTTGGACCCCCTATGCGCCTTTAAAGGGTCAAGTTTCCAGTTTAAAAGAATATAATCGTGTTTGTACTTATTTCAAAACTTGTAACACACAAAATTTAAATTCTGAATTGAAAAAATAGTTCTGGCAGAATTTGACCGAGGTACGATGGATTTTCTGAGCCTAGTCCGAACATCCTACAACTGAAAATCAACCATAACTCAGCCAGATTTCGTTCAAAGATTCTCAAAGTTAAATATATGAACTTGGCGTGTCGAGACCTTTAAAATGAGTATAATCATGACCCACTTTCCTTAAAATCGATTTTTGGACCCCCTATGCGCCTTTAAAGGGTCAAGTTTCCAGTTTAAAAGAATATAATCGTGTTTGTACTTATTTCAAAACTTGTAACACACAAAATTTAAATTCTGAATTGAAAAAATAGTTCTGGCAGAATTTGACCGAGGTACGATGGATTTTCTGAGCCTAGTCCGAACATCCTACAACTGAAAATCAACCATAACTCAGCCAGATTTCGTTCAAAGATTCTCAAAGTTAAATATATGAACTTGGCGTGTCGAGACCTTTAAAATGAGTATAATCATGACCCACTTTCCTTAAAATCGATTTTTGGACCCCCTATGCGCCTTTAAAGAGTCAATTTTCAAATTTAAAGGAACATAGTCGTGTTTATACTCATTTCGAAGCTTATAACATATAAAATTCAAATCTGGAAACAAAAATAGTTCTGGCAGAATTTCACCGAGTTACGATGGATTTCTTGAACCTAGTCCGAACAGGCTACAATTGAAAATTAATCATAACTGAGCCAAATTTTGTTCAAGGTTTTTTATAATTACATATTTGAATTTGGCGTGTCGAGACCTTTAAAATGAGCATAATCATGACCCACTTTCCTTAAAATCGATTTTTGGACCCCCTATGCGCCTTTAAAGGGTCAATTTTCAAATTTAAAGGAACATAGTCGTGTTTATACTCATTTTGAAGCTTTTAACGCGCCGAATTCATAAATTTAGGTTTTATCGGAAAATTTTGAAAAATTCACAAGTTGTAATTCTTTTCAGTTTTTCATTCTGAAAACTTTTCTTTTGTTTTTTTTTGGTCCTCAAGATTTCTTCAGATAATAAAACGTTTTGAACCTATAAAGTTTTTTTCTGAAAATAATTAATTTAAGAAGTTCAGAGTTAATTAAATAGAACTTTTTTAAATTTCCAGACCAATTATTTTTTCTCCCCTATATTCTCTCTGGAATATTCGTCTTCTTTGTTTTCTCTCTTTTTCCCAAACCACAACCACCACTAAAGTGTCATATAATCGACAAAAAAATTAGAGAGTGTGAGAGATAGAGAGACGCAGAGAAAACATAAGGGGGGATCTTTTTTGCCGTCGACTGGAGAGCGGCAAATTATGAGCGGAAGAAAAAGAATTATGTAGAAAAAGAACTCATAATGTTCCGTTTTTTAATTATTTTTGGCTCTTTTGAAAATAAAAAAAATCCCTAAATTTTCTTTTTTTTGCTCCTTGGAGCACAAAAAACGTTTAAGAAAATCTTGAAAACGATAGTCTCATATTTCTTTTTTGCTTTCTTAAAAATTCTTTTTTTTTCTAGAATAAATTTTGGAACTAAAAAATATGATTTTCAGAAAATCTGAAATTTAACAACATATGATTTAATTTGCAACAGTTTCCAAAATCCCAAATTCGTTTAATTTCAAGTTTTTCAGAATTTTCGATTTTTTGGATATTTCGAATTTCTTAAAATTTTTGATTTTTCAAACTTTTAGAATTTCTTACATTTCAAACCTTTGCTATTTTTCAGATTGTCCAATTTTTGGACGTTTCTGAATTTTTCTGTTTTTCGTAATTTTAGAATTTTCGGATTTTTGGAGTTTTTCAGAATTTTTTATTTTTCAAAAACATTCCATTTTTCAGAATTTGAGACTTTTTTTTGAATACTTGCAATATTTCAGAATTTTCTATTTTTTTTCCAATAGTTTCAGACAGTTTGCAAATTTAGGAACCCTCAAATTTCTCTTATCTTCATTTTTTAACCAATTCTTTTTAATTCAAAAAATAGTAATATTCCAGAAATGTCAACCTCAAACGCTTCAGACTTCCGAAATATAGAAGACGATGATTGTCAAGATGCCGCGTCGTGGATGGATTCAGATGCGTCACGTCTTCGGGAGAAGCAGTTTCTATTATCTTGTGAGCGAGGAGATATCGGAAGTGTCCGGAAACTGTTGGCTGGAATTTCAACCGAGAATTTTAATATCAATTGTTTGGATCCGTTGGGAAGGTGAGGGTTTTTCGAATTGATCTCGATTCCTAGAAAAGATATAAAAAAGTAGTCAACTGATAAAATGTTTGTCATAATATTAGCAACATTTTATCAGTTGTCAAATTTTTAATATCATTCACAGGAAATGAAACAAATTTGAAGTTGGTGCTTGTCGGCTGAGACCCGCGGCGGCTGCCAAACTTTGAGACAATTTATCTCGGTTACTATGAAAGATATCAAAAATTTGTCAACTAATGAAATTTTGCTGATAAAATGTTAAATAATTTATCAGTAGACACTTTTTTGATATATTTCACAAGAAATAAGATATATGAGCTCAAAGTAGACAGTTTGAATTTCCTGAAAAAACTACCGTAACCCGATGAATATATTCCTAGAAGTTTTACAAGCGAATTTTTCAAAATTTACATTTATAACTAGGACTTCAAGATAAATCCATATAAACACACCATATTTCCTCAAAATTAAAAAAAAAGTCCGGTGGAGCGAATTTGCATCATCGGAACATTGAAATTGTTTGAAACTAGTCATGTTTATACTCATTTTGAAGCTCTGAACATGTCAATTAAGAATATTTCTAGAAATCTTTGATTAGCTGAAAGTTTAAAAAGTTACAGTAACTTTGAAATATCTGAAAATGTTCTATTTTCAACCCAACCAAATTTTGTAGCTCAAAAAAGAGAGCAATTTTCAAAATTTCGTTATTATTCATTTTTGGTGTAAAAAAAGATAAATTGCACTATTCCAGAAAAAGGGCTGTGGGTGTCATTAAGCGCCAATTTTCAATTTAATTGGTCCCGGAAAATGGGAAATTGAATTTTTCTCCTCAAGTTTAGAAAAACCATTTTGTTTCAAATTGAAGTTGAATTTTTTTCAGTCTTAAAACTAGGCACCCAAAATTCTATTTAATCTAGAAAACAAGGTTTCATTTTTCCCCCCAAAAAAAAGTTCTCCAAAGTAACATACCACACATTTTTTTCCATCCATTTCCCTCCCATTTTTTGCAGAAATGCTCTTCTTATCGCCATTGAAAACGAGAACATTGAGATGATCGAGTTACTGCTGGACCACAATATTGAGGTTTCGTTTTCTTTGAAATTCTATACAAAAATTTATATATGAATCTCGAAAAAAAAGGAGGAAGCCAAAAAAAATCTATTTTTTGTTCTCTCTCCGAAATTTTATGTTTTTATGTTGCTCATTAAAATTTTCGCCAGCCTCTGGCTCTTTATATTTTTAGAGGGATTCCAATTTTTATATTGATTTTCGATTTTTTTCAATATTCAATTTTTTTAAAAATTTAATCAAATTTTCTGACTTTAATTATATTAACTTCCAATTAAAATTTTTTTTAATCTAAATTTCCAGACAGGCGACGCTATTCTTTACGCAATTGGAGAGGAGAACGTTGAAGCGGTGGAGATAATTGTGGAGCATTTGGAGAAAATGGACAAGTTTGATGCGGAGGTATAGAGATTTTCAAAAATTTTGTGAAAAATCCCAAAAAAGGGTTTTCCGGGCTTCAAAATGGATTTCTGATTTGGAAATTCTGAATGCAATTTTTAAAAACTTAGTTTTTCCAAGAAATTTTCAAATAGGTTTTTTGGGCTAAAATGAAAATTCTATGAAATTTTGGTAAAATATTTCAAAAGTACAAATTCAGAACTTTAGAAAGAGTATAAATATGATTTGGTTTGGAAAACTACAAGTCCAAATCTCTAGGAATTACCGTAATCCCTCTAATTTGTAGCTCATCCAACTCGTCAACTTTGAACTCTTATTTCTCATTTCCTGTGGAAGATAGCAAAAATATATTAACTTAAAAAATGTTTATCATAATATCAGCAATACTTTATCAGTTGACCGGTTTTTGATATCTTTTTCAGGAACTGAGATATGAGGTTTAAACGTTAAGAGGTCGGCAGCCGACCGCGTAGCTCATTATCAGCCAGCAAGCGCCGACCGTCTTTTAAATTTCAGCTCCGTTATCTCATGCCTTGTAAGAGATATCAAAAAATTGTCAACTGATAAAATATTGCTGATATTATGATAAACATTTTATCAGTTGAGCACTTTTTGATATCTTTTGCAGGAAGCGAGATAAATTGGCTTAAATTCAAGAGCTGCCGACTAGCTCTGCCGCCAAGGTCTGCTAACTATTAAGCAGACCTAATTATTAAGCAATCCTAATAAAAGTAAAAAATAAAGAGTTTAAGGTTATTTATTTTGCTAATCTAGATACTGATGCATTTATTTTCCAGCGACAAGGTGTGGAGATTACAGAACACTCCGCTTTCACCCCTGACATTACTCCAATCGTGTTAGCCGCTCATAAAGACAATTACGAGTGTATTAAGCTATTTCTGGACAAGAAGGGCACAGTACCCCATCCACACGACGTCAGATGTAGTTGTCCCGAGTGCTACGTGGCAAGAGAAGAAGACTCGTTGAGATTATCCAGGTCGAGAATCAATGCATATCGAGCGTTGACGAGTCCATCATTGATTTGTCTATCTGCAAGAGATCCGATTTTATATGCGTTTGAATTGAGTTGGGAGTTGAAGAGGCTTTCGTTCATTGAGAATGAATTTCGAACTGACTATGAGGTGAGCATCGAATTTAACAAGTTACCGTAACCACTATCGCAAGCTGCTCGGCCGCTGCCGACCTCTTAACTTTAAGCGCCTATATCTCCCTTCCTGTAGAAGATATCAAAAATCTGTCAACTGATAAAATGTTTATCATAATATCAAAAACATTTTATTAGTTAAAAATGTTTTGATACCTTTCACAGGAAACGAGATATTTGGGCTTAAAGTTAGGAATTCGGTAGCAGACCGTGTCTCAGTCAGCAAGCGCCGACTTGTCAACTTTGAGCGCCTTTATCTCATTTCTTGTAAAAGATATCAAAAAGTGGTCAACTGATAAATTATTGATGAAAACATAACCAATATTTTATTTGTGGACCAATTTTTGATATCTTTTACAGGAACTGAGATATATGGGCTCAAAGATAGAGTCTTGCTACTAGAGATATCACGGTATTTCTCTCAGGAACTCTCCCAAAAATGTCAAAAATTCTGTGTCCACATGCTGGACCAAGTACGAGGATCCAAAGAGCTAGAAGTGGTCCTGAACCATACAACCAATGCCTGGCATGATGTGACATCCGCCAACTATGGAAACCCTGAGAAGCTAGCTCGTCTGAAGCTAGCGATTCAACTATCCCAGAAAAGAGTGAGTTGGGTTTTCGAGAATTCAACTTTGTGCCAACTTATCTCGATTCCTATCAAAAATATGAAAAAGTTGTTCACTGATAAAATGTTTATCACAATACGAAAAGCGCATTATCAGTTGACACATTTTTGATATCTTTTCTAGGAACCGAGATATAAAGGCTTGACAATATAATATCTTTCAGTTCGTGGCCCATCCCAACTGCCAACAACTGCTTCTAGACATTTGGTATGAAGGTGTCGAGTCGGTGAGGTGCACTAATTTTATATACAAGGTAGGGATCCTGCTGTAGGTGCAAAAAATCAAAAAAAATTCCAGCTAATTTTCTACCTATTGGGAATGATGAGTTTCCCATTATTCTCCTTGGTCTACCTTCTGGCTCCTCACTCTTCAATGGGACAGTTTGCCAAAAAACCATTCATCAAGTTTTTATCACATTCTGGGAGCTATATTTTTTTCTTAAGTGAGTTCCCAAAATTCTCAAAAGCCCAATTTCGAAAATGGTGAACTACAGTACTTCTTATCATGGCTAGCCAACGGATGAACGTCATCGATAATCTGCTTCGGACCGATGATGTGGATCGGAAGGAGACGCGTGGACCACCGCCTACAGTAATAGAATGTGCCATATTTTTATGGGTGCTAGGTTAGTTTTTTGGGATTCAGTCTATCCTAAAACCTGTAATAGAAAAGCCCCTAACTTTAACTTTGAACCCATACGCGGTCGCCCGCCGACCACCTAACTTTGAGCCAATTTATCTCGGTTTTTGTAAAATATATCAAAAAGTGATAAACTGATAAAATATTGGTGCTATTATGGTAAACATTTTGTTAGTTAACAACTCCTTGATAGTTTTTACATTAACCGAGATAAATTGGCTCAAAGTCGGCGCTTGCCGGTAGAGCTACGCGATGACCTACCGACGTCTTGACTTTGAACCAGTTTATCTCGGTTTCTGTAAAAGATATCAAAAATGTGTGAACTGATAAATTGTCAATTATAAAACGAAAATTATTTTATCAGTTGACAAAGTTTTGATATCCCTTACAGGAACAAAGATAAATTGGCTTGAAAGTCATAAGGGATCTATTAGGGCTTTAAAAATTGGATAATTAAAAATTGATGATTTCAGGACTAATCTGGGTGGAAATCAAGCAACTCTGGGAGTGCGGTCTCTATAATTACTGTCGTAATTTATGGAATATTCTGGATTTTATCACGAATTCTCTGTATTTATGTACAACGGCGCTGCGAGTGGTCTCCTATGTGCAGGTAAGCTTAACGTTGAGCTCAATTATATTGGTTCCTATTAGAGATATCAAAAAATTGTCAATTAAAGAAATGTGGATGATATCATGATGAATATTTTATCAGTTGACAATTTTTTGATATCTTTCACAGTACCCGAGATAAGTTGGCTTAAAGTGTGTAGTCGGTGCTTTCCGGCTTACCTGCGGGATCCTCTGCCGCCCTCTTAACTTTGAACCTATTTATCTTGGCTCTTTTAATAGATATAAAAAATTCCAACTGATAAAATGTTTATCAGTTTATCACCAACATTATACAGTAGACCACTTTTTGATATCACTTATAGGAACCGAGATAATTGGGCTCAAAACTTGTGGGGGCTTTTTGAGGTCCGATCCGAAAATTTCTAAAATCAATTCCAGGTAGAGAAAGAAGCACTACAAGCGAATTCCGTTCACATCGCACGTCATCTGCCACGGCGAGACTGGGACGCCTGGGATCCGACACTTCTCTCTGAATGCTTTTTCGCAACTGCAAATATTTTTTCGTCATTGAAACTGGTTCATATCTTCACCGTTAGTCCACACTTGGGACCACTGAAAATATCGTTAGGTGAGTGGTTTGGCGGGAAATTCAAAAAATTTGAAAATTCTGAAATTTCAGGTCGAATGGTAATTGACATTGTAAAATTTTTCATGGTCTACGCGTTGGTCCTATTTGCATTTGCCTGTGGTTTGAATCAGTTGTTATGGTAAGCTCCTAAAACTTGTTGAAACAGAAATTCTTAATATTTTAAGGTACTACGCATCGATGCGACAAAACGAGTGCAATCTGTATGAGCAATACAAAAATGAGAAATCGTTGAGCTATAAATATGAGCACTTGAAAGAGTCGTGTGATGATAAATACAAATCTTGTTCGAGGTGAGTTTGAAGTCAATTATCTCGGTTCCTATAAGAGATATCAAAAATCTGTCAATTGATAAAATATTACTGATAACATGATAAACGTTTTAATAGTTTACCACTTTTTGATATCTTTTACAGAAATCGAAATAATTGGACTCAAAGTTCAGATATCGGCAGCCAACCGCATAGCTCAACCGGCGAGCGCCGACCTCCTATCTTTAAGCCAGTTTATCTCGGTTCTTGTAAAAGATATAAAAAATCTGTCGACTGTTAAAATATTACTGATAATGTGATAAGCATCTTAATAGTTCACTACTTTTTGATATCTTTTACAGAAACCGAGATAATTGAGCTCAAAGTTAAACAGTCGGCGATTGCCGGCTGAGCTACGCAGTCGGCTGCTGACCTCTCAACTGTAAGCCATATTATCTCGGTTCCTATTAGAGCTAGCAAATACTTGTAAATTGATAAAATATTATCATATTATCAGCAATATTTCATTAGTTTACAAACTTTTGATATTAAAAATTTCAGCATCTACCACACTGCTGAAACTCTGTTCTGGGCACTATTTGGCTTAGTGGATTTGACCCATTTTCGTCTAAAAGAAGACCATTTTTTGTCCGAATGGACGGGGAAAACGATATTTGGAAGTTATTGTTGTTGTTCAATTATAGTTCTATTAAATATGCTAATTGCTATGATGAGCAATTCATATCAATACATTTCGGATCAGGCTGATATCGAATGGAAATTCGCCAGGAGTCGATTGTTTTTGGGTTTGACTGAAGTTCCAGATTTTTTAATTTTTCAATTTTCAGAATACTTCGATGACACTGCCACTCTACCACCTCCTTTTAACATTGTCCCATCTCCAAAATCGATATATTACTGTAATTTTAAAAATTTAATTCTAGAAAGAATAATAAGAAAATTCCAGGCTTGAACTATCTGACAAAAAAGCTGTGTAACTGCACAAAACTACAACAGCCTAGCAAGCAGAAAAGCATGAGGGTTGGTTTGAGCTCAATTATCTCGGTTGCTATGAAAGATAGCAAAAAATTGCCAACTGATAAAATTTTTATCAGGTTATCAAGTATATTTCATTAGATGACAAATTTTTGATACCATCTACAGGAGCCGAGATAAATTGCCTTGATGTTCAAAGCTCGGCAGCCACCTCGTAGCTCAGCCGGCAAGCGCTGCCTTCTCAACTTTGAGCTCAATTATCTCCGTTCCTGTGGAAGATATCAAAAAATTGTCTATTGATAAAATATTTATCAGATTATCAGTAATGTTTTATAGGTTAACAAGCTTTCGATATCTTTTAAAAGAACCGAGATAAATTGGCTCAAAGTTAGCCGCCCGCGTAGCTCCTCAGCCGACAAGCGCCCACTTGTCAACTTGAACGCATATATTTCGGTTCCTATGAAAGATAGCAGAAAGTAGTCTACTGTTTATCATATTATCAGTAGTATTTTATAAGTTTACAAATTTTTGATATATTTTAAAAAAACCGAGATAATTTAGCTCAAAATTGACGGTTGGGCTTGTGCTAGAGCTTATACGGTCTGCTTATGCGGTAATACGGATTCAAATTTTTTTAAAATTTCAATTTTCAGAATCAAAAAATTCTGCGATCGGTGAACGATAGAGAGAACAATTATCGGGTGAGTATTAGATTTTTTTTTTGAAAAAAAAAGGATTCAAAAATTTTTTCAAAATTTTAGAAATCTAGAAACAATTTGAATTTTTCAGAGAACTGTGCGGAAACTAGCCACTGCAGAGCACAATTTTATTGTAAAACACCTGTTTTTTGTTTTTGGGAACTTGTAAATTTATCGTTTTTGGTTTTTGCAGTGATTACAGTACTACTCTCTTAGAAGCCCACTCGAACAGCCAACTTTGAGCTTGATTATCTCGATTCCTGTAAAAGATATCAAAAATCTGTCAACTGATAAAATATTTATCATAATATCAGCAATATTTTATTTATAGACAACTTCTTGATATCTCTCACAGCAACCGAGATAATTGATATTGAAAACTTTTGGAAAATTCAAATTCCATGATTTGAGACTATTAGGTATAATTTTTTGTGCTGATTTTGAATTTGTCATCGAATTTATTTTTTTTTGAAGCATAAAACCTCAAAAATTTCCAGTTTGTGACCCGAAACTTGGTCCAACGCTACATTGCTCAGATGCAACGAATGAAGCAACAAAGCGAAGGTGTCTCAGAGGATGATGTCAATGAAATTAAGCAGGTTTGGGAGCTTTTTTGTTGAAAAATTCAGGTTTTATAAAACAAAAGAAGATCTTCATTTTTGTAGTTAACAACTTTTTCTAGCTCTCCCAGTTTTTGAGATATGCGCCTTTAAAGCCGTTTATGGCATTTCCGTCGTAGGTCGTGACCTAGATTTTTTAGGTCATGACCTAGAATTTTTTGTGTCGTGACCTATATTTTTTAGGCCATGACCTATATTTTTTAGGTCATGACCGAGATTTTTTAGGTCGTGACCTAGATTTTTTAGGTCATGACCTATATTTTTTAGGTCATGACCTATATTTTTTAGGTCATGACCTAGATTTTTTGGGTCGTGACCTAGATTTTTTTTCTTATGAGAGATATCAAAAAGTGGTAAACTGATAAAATGTTAAGGATATTATGATAAACATTTTCTCGGTTGGCCACTTTTTGATATCTTTTACAGAAATCGAGATAATTGAGCTAAAAATATACACTAACTTGGCTCTCCGAGAATTGATTTTTGGAGTTTTTTAATTTCGAAATAATCAAGAAATCCAAAAAATCGCAATTTTCAGGACATCAGCGCGTTTCGCTACGAACTTCTTGGAATCCTTCGAAACGCTGGCTACCAGACAGGTCATACCGATATCAATCAGAAGACGTCGTGTAATAATTTTTGAAAATCGAAATTTTCAGAAAAAAAAGAACATTTTCAGCTCGAAACAAGAAAAAAACCGCGATGGCGGAACGTCGTCTCAAAAATTCGGCTCTTCTCCACCAAGAGTTTCCAGTACCTCAAATGTTTCAGTCTGGTCAAAGGAATATGAGTATATCCTCTATACATTCCAATGGCAGATTGTGAGTTTTTGAAATTATCCAAGCCGGCAACTTTGAGAGCATATATCTCATTTCTTTCGAAAGATACCAAAAAGTGGGTAACTGATAAAATGTTAATCATAATATCAGAACTATTTTATCAGTTAACCACTTTTTGTTATCTTTCATAGGAACAGAGATAATTGACCTCAGAGTTATGGTAATTTTAGCGCAATTTAATTTCATTTCAGAAAACTTTCATTCCTCCCGAGCACCTCAAAACTGAGCTGGAACAACCTAAAAGTCAAAGCCTCCCGTCTTTCGAAATCCAAATCAATCGATACTACACATCTAGATGTGACCCGGTTACAAGCCTTAAGGTAATACTCTCGAGAACCTGGATTTTTGGATTACTGTAGTTTTTTTTTTCAGCAAAAAGTCTCCGCTTCAAAAGCAAGCACATACCAGTTTCGAAACGTCCAGTTTGAATGATGATACTGATGAATTGTTGTGATCTACATTTTTAAAAATTGTTGATAAAGATTTTTTTGGAATTTTTATTGAAATTTAGATATTTTGGCAGCTAGATTTTTCAGGGAAATACATATTTTAAAACAAATCGACTAATCCCGCCCCCTTGGGAAACTCCGCCCCATTTTTCGCACTTCATACGTCATTAGGGGAAGCGGAAGAGAAAATAGGTGTTAACAGAATTTTCTCGAATTTTTTCCAAATTCCCGCCAAAACTGAAAATTCTTCGTTTTTAAAAAAAATATTTTCAGCATTTTCTATTCAAAAAACACATTTTTATGTCTTGCGACAAATTTTATGATTGAAATATCGATTTTTGCATTTTTTTTAAGTTCGAAAATCAAATTTATCTGCTATTTATGAAAATGGTTCGAAAATCGGAGCTACGAAGGTCCCGTAACGACAACTACAGAAATAAAATAATCATTTAAACAATACAGTAGTCACTAGGCGCAGAATTTTCCCTTTTTTTGAAGAAAAACGACATTTCTATGTCTCGCGACAAATTTTATGACAAAACCTACATTTTTCGTATTGTTATGCACAAAGAAAGGTACAATGCAAAATATCGATTTTTGCAAATTTCCAGGTTTCCAGTATTGCTAATAGTTGATTTACTCAGAAAATTCGATCTAATAGTAAATCAAAAGCGCCAAAGAGTTTATTCTCGTTGCAAAGCACTTTCCTATCACTATTCTCTACCGCATTTCCCACTGATAACAAAAAATTTCATCTAAATATTACTGACTCATCACTCCCACACGCGCCTCTAATTATTAGCATGCCTTCTATTTATCGCTTTCTTTTTGCTAGGTTTTGCAAAATTCTCTTTATTTATAAACATCTTCAAAACTATAGTTTAAACTACGCAATTTCGGTTGGAACGACCTAGAAAACGCGCCAAAAGCGCTACAGCTCGAAAAATCGATATTCACGTTTTTGGGTTAATGTAATCTTTAAAAAGTCCTGTAAAATTTGTTTCTGTTGTTTTAGGTTGCCTCGTGGAAGCTATTTACCGGAAAATACGATAAACTTCCTTTTGATCTTTTTACCGCGAAAACTTTCTGCTTTCCGCCGGTGCACATTTTTGTCCTCTCGCTGTTTTTCAACCCGATTTTTCTCCTCTTTTTCTCTTTTACCCTCCTTTTTAATTTGTCTCCCAGATTTTGAATGAAAAAAAAACTGAAATTTTCAGACAAATGCTGCTGCCGGAAACTGACGAAGTTCTGGACACCGTATTCGTGGGGAATTTGCCGTTTAAAACGAAAGAAAGTCAGGTGGAAGACATGTTTCAGCAGTACGGATTCATTCGAAATATAAAGATTAAACGCGAATTCGGGTGTGCAATCGCTTTTGTTCAGTTTAGAGAGAGCAGGTGAGCATTGTTTTCTAACGAGGCGCAGAGAAAGAAAGAGATCGAGTGCGTTGGTCTGCTAATCATTAGCATGCCTAAATTCCACGTTTCTAAACATTAGCAGACGTTTCCAAACATTAGCAGAAAATGTCTTCTTCTCTGCGTCTCTCGTAGGCCTGCTAAATAATTAGCAGACCCACATTCCACGTGGCGCATCTCGCAATACAAAAATAGTGCTATTGTCTATTCAAAATAATCGCGCGGGTGAGAGAGTAAAAATGTCTGCGTCTCTACAGCGCCTCTACAGGTTTGGAGACTCTCTACACGTTTTTTTACTCGTTCACCCGCGCGATTATTTTGAATAGACAATATCTCAGCCAATTCTCAACCGATTTTCTTCTTTTTTTTCACAGAAAAATCCCAAATTCTAACCTCAATGCCACACTGACAACACCATTAAGTATCGAATATTTTATGCTGAAATTGGCTTTCAGCGACGCCGATTTCGCAGTCTACGGTGTCAACAACGCGGTTGTTGGCAATTTCCGTGTCTACACCGACCTGACGACAGGATTCGTCGAGCCATGGAGTTACTCATACGACGCGTTTGAAATTCCCAAAGAATCGAAGCTCCGCCCATTGAAATTCCTCGTGATTGTCGATAATCTTCCATCGAGTGCATCATGGCAAGATGTTAAAGATCATATGAGAGACACTCATGGTATTAAATCGACAAATGTGGATTTTAAAACCGACCGAGCTTATGTGGAGTTTGAAGATCAAAGAGGCGCGGAATATGCTGTCAAAAGATATCATCAATCGCTTTTCCGATCGCATAGAGTGAGTTAGGCTATATAACAGAAGATTTTCAAAATTTTCAGGGAGAAACTAGATACATAAATGTTCGTCTTGGCACGCCGAACCCACACAAATTTGCGGATAATATCAAAAATCGATCATTTACTCGTCAGCGATCGATGTCACCGATTCGTAGAAGTTCGGGTGGAAGAGACTTGAAGAGAGTTGCATTTAGGGATGAGGTGAGATTTTTAACTCAAATTTTTGAATTTGGCGTCGAAATGCAAGAAAAAAATACTGAAATTCGCTCAAATCAGCGAAATTCATAATTTTCGCTGAATTTTCAAGAATTTTTGAAAAAAAAAACAAATTCCAATTTCCAGAGAAGATCCGTCTCCTGCAAACGCCCCCGTGAACACAATCGTTCTCCGATCCGTCGTCGCCCCTCTCTAGAAGATTCTCCGATCCGCCGATCGTCCACTGATGAAACCGATGACTCGCGCCGATCAACTCGTAGCAAATACCGAAAGGAATCGTCGAGCCCATCTGTCAGCCGTTCCCCATCTCCAGAAAGTTCCGATTCGAGTAATGTGGATATTAAATAACGATTTCTCTCTGTTTTATTTTATTCTAGCTCATTGTTTATGCAAGACAACAACTACGTGTAATTCCATTGTTTAATACTGTAATAAGAGTTTTGATTATTTGTGTCGAAAGCTTTTTTTTATTAGCTAATTAAAAATTTAATAGAAATTGAGCAAATAATATAAGTTAGCCTCCGATTCTTCCCACTTGCAACTTTGCAATCTTCTCCACTTCCACCTCCTCAATAGGTCTAGATCTGTGATGATGGCGATGGCCATGTCCGTGCTTAGCCCCTCCGTGATGACGTCTTCTAACGCATTCACAGTTTCCACTGTGAAGCACACGTCCTTCGTCGCACTTCAAGTTGCAATCACATTTGCAAGCTTCGGAATTCCACGTGGCATTTCCTGGAATTCGAACATTAGCAGACCAATGTCTACTTCTCTGCGCCTCTCGTTGGTCTGCTAATTGTTTAGGGGGCGTACCTCTCAAGGGGCGTATCTCAAGAATGATGACAGCTATCAAAATTTTTTCAACTACAAAATTGCTCAGCATAAAATTTTACATTTTCCTGTAATTGACCATTTTTCGCTAGCTATCGTAGTCTTCGAGATATGCGCCTCTAAAGTGAACGCGCGCTCATAGGGTTCTAAACATTAGCAGACCAACGTCTACTTCTCTGCGTCTCTCGTGGATCTTCTAATTATTTAGCAGGCCAATCGAACACTAGCAGGCCAACGAGACGCAGAGAAAGAAATGCTTTTCTAAACATTAGCAGACCAGTGTCTACTTCTCTGCGTCTCTCATTGGCCTGCAAAATAATTAGCAGACCAAAATTCCACGTGTCGCACCTCGAAATACAAAAATAGTGCTAGCTCAGCTAATTCTCAACCGATTTTCTTCATTTTTCCACAGAAAAATCCCAAATTCTAACCTCATTCTGACAGCACCTTGGTCAAAAACTCACCCACACAATTGTTCCTCTCCTCCTTGTTGGCACACTCACACTTACAAGATCTACCAACAACGAAGCCTGGAGCGCAAACCGGGGTCTCAAAAAGTTGAATTTATTCAGAAAATTATTCAAAAACTTACGTTAGAACCACAATCGAAGCAAGAGCACGATGTGTGCTCCTCCATAGTGATTTCTCGGGTCATGTTGAACATGAAACGGCCGTTTCCGATGTACAAAAGTTCGGCGACCTGGAGAACAATTTACAGGTTTTAGAAAAAATTTCGAATTCTTACATGCTTTTTAACGAGGTTGATTGTTCCTGGATGGCAAGTTTCTAGCGAGTTACAGCAGCTTCCAACACATTGTTTGACCTAAAAGAGAGATTTAAAGGCGCATAACTCGGTTCCTGGAAAATATATCAAAATCTTGTCAACTGATAAAATATTGCTGATTTTATGATAAACATTTTGTTAGTGGGCTACTTTTTGATATCTTTACAGCAACCGAGATAAAAGTTGAGAAGTCAGCGGCCGCCTCTGCCGGCAATCCTTTCAACTTTGAGCTAATTTCTCTCAATTCCTGTAAAAGATATAAAAAAAGTTGTTAACTAACAAAATGGTTATCATAATATCACCTTAATTTTATTAGTTAACTATTTTTCAATATTTTCCACAAGAAGCAAGATAAATTGGGTCGAAGTTGAGAGGTCCTACCGCGCCCTAGCTCGCGCCATCCTTTCAACTTTCAGTTCATATATTTCACTTCCTGTGGAAGATATCAAAAAGAATTTAACTAACAAAATGCTTATTGTGATATTACCTACATTTTATCAGTTGACAACTTTTTGATATATTTTACAAGAGCTGAGATAAAATGATTCAAAATTACGATACCTCATAACACTTGGGATAGATCAACAACTGCGGATCATCGGATAGCTGAGGGACCGGAACACAAACATTTTGAAGGTTACAAGTGTCATTTCCCTGTTTTATATCTTTCATGCTCTGCAAATGAAACAAAGTGTAGCCATCCATTTCTTGGTTGGAGATGTTCTGAAGCGAAATGATACGTTGGGCAGACATCGAGCCGGATTTTAGGGAGAGCATTGCTGGAAATATAATCAACAACTTTAAGCCTATATATCTCATTTCCTGTAAAAGATATCAAAAAATTGTTAACTGATAAAATGTTTATCACAATGTCAACAACGTTTTATCAGTTGACATTTTGTTGATATCTTTTACAGGAAGCGAGATATATGGATTCAAAAATAGAGGTGGGCCGGCAAGCTCAGACCGTATTTCAGCTTTGGACTAATTTTTCTCGGTTTCTTCAAAATATATCGTAAAGTTGTCAACTAATAAAATGTTAGTGGCAGTATGATGAACAATTTTTCAGTTGACAACTTTTTCATATCTTTAACAGGAACCGAGATAATTAATCTCAAAGAAACATGACCAACGCTAGCAGGCCATGAAAATTCGAAAAAGAGACCTAAAAATAGGGATTTTTCGAAAAAAAAAAACGATAATTCAGCTGCCAATATTTTACCTCCTTTCTCCCCACTACTTGTAGTCTTCTCCACGTGGCGATTCGTCAATTCTGGATTGTAAATCACATGAAGATCTTTTAAAAGCCCATCCAGACTTTTTGCATGTTTCAGAGCTCGTTGGAATTCCTAGAATTGCTTTTTTTTGAAAAATTCCAAATTTGAATTTCCAAAGACTCACATGAGGAATTTGAGAATTCCCGGAATTCCAGAATACTAGAAAAAGGATCAAAAGATTGATGAACATTGTTAGAAGCTTAGAAGAAAAAGAAAAAGAGTTTTAGTTTCTTGAAGATTCTTCTATTCCTTTTTTCCCCAATTTATCAATCTCGTGCTCTCTCCTTGCGTCAGGTGTTTGGAGCCATTTGCTCTGATCTGTGTTGATAGATAGATAAACTTGTGATGTCCCTTTTCATGAGTCATGAATCGAGCCCATTTTCCATTTTCTCTCAGTAGAGCGCAATTGCAAAGTGTGAAAATTTGAATTATATATTTCAAAATCTGGGAGTTGTAGCTAGCTTTTCTGCATTATCGTTATATTTGTTTTTGGAATATTTCTTTCATTTAAAAAGTTTTGTTCAACTCAATAATTCAGATTGATGGCCTATTCTTCGAGAAAAAAACATCTAAATTACCCTCACCAAAAAATAACGAAAACCCATTCTCCCTGCCGCAGTGTTGCGAAACCCCGCGCGGCGCTTTGCAGAGGGGCGGAGTCTGGAATTTGCAACGTCTCTAGAGACTGCTGCTGAATAAAAATTGCCTTTTTTAGTATTTTTTCAGATTTTTTGAATTTTTTAAAGCTGAAAATATAATTTAGAAGGCTTGAATGACCTATAAATCACTCTTTTAAATCTCGAAAATTGTCAAAAACCCAATTTTTGAGGTGATTTTTCTCTGCTGAATAAAACTTGCATTTTTTGTTTTTTTTTTCAGATTTTTTGACATTTTTAAAGATGAAAATACAATTTAAGAGGCTAACAATAAATTTTTATATTCTCGAAATTGCCGAAATTTATGTTTTTCAGGGGATTTTCCGGGAGACTCGAAAAATGACCGATATCATTGAAACAGCAGATTCAGAAAAACGGAGAAAGGCGAAAGTGAGTTTTAAGAGAGGAAAAATGCAGAAAAATCGAATTTTTCTTTTTTTCTCTAAGTTAAGCTAATTTATCTTTCAGACAGTCCTCGGAATCGGCCTTCCTGCTGGCACTGACTACCCGAATCTCTCAGAAATCCCAGCAGAGCCTTGTACAGAAATTCACTGGCGAAAAGAGGTGGCAAATGCGTTTGAGGTGGCAAATAACGGATATAGCTTTCATAAAATCGCAAATTCCGTTTTTGCCAAGGATTTGTCGGGGTATTGGTATAAATTGAACAACGAGTCGAGATGTTTCGAGTTTCTCTTCGATGGATTCAAGGATACTACTGGTATGTTCCTTGGCCAACTTTTTGACCAATTTAGGCGATAATAGAGTGGTTTGTAGTGATTTTCAGGCATTTTTTTTGAAGTTTCCAGCGCAATTTTCCAGATTACACCCGCATCAGCATCCCACCACAAGCCCCATCGTTCGTTGGATTCAACTATCTTCATCAGGCGATTTTTCCGATGAACGATGAAGGACGACCGATTCTTCCTAAAGATGATAAAGGGAAAACGGTTAGAAAAGTAGAAAAATACATTTTCAAACTCTGAAATTTCAGATTTTTCCATTCTACGAAGGCTATCCTCTATTCCCGGTCGACGATTCTGGAGCGATTTGTGTCCCATTAGGAGACGACGGGAAACCGGTATTTCCGCGAATTTATGAGGAGTATGGAGCGTATGTCCCATGTGATGTCACCGGTATGTTCTAGAATCTTCTATAAATTTCTAAAATTTCCAATTTTATGTATCCCGAACTTTTCTAGCCTGTGAATCTGCGAGAAGGAGATATACCTATTCAACCCTTGGGCCTTGTTATTTCTGGTTTTTTGCAAGAATTTCGAATTTTGAAACTGAAATTAGCGATTTTAGGTCGTGTAGTGCTGCCGTTGGATGAGCAAGGGGCGCCGATTTATCCTAGGGATGAGGAAGGCAACGTTCTGATGCCATTTGTGATGTCAGAGGATGGATCGAGGAAACGGGCGGTTTATACAGGAGATGATGGTAAGAAAGTGAGGGAAATTCGAGAAAAAAACCCATTTAAAAGTTTGCAAAACCTTAAAAAATCCCAGTTATCATCTTCTGGAAGGTTCTCGAACCTCTATTTTTTGAGTTCCCACCAAAACCGAAAACTTCGAAAAATGAGAATAAATTTGATTTTTTCTCCGATTTTTCGCGAAATTTTTAGACTTTTTTATGGTTTCCTGCTACCGTAAAACCTATAATAGAACGACACCCGGAACGTCCACTTTGAGCCTATATATCTCACTTCTTTTGAAAGATATCAAAACAGTGGTTAACTTAGTAAAATGTTTA
>NC_013490.2:687259-705618 GCF_000004555.2 Caenorhabditis briggsae
ATTTTACTAGTTAGCCACTTTTTGATATCTTTTGCAGAAAATGAGATATATAGGCTCAAAGTGGACGATCCGGGTGTCGTTCTATTAGAGGTTTTACGGTATTTTTAAAGATTCTTTTTCGGTTTTTCCGAATTTTTGTCTGAAATTTCATCTTCTCGAAGATTACTGTAGATTACTCTAGGCAACGAATTTCCTTTATTGTCTATTCAAAATAATGGTGCGAGTGAACGAGTAAAAATGTCTGCGTCTCTACAGCGCTTCTACAGGTTTGGAGACTCTCTACACGTTTTTTTACTCGTTCACCCGCGCGATTATTTTGAATAGACAATAGTGGTTTTTTTTGTGTCAAACAAAATGACGTGAAAATGCAGAAAAAAGGAAATTTGTTGTCTACAGTAATCTTCATGAACACCGTTCCATAGAATTTCAGACAAAAAAACCGGAAAAATCGAAAGATTCTTCAAAAATAGCTGAAAAATCTAAAAAGGTTTAAAAATTTGCGAAAAATCGCAGAAAATGCTATTTTTCGAAGTTTTCAGTTCTGGCGGGAGTTCAAAAAAGATTCGAAAATCTTCCAAACGTTCTAAAAATAAACTTTGAAGCCATTTTTAAAGATTTTTATATGTTTTCCTACACATTTCAATACAATAAAACTGGAAAACCATGATTCCAGGCACTCCAATCCTTCCATTCCACAACGGGGAACATGCTCTAGAAGTTCACGAAGGCGAAGTGCTCTTCCAGTACGAATACCAGCAAAAAATGATGCTCCTGGCCCAATACCCAAATCAACCCCGCCAATCTACCCAACTGATGGATGAGCAATTCTATCAGCAACACGCAATGCAGCACTATCAAAATCAGATGAATCTAGACTCTCCAGCAAGTCAAAATGGAGAAACTTCTGGAAATGCAGCTAAAAATTCGAAGAGTCCCGCTGCGAATCTTCTCTTAAAACAGCTTAGTTTTATGAAGAAGAAACAGGAGTCTCCAGTGCCAAAAGCGGCTCCAGAGCCTGTGATTCCAGTTAAAAGACCGGCGAAACCGAATAAGGAGAAGGAGAGAGGCGAGAGATACATTCCAGAACCTTCTAGACGGAACAGGTACAGCTTTGTGGCCTAGAAAACCGCCAAATTAACGTTCTTCCATTTTCAGATCCGATCGTCGTGATCGCTCTCCAAAACGCTCTCTAGATAGAAGGGGAAATCGAGAGGAGCCTTCTAGAAATAACAGAAGACGTTCACGCTCCAGAAGTCTTACTTGGTCCCCGGAGAATCAGAGGAATTCCTCTTCTAGAAAAAATTATGAAGACGTGGATAGGCGGAAAGCTGGGAGATCGGAAAAGAGGAGAAGGGAAAGATCTGAGTAAGGGAATTACCGTAAAACCTGTATTAGAAGGGCATCTGTAAAGGGGCCCTTCTAATAGAGGTCTAGAGTTGTCTGTTGACCAGTTTTTGATTTTCTAGGGTTTCTAGGTCCTTCGGATTTTGGGAGTTTTTAGAATTTTTGGATTTTCAGAAATTTTTAGATTTTAGGATTTTAGAATTTTTGGATTTTCTGAATTCTGAGATTTTTGAAATTTTAGGATTCTTTGAATTTTTTGCGTTTTTAGGATTCTGAGATTATTCGAATTTTTAGGGATTTTTTTCGGAAATTTTGAGATAATTAGAAATTTGGATTTTTAGAATTTTTGGAATTTGGAATTTTTAATATTCTTACGATTTTTTAGATTTGGGATTTTAAGATATTCTTAGATTTTCAGGATTTCAGAGGTTTTTCGAATTTCCCATATTTTGGGATTGTTCAGGTTTCTTAGATTTTGAGATTTTTAGGATTTGTCGAATTTTCCGGTTTTTGGGATTTTCAGATTTTGAGACTTTTGGGATTTTTGTATTTCAAGAATTTTAGGATTTTAGGGTTTTGGAATTTTTAAAATTTTTAGTTTTTTTTTCAGAAAACTTAAAAATTGCTATTTCCGAATTTTAAATTTTTCACATATCCTTTTTTTTCAGCTCCTCTTCGGATTCCGACTTCGAACGCCATGAGCGACGTCAACGAAAGAAGGAATATCATCATCACAAATCGCGGCAATGATAATTTAATTTTTGATTTCTCTTGTTTTTTGGATTCTAAAACACATGTTTTTTTTCGGCTATTCCTATGATTTTTATGATTTTTTTTAAATCCTTAATATCCAATTTCTTGGATTCAACTCGTTTTTTACTGTCTCTTGTTCTATTCCTAATTCTATGAACATTTTCCGGGTCTCTCAATTGTCTTTTTCTTTAAATTTTCAGAAGTTATACCATCCAAATACCACTTTCTCGATATTTTTCCCAGACTAATTTTTAGACAATTTGGCAAAAATAGCTCATATTACAGATGCCACGTGGCATCGTGCTCACAAACGGATCGCCAGGCGCCGGAATGGTCTATAATATGGTGCTGATTTTTGAGGACAACTATTTGGTAAATTCTGAAATTTTTCAGAGAAATCCAAAATTTTTGAATTTCTGAAAAAAAAATTAAAAAATTTTGGTTTTTCTAAAAATCTGAGAAACCCCTTTTCAGTCAGTCCGCGACTTCAAACTGATCGCTGTCAACAAACAGAAGACCAAGAAACAGATTAAACAGACGTAAGCTTTCTCCTGGTGGCCTAGAAATTTCCTAGGCCATTGTTCTTGCAGGCCACGAGGACCCAAAGAAATCGAACGACTCGTTGATGCAGACTTGCTCTATGGACAAACGCTGGCATGGGATGAGTATGATGAGCAGAATCGGAAAGTTGAGGTTTGGGCAAGGGTTGTGCAAAAAATAGGCAAGATTTGAGCAAAAAGTGAATCAAAACTATGCGAAAATAAGGTGCAGAGAATCGGCAAGTAATGGGCAAGAAATGGACAAAAAAGTACAGTAGACAGTAGATCAATTTATGGGTAGCGCAAGTAATGGACAAGATATGGGCAAATCGAAAATGAGGTACAGAGAATAGGCAAAGGTTGGACAAATAATGGGCAAGGCTTGGGCAAGTGATGGGCAAATCTAGCAAAGATAGGCGTAATAGGCAAACTTAGGGCAAAAAATGAATCAAAACTAGGCGAGAATGAAGTACAGAGAATGGGCAAGATTTGGGCAAGCGGCAAGAATCAAAACTAGGCGAAAATAAAGTACAATTTATGGGCAAGCATAGGGCAAGAAATGGCCAAAACATTTGCAGTTCGTCTATGACTACGCCCGTGTCCAACCAGTCTACCCGTGCCGTATTAGTGAAGGAAAAACGCAACTTCTATTGCACGGCATCATGTCCAGGAATCGGAAAGTTCTATGGATGTGCAATATTTGGCCAGATTTGGAGATTCGTAAGTTTCTAGCTATAAAAAGATCCGAGACTTCGGGTTTTTAAGCCAAAAATGCTGAATTTCTACTGCAAAAAGCTCAAAATTGAGTCATTTTGATCCAAACAGTCCCCAGAAAGCTCGAAAATTCGAGTTTTTAACCCAAAAAAGTTAAAAAAAATCAATATTCCAGCATACCGAATCCAACATGACGCCCATCCAAATGTAGTCGTCAACGCCTGGGTTACTGTACAAATCGAAGCGGACCACTCGCTGACCTACGAGCTTCACTCGTTCCACGACACAGCAGATTCCTTCCAACACTGTGTAAAAGATGCGAAATGGAATGAGGGGATTCAAGGATTCCTTCAACAGCAGGTGGATCCACTGGATAACACTCCAATGGCGCCAGAATTCGTTCAACCGATCTCTGATATGCTCACTGGAATGAAGGGATATGTGCTGTCGAAAAAAATTGTGATTGCTTATGAGGAGAAGCATAAGGATGTGTGTTTTCATCGAATTGTGATCAGGGATGGAGATCGGTATCCGGCGATTGGTAAGCTGCTCGAAAAGTCGCAGAAATTAGGCCTGATGGCCATTTTTAGCTCAAAAATTAGGAAAAATTCTACCAAGTTAGCGCGCCGGAGACACACCAAACTTTAAAGGCGCATATCTCAAAAATAATGATAGCTAAAACTTTGTCAACTACAAAATTGCTCAGCATAAAGTTTTACATATTTTTTTAGTTGACAACTTCTTCCTAGCTACCGTAGTTCTGGAGCGCCTTTAAAGTTAACGCGCGCTCACGGTGTTCTAAACATTTAGCAGACCCATGAGAGACGCAGAGAAGTAGACATTGGTCTGCTAATGTTTTGAAACATTAGCAGGCCAACGTGCCAAACATTAGCAGACCACTGTCTATTTCTCTGCGTCTCTCGTGGGTCTGCTAGTGATTAAGCAGGCCAATGCGAACACTAGCAGACCAACGAGACGCAGAGAAAGAGAGAGAGAAAGAGAGCGCATGGGTCTGCTAAATATTTAGCAGGCCCAAATTCCACCTTTCCGAACAATAACATCCCAAAGAGACGCAGAGAAAGAGATAGAGCGCATGGGTCTGCTAGCTATTTAGCAGGCCAATGCCTACTTCTCTGCGTCTCTCGTGGGTCTGCTAATCATTTAGCCTAAGATGGACCAAACTTTGAATGCGCATATCTGAAGAAGGAGAAAAGCCATCAAAATTTTGTCAACTACAATATTGCTCAGCATAGAATGTTACATATTTTTGTATTTTACAAATTTCTGCTAACTACCGTAGTTTGCGAGATATGCGCCTTGAAAATTTGTTTTCCAGGAACATATGTGACATTCAAAGCCGACCGTCTGGACTATCTCAATATTTATGCTATCAAAGAAGTCACCCCGGCAGGTGGAGAGTCAAATTTGCCGGTGACCAAAAACGGATTGGTAAGGGATGTTTTTGCGATTTTTGCGCTTAAAGATGCCAATTTGAAACCTTAAATTCGAGATTTTTAGACCGAAAATTGACTTTTTTAGGTTTAAAACTGACATTTTCCGTTTTTTTTTTCGAACATTTTGAATTTCCAGGTCCAAGTAAGCATCTCCAAAACCGACCACGATGGTTTCTACTATGCAAAAGCCTTGAAATGCTACGTGGATGACCCAGAGAATCATTTGGAGGCGTGGCTTATCTCGAAGTACAGTAATAGCACTCTTCGTGTTGGAATCACAGCTGCTGAGCCATCGGCAAAAGGAAATCCGCGTTTTGTGGTTGGAGAAATTACGGATGGACGGCTTCAGAAGATTGAGGAATTTAAGAAGAGTGACGAATACAGATTGAAGGATGAGCCGGGAATTGTGGTGGATTTCGTGGGAACTATTCATGCGCCGCGGTTGCCCAAAAGCAATTTTAGGTATTTTTGGACCTGAAAATGTCGATTTCGGGTCTTAGAATAACGAATTTGAATCTTAAAATAACAAGTGTATACCTTAAAACTTAGAAATTCGGTTCCAAAAATTTCAATTTTGGATCTTGAAAATAGCAAATTTCAGTCTCGAAAATAGTAAATCTTGACAATAAAATGTTTTTGGACCTTGAAATAACTAGTTTGGGCCTGAAAATGTCAAGTTTTGATTCCAAAAATGCGATCTATCGGTTCTAAAAATGCCAAATTTGAACCTTAGAATGTCAAATTTCAACCTTAAAATGACAAATTCAGACCTGAAAATAGCAAATTTGGACTTTAAAATGTCATATACCAGACCGGAAAATAGCAACTTTGGATTCAAAAAATTTCATTTTTTGGACTCTAAAATGCGATTTTGGACCTTAAAATGGCAAATTTGAACCCAAAAATGCGATTTTCGATTCTAAAAATACTAAATTTAGACTTGAAAAATGGCAACTTGGGAAAAAAAATTTTTATACCTTAAAATCTCAAATTTGGATCTTAAAAATGACAAATTTCCACTTGAAAATGCCAAGTTTAGATCTTAAAATAGCAAGTTTAGTGCTTAAAAATGAAAAATTCAGACCTGAAAATAGCAATTTTGGACCTCAAAATAGCAAATTTGGATCTTAAAATTGTCTGAAAAATCTGAAACTTCCAGAATCTCCGCAATCCAACGTGAATTCTTTCCACCGGGCACCCAGATCTTCTTCTCCGCAAAACGTGCCTCTCGTCGTTGGACCATCGAATCCATTAGAGTCAACGAGAGAACGCCAACAATTCGAGCAGTGATTGTGAGAAATGTAGAAACGGAAAAGGCGGCGGTGAGAAATTGAAAATTCTCTTGAAAATTCGATTTTTGGCTCTATCAGAAGCTTCAAAATGAGCCTAAATTCGCAAAAATTGGCTCCCAGCACGAAAAGTACAGTAATCCGAAAATCAAGCGGAACCTAGTCCTGTTTAAGCTCATTTTAAGGCTCTTGACGAGCTGAGAAAGCTAAAAATCAAACAATCTAGTTTCCGGGGAAAATTGAATTTGAAAACTTTAAAATAATAAAATATCAATATTTTCGATTTTTCTTGCCTCAAGCTTTTTTTTTTGCAAAAATCCAGTTTTTTTTGCATTTTTGACCTCCGAATCGGTTTCAGCTTGGCGAGAGCTTCAAAATGAGCCTAAACACGACTAGTTTCGCTCGATGTTCGGGTCCCCGCACAAAAAGTACAGTAATCCGAAAATCAAGCGGAACCTAGTCCTGTTTAGGCTCATTTTAAAGCTCTTGACGAGCTGAGCAATGATATAAAGGTTGAGTTTCAAAATTTTGAAAAATCAGCAAGTGAAAATCCGAAATTGCCATTCTCAGATCTGGTTCCATGTCCCTCGTGCTCGTGGCTGTAAAGAGCTCCCATTCCTGCTGAACTCCCCTCAATTCGGACTCCTCCAAACCCCGAACATCTTCAGAATCCGCCGCCAACCCGATCATTTCACATTTGAGAATATATGGATCAGTCTGAACGATTGCCATCCAGGGGAAGCCATCAAGCCATTCGCAAAGTTCAAGTACGCAGCAATGGATGATATTGAAGCGATTTCTCAGGTGTCTTTTTATAATTCGAGCAGCCTTAACCCCCAAAAAGTCGTACGACTTGCAGCCAATCCCAACGGTGATCATCAATTGTGTCACACCGGACTATCCGGAGCTCAGTGATTTGGAATCGCAGAAATCGGAGGTGGAGGATGTGGATGAGGTGCTTTGGGAGCAACAGAAGTATAATGAGACAGATGTGCCCGAAGTTTATGATGCTATGGGGGAGGACCAGTATCAGAGTGAGTTCTGGTATTCGAAATTTAGAAATGAGCTCGGCGTGAGCTTCAAAATGAGCTCAAACACGACTAGGTTCCGGGGATTACTGTACTTCTGGAACCCAATTTTTGAGGCTCATCTTGCTCTCCGCGAGCTAAGCAAGCCAAAAATCGACTTTTCAAAAAAAAGTGTCAAATGTCGTCAAATAAATGTCTGGGTACGCAAACACTCTCTGGCAAGGTAGTTGACTCGCAAAAACAAAAATTCGTCTGTCGGATGCTTTTTCCTCAATTTTCAAAGCGAATTCCTCTAGAAAATTCGATTTTTTGCTTGCTCAGCTTGCGAAAAGCTTCAAAATGAGCCTAAACACGCCTAGTTTCCCTCGAAATTGGGTCCCAGCACGAAAAGTACAGTAATCCGAAAGTTGAGCGGAATCTAGTCGTGCTTAGGCTCATTTTGAAGCTCTTGACGAGCAGAGACTGATTTTAATGAAGAATATCAATTTTCAGTTTTTCTAACTTCCCCAAAAACCCCCATTTTCCAGGTCAACAAGAGAAATACAAAGGCGTCAGCGTATACCAAATGCTTCACGACCTCCAAACATCTCCAGAATGGCGTCGTAGCCCATCGGAGTGCATCGTCCAACTCATCACAGAGCACTTATCGAAATGCACCGCCTGTTCCCAGCACCAGTTCTCCTACGATTGCTATTTCAACGAATTCCTTGCCAACGTGCTTCAAATTCAACCTAATATCGCCCCTGATCTCAAACAGGACATTGTTTCGATGATCGCCACGAGAAGATATCAGAGATAATTCTATATTTTTGCCCCCTTTTCCTTTTAAATTTTATACTTTTTTTGTCTGGAAAAATTTGCCAGTTATTCTGAAAAACAAACTCGTGTAAATGAATGTTTTTCTGTGTGAAAAAATTTGGAGTGCTCAGAATTGTGGGCGGAGACAAGGGGCGGAGCCTAATTCGTTGTTTTATTGGAAACATTGCAAAATAAAAGCAAGAAAAAGCAGCAAAACTGGGGAATGAAAGAAGCAAGATTTAAATTATTCGTTGTGTAGTTTGTAGTTTGTAGTTTGTAGTCTGACATCAGAAGCATCGAAGTTAGAGAAGGCTGAAAAATAGACTTAAATTATTTGCCAGGAAAAGTGGGCGGTGCTTAAATTCTGTATTTTTTGGATTATGGGATTTTCAGAGTTTCAAAATTCATAATTTTCAGAACTTTAAAAATTGTGGGCGGAGCCTAAACTGCTAGATATTATTTTTTTTTTTGGATTTTTTAATTTTTGGTTTTTTTGGAATTTTTGAGATTTTCAGAATTTTTGAATTTTTTTCAGAAAATCCACAAATTTCCCAAAAGTGGGCGGAGTCTAAATTTTTTATTTTTTTTTTAATTTTTTGAATTTTTGTATTTTTGAAAATTTTGAGATTTTCAGAATTTCAGAATACGGAATTTTCAGAACTTTTTGTGGGTGGAGCCTGAATTTTTGATTTTTTGGATTTTTTGAATTTTGGGTTTTTTCGGATTTTCGGATTTTTTGGCTTTTTAGAATTTTTAGAATTTCAGATTTTCAGAATTTTGGAAATAAGTCACAATTCAACATTTTCAGAGTTTAGAGTTTTGCGAAAAGTCTGAAAATTAGGCTCCGCCCACTTTTCCCGTGATCTTTGGTTGGAATTTTTGGATTTTCAGAATTTTCAGAATTGTGGGCGGAGCCTAAGATTTTTGTACATATTGCAAACTAGGCTCCGCCCACTTTTAAGTTTTTTGAATTTTCAATCTTAGAGAAGGCCAAAACAAAAAAGAAAAATTTTGAATTTTCAAAAAATGCAAACGCGCTCCACCGAACTTTACCCACCTGGATCTTAAGACTTGAAAAATCTAAGCTGTCCATTTGCATAACATCTGAGAAGGAATTCAGCATCATCGTAAGCATCAAAAGTGCACGGAACAATGACATACTCGCCAGGTGGCACACGGAATCTTACAGTAACCTCTCGGGTATTCACAAATATCGTAGTCTTGGCAATGGCACGGTTTCTGGAGAAGAATTCTGAAGTCAGAGGGATTCTAGCGCCTCCAGATGCTCCGACGGAGTAGATGGATACTCCAATCGGGAGAAGATCCTTTCCTTTGGATTTCAATTCTCTTCGATACTTCTGAAGGACGGCTACGATTACAGTAACGTTTCCATCCTCTTCTATGGAAGACTGTGGGGCGGTGAAGGAGGCGGCGAATTGGGGATTCTTGGGATAGGTTGAGGGGTTGTTGTTGCATCCACCAGCTGTGCCTTTTCTGGAAAACTTTTTTGTTTTTTTTTCGGATTTTTAGGCAAATCTAAATGAATTTATCCATCGAAATCAGTCTCAGCTGATCAAGAGCTTTAAAATTATACCAAACTCGTGGTGAGACCCATAAGGCGGGATACCGTAAGCGCCTTCTGCTTGAGCCCCACCCCCCCCCCCCCAAAGGTATTTTCATGCCGAAAAGCGTTGTAACTCTTTACACCCGTTGATCCTTTCAAAATTTGAAATTTTTAAAGAAAATTATATATTCTAGTAGCTAGGAATCTGAGGAGTATTTTGATATAAAAAATCCCCCGAAAAATCTTAAACTTACTTAGAACTCCACTCTCCATCTTCCATCACCTCATGCCATTGATGCTCCTCCTCTTGAGACGTCTCCTTAGCCCTGTCCACTCCAGTCATCTCAGCAATCTCGTCGAATATCTCGGCAGTCAAATTACACAACTCCATTTGTGTGAAATTGGCGAAAAAATCGTCGAAATTCATCCAAAACTCGCCGTCCCTGGCGAACTGAACGTCGATTTGTTTCTTGGTCGCCTCGTCGATTTTCGACCATTCCATAGAGCCGTCACTCCATGCGCCGTTCCATTCCTATGGAGAACATTTAGTTTAAAAAGATTAGGAAATTTGTAAATACAGAAAGTAACCCTATAATTCCGCAATTCATCTGGTTTTCGTAGCTACCGTAGTTTTTTAGATATGCGCATTTAAAGTTGGCTCCCCTTCTTGGCCCACCAGGTGCAAGGAAGACGCGCCAACTTTAAAGGCGCATAGCTCAAAAAGGGCGATAAAAATCACAATTTTGATAACTAGAATATTGCTTAGCATAAAATTTTCAATATTTTTCTAATTCGCCCTTTTTTGCTAGCTACCGTAGTTTTTGAGATATGCGCCTTCAAAGTAGGCGCGGCTCCCCTCCTTCTGTGAGGCACATAGAAAAGGAAGCGTCGACTTTGAAGGCGCATATCTCAAAAAGGAAAATTGCAATCAAAATTTTGTCAACTAAAAAGTTGCTCAGCATTAAATGTGAAATATTTTTTTAATTGATTTTTCTTTGCAAGCTACCGTAGTTTTCGAGATATGCGCCTTTAAAGAATTGCTTTTGATGGCGAACTTTATTAGGCGCATATCTCCAAAACCGACAAAAAAAACGAATCAAATTACCTTCTCATTACCCCATGGGTTTCTTAATCTCATGAGTGTGGTGTCCTGACCGTAATAGGGAATACTGTGAATTGCAGTGATACTGTAGGCGTGTCCGCAGACAAGACCATTCCGGAGTTGAGCCTCTTTGATGTTGGCGTCGGCCTAAAAACTAGAATATTGAGTTCAATTATCTCGATTCTTAGGATAGGTATCAAAAATATGTCAACTGATAAAATGTTGCTGATAATATGATAAACATTTTATCAGTTGACAGATTTTTGATAGTAGTTATAGGAACCGAGATAATTAAGCTGAAAAAAAAACCCACATCAATAGAGCACCCAAACAACGATCCCATCTCCATTCCCTTGACCAATGCGGCCAGTACAGTAGGCTTATCACTCTTCCGTAAATCAAAGTACTCTGTGAGTCCTCCGGTGAAATCTTCCAATGCCTCTGCAGTAGTTCCCCCGTCCAAGTTCTCGTATCCACCATGAAGTTTCGCATATGCTTTTTCAACTAGGGCACTCCAGAATTCAGTGTTATCAGCTGAGTGGAGATAGTACAATTTGTTATTGACAGTTGGGAGACGGTCGTCGACAACCACGTCCACCCATTTTCCATAGTGCCAGAATTGGAAATGG
The DNA here is from genome assembly GCF_000004555.2 of Caenorhabditis briggsae. Classification (NCBI taxonomy): domain Eukaryota; kingdom Metazoa; phylum Nematoda; class Chromadorea; order Rhabditida; family Rhabditidae; genus Caenorhabditis; species Caenorhabditis briggsae. The sequence continues at coordinate 698,474 of NC_013490.2, forward strand.
AAGATTCCTGAAAAAAAGCTCTTTGGGAAAGAAGGTTGACCACAAGAGCCCACCCTATATGTGCACTTTCAGCTCAATTATCTCAACTACTGTAAGAGAGATAAGATTTCGGCAACTGATAAAACATTGCTGATAATATGATGAACATTTTATCAATACAATTTTTTTGATATCTTTAACAGGAAAGAAGATTTATGCGCTCAAAGATGAAGAGTCGGTCGACGCTTGCAGGCTGACCTCTAACTTTGAGCTCAATTATCTCGGTTGCTATAAAAGATATAAAGAATCGGTCAACTGATAAAATATTTTTGATATTATGATAAACATTTTATTAATTAAAACTTTTTTGATATCTTTTACAGAAACTGAGCTACATAGGCGCAAAGTGACGATGTCGGCAGCCGGCCGCGTAGCTCAGCTGGCAAGCGGCGACGTTTAAAATTTGAGCTCAATTATCTCGATTTCTATAAGAGATATCAAAAATATGTCAACTGATAAAATATTAATCATAATATCACTAATATTTTATCAGTTGACAAAATTTTTATACCTTTCACAGGAGCTGAGATAATTGAGCTCAAAGTATAGGTTAATATTTCTTGCTAACAATCTCACCTGCATAATTCTCGGTAAAACTCTGATTTGGTGGAACAATCCGATAGAACAGCGCATCGTACAAAGTGATATTAGCCAGCGCCGCCAACAGCCAACAATCACCCAATGCTCCCTGCTTCACATCGAATCTCGATTCCCCCTGAGTAATCAATTGAGGATTCATAATGATCTCTCCGGGACGCTTCCAGATAATCCTGTCCCTTGGTGGAGTACGGTAGTAGAGAGAAGAGTTGTTTGCTGGGAATTCAGGGTCCTCGAATAGGGTCTTGTTACGAAGACACTTTTCTCGTTCAGTCTCAAAATCAAGACCGAAATCTGAAGCTTTGGGAGTGGGATAGACAGATTCGATGGGAGATATTGGGCTGGTTGGGGTTGGGGTGGGCACTGGAGCTACTGGCTTGGATGGTGGCGCTACAGTACCTCCTGGAGCCTTTGGCTCAGCTCCTTTTCCCCCGAAATCCAACTCCGGAACAATTGGCTTGAATTTATGAACCTTCCGCTTCCCGCATTTTCCACTAATCAATTTATCCAAATAGACTTTTCCAGTATTGCCAAGATTGTTATGAAGACCTCCGAAATTGAAAAAATCGTTGCCTCGAATCGCTCCCATGATTCTTCCATTGTCCGGATTGATCCGGCCAAAATGGTGGACAAAATCGCGGACATGTTGGTCCACGACTTTTTCCATTTTTCCGGATAACATGAAATTGGTCAGCGCTTGGCCATTTCGAGGATGACGACGACGCATATGACGCATGATGTTCTTGATGTCGTGACCACCAAAGCCATCAAACAGACCTGGAACTTGCAAAGTTAATTTTTAGAATCTAGAAAACTTTTAGAATTTCCGAACTTAAAAAAAAATAATCTGGAAGTTTTCTAAACTTTTTTGAATTAGCAGACAGCCCAGCAGTCTTTAAAGGCGCATATCTCTAGAAGGAAGATAGCTATCAAAATAATACAAATTACAAAATTGCTCAACATAAAATTTCACATATTTTTGTAGTTGATCAATTTTAGCTAGCTACCGTAGTTTTTGAGTTATGCGCTTTCAAACTAGGCTCGACTCGCCCTCTCTCTTTGAGAAAAGGATGTGTTAACTTCAAAACCGCCTATCTCAAGAACCGCAAAAACTGGTACAAAATTGTTCACAGAAAATAGAGCAAATTTAATTTTACACATTTTTCTAATTGATATATTTCGGCTAGCTACCGTAGTTTTGGAGATGTGCGCCTTTAAAGTTAGCGTGCCGTTTTGCACATCATTTGAAGAGAGGGGGAAGCGTGCCAACTTTCAAAGCGCATATCTCAAAAACTGTAATAGCTAAAAAAAATGTTAATTACAAAATTGTCAGCGTAAAATTTTACACATTTTTGTAGTTGATCAATTTTAGCTAGTTACCGTACTTTTTGAGATATGCACTTTTAAATTTTTACCTTTCATCCGACACCCCAAGCCATGGTTGGCACGAGTCTTTGGCGCCTTGCTCACAGCGATTTCCTTGCCATCCGGAGCCACCTCATCCTCATCATCCTTCAGATACTCGGCATAGTTAAGCTCGAAATCTGGAAATTGTGTTTTGGAAAAAAATTTTTTTTGGAAATTTGGTTATGCCTATAACTTGGCTAGAATTAAAAATTTTCAAAATTAATTTATATTTTTGAGCTTGCCTTGTCAAGAGCTTCAAAATGAGTATAAACATGAACATGTTCCTTTAAATTAGAAAATTGGCCCTTCAAAGGCGCATAGGGGGTTCAAAAATGGAATTTAAGGAAAGTAGGTCATGATTGTACTCAATGCGGCAAATTTGAAAATTTAAGTTTCATCAAGTCAAAAATTACCTCCCGATCCTTCATCCACCATAACTTTATCATTTTTTGGGCTCTCCAATTTTTCCGAATCCTCCAAAACTACCGGACTCCCATTAATGGTCCTCACAACACGATGAAAATTTCGATTTTCGACAAAAGTCTCGGTTACAGTAACCTCATTATTACTGTAGCTGATTGTCTTCTTATAGTCCACAGTACGGGACGAAGACATTGGGGGAATAATAAAGGGTATAATTTTGATTTTATTTTTTATTTTTTATTATTTAATATTTGCTTCTTATCAGGTAGTCAGAGGAGAGCCAGTAGGAGCTAGAGCATAAAAACAAAAAATATGGCTCTTGAAAAAAAAATTTTTGCTCAAAGAGCCGGAGGAGCCAGGCACGGCTCCTTTTCTCTAGCTATACACTATTTCTCAGTGTAACTCATTTAGACGACGTCCTCTTTAAGAAATGCACTCCATAGAAATTGGAGGAGGATGAGCAGAATACAAATGGATGGGAATTGGGAGCAAAGAACATTTTTTAGGGATTCGAGAAGATTGGTAGAGGGAAATTGAATTTTCGGAACATTCTAGAAAAAAAAATCCATCAAGAAAATTGGTATTTTTTTTAAATCTAGAATTCCCATTTTCAAAAGGTTGCCATTTTTGCTCTGGGCTCCAGGGAAGTCAATCATTTTAAAATACCATGTATCATCTACTAGAAGCCAAACCAAACCGTCAACTTTGAGCTCAGTTATCTCGGTTCAAATGAGAGATATCAAAAATTTGACAACTGATAAAATGTTGGTGATATTATGATAAATATTTTATCAGTTGACCACTTTTTGATATCTCTTACAGAAAATGAGATATATGGGCTCAAAGTTGACGATTTTCATGGGCTTCTATTAGAGGGAATGTGGTAGTTTGTAATTATTGTTTTTTGGAATCTTTGGGAATATTTAAAATATTTTAAAAATAGACTAAACTTTTCCGTAAAATATTTAATTAGTCTATTAAGCCCAATCATATAAATTTCAAAACCCAAAACTCACCATCCACCGGACTCTTATAGATCTCTTGGTCCACCAGCTTTGCATGGTTGGCCATATTGGTCTAGAAATTTTTAGAATAATTTCAAAAATACCGCAAAACCTGCAATAGAAGGGCACTATCAGGTTTGAGCTCAATTATCTCGGTTCCTATGAGAGATATCAAAAATTTCTCAACTGATAAAACATTTGTGATGTTATGATAAACATTTTATCAGTTTACAGATTCCTTGTATCTTTGAGAGGAACCGAGGAAAATTGAGGGCCCTTCTATTACAGGTTTTGTGTTATTAAAAAAAAAAACAAAAACAAAAACATAGTCATAAAAATGGAGAACAAACTGTGAAAAGGAACACAACAACCTCAACTAGTCGGGGAGAGAGAGAGAAAGAGAGAGAGAGAGAGAGAGAGAGAGAGGGTTTTTTGATGAGGTGCTGATATTGATGTTTGTACGTAGGTAGTCAAAAAAGGCAGAAAACTGAGGGGGAGTTTTAAAAAAAATAATTTTGGAAATTTAGCCAATTAAATACTATAGGATAATTAACTGCAATTAAGTTTTCCAGAGTGTTAGCTAATTTTTTATCGATTAAAAATCAAAAACCGAAAAATTTCATGTCAGAAATTTCGAATCAAAAATGTCCTCGGTTCGTAATTCCGCCCTATCTTTACTAATCAATTCTCTGTGTGAGTGTGTCCGTTTGTTCCCGGGTCGCACTGGGCCAAAATGTCCCAAATTTTTCTAGATGATCCCAAATAGCAGCGAGATGATGCCCGACCGTTTCTTTTTTGAAAATTCTGTTTCTGACGTCTTCTGGAGACGTTCTTCTATTTCTGCAGGACAACGTTTAAAGAAAACCAGTCAATTTCAGCTGCCTGTCGGCGGCTACAATCTCCTGGTTATAAACATCGATTCAATCATTTGAAGTCCCTGTTTTTCAAAATTAGCTTAATTTCTCAAACATTCAAATGGAACTATGGACTTTCCTTTCAAATTGAACTGTTCTAGTACCCGGAAAACATAAAAGAGAACATAGGAGGGGTCAGACAGCCAAACAAAAAACACGAAAACCAAAAAAAAAAAAAGAAAACAGAAATGCGTGTGTGTGTGTGTGTTGGTTTAGTGGTCAGATGGAAATGAAAGAAGAAGGAATAAAAGAAAAAAGAGAAAACGAGAGATATATAGTCGTGGGGCAAGGGACCATGAGTCATGAAGAGAGAGGGGGACCATGTGATGATGAAATGAGGAATAATGGGTAATGGAAATGGAAATGACTGACAGATAAGGGGAGATTTCGAAATAAAAGGGAGAAGATGCCTGGGATATACTGATGTCATGGGGGAGGAGGGTTTCGTAAGATGAGCAATTCTCCAGAAGTGTGAGGAAAAACAGATGCCTTTAAATGAAGATGAGAAAAAATGGGTCAGTTGGAATATTGGGGGTTTTTATAAGATCAGCCCAAACGTCTTGCACATTTCTTATGTTTCTGTGCTGAAATCTCATCAAAACAGCCTAGATGTTCTAGAAGAGTCTCGTTGAAGTCCTCTTTTGGGAGGTATTTGTACCATTCGCCTTTTTGAAGGGGTAGCAGGTTTTTGACAACTTCATGGTATTTTACTGGGTTGGCCTGAAAGAAATTATGTTTTTGATGCTTGTATAGCAACCCTGGATATAGTGAAAATTTACAGTCATCTTGGATTCTCAAATCTACATTAATCCTGGCTATCAAAAATCTAGAGTGATTCTAGATTCCCGAAATCGATAGTAATCCTGGATTTCCACAATCTACAGCGATCCTGGACATCCAAAATCTACAGTATTCCATGATTTCTTAAATATACAGTAATCCTAGATTCCCAAATCTACAGTAATCCTAGACTCCCAAAATCTACAGTAACCCCAGATTCTCAAAATCTATAGTAATCCTAGATTTCCAAAATCTAAAGTAATCCTGGTTTTCTAAAAATTTACGGTAATCCTAGATTCCCAAAATCTACAGTAATCCCAGATTCAGAGATGTCAGGCTATTTTTCCCTTCCGACTTCCTACTTCCGACTTCCGACTTCCAAAAAACGCACTTTATTTCCGACTTCTAATTCTCGAATGTCGCCAACGACTTTTTGCAGAAAATCTTCGTAATTTGTCCGTTTTCGATCAGAAAAATATATAAAAAAATTGCCGAAATTACCGTGAATAACATAAAATATGGTCTGAAATAACCGTAGACATAGCTAAATTTTTTAAAGGTGGGGGGACAGGAGATTTTACGGGGGATTTTTGGGGCCAGAGTATGCATTCTACCGTGACGGTGTACAACGCTCAACGCCACTCTGCGTACAGCTGTCGTCCTCGCCTTTATGTATGCAATCGGGCGACAGCTTTCTCTTTGCCCGTGTAGTTCAGTCGGTAGCGGCGCCGCACCCTCAATCCTCGCCCCCACACGTTCAACTCCTCGATGGGCATATTTAAACGAAATTTCGAGAACATTATTTTTTTCATGTCCCCCCACCTTTAAAGTTTAATTCCGATTTCCTTATTCCGGCTTCCTACTTCCGGGCGTTTTTCACTTCCGACTTCCGACTTCCTAATTAGAAAATTTACTTCCGACTTCCGACTTCCGAGTTCCAAAATTTCACTTCCTGACAACTCTGATGTAAACCCACATTTTTCGTTTTTTTCCCAAATTTCCCCAAACCAAAAACCTGTCAGAAAGACTCCCATACAAGTGAGAAAAATGACCTTGGAAGGCCATGAAAATCTTCGATTTCTCCTTTTTTTTGCCATTCCCCCCAACCATCTGCCTTCCCTCTCTAGAAAACTTTCCGATGTGACAGAAAACAGAGAAATAGTATAGGGAATTCGAGAGACGCAGAGATGCGGCAATTTTTGGTGGGAGTGAGATGGAGATTGTCCACTTTCTTCTTCTTTTTCTATTTTCTATTTTTTTTTCTTTTCTTGAGAAGATTGGAGAAGTTTAAAAACGTCCCCTCTCATAAAAGAGGCCCTTCTAATAAAGGTTATACGGTATCTGAACTTTTTAGATTTTGGATTTTTCTTGATTTTCCCAATCTTTTTTTTTCTATTTTTTCACTATTCCAGAAAATGGAAACTCGAGAAAAGCGACCTCCAAAAAAGAACAATTCCCTGCGCGTCAAAAAGGAAACAGCTGTGAAAAAAGAAACGAGGTCTCGACACGAAAAGAAGCGAAGAGAGGAGTTTAACGAGGTGTTGAATGAGATGATGGAGTTGTTGCCGGATGATTCGATAGCTGGAAAAGTTAATAAAACGAATCAAAAACCAAGGCAACCTGATAAGTGCTTTATTATTGGGAATGCGGCGGCGATGATCAAAAAGTCCGATTATAGTGAGCTTTTTTAATTTTGAAATTTCAACAATAATATAGAACAAATTTAGAACTTCATTTTTGCAGTTGACAATTTTTTTTCTACCTACCGTAGTTTTCGAGATATGCGCCTTTAAAGTTGGCGCGCCTCCCGTCGTACGGCGCCCAGAGGGAGGGAAGAGGGGAAACTTTAAAGGCGTATATCTCTAAAACTACAATAGTTAGAAAAAAGTTGACAATTAGTAAAATTTATAAAATACAATTTTACACATTTTACTCCTTTGCAAAAGTTGTCTAGTTATTGTAGTTTTTGAGATATACGCCC
>NC_013490.2:705706-713412 GCF_000004555.2 Caenorhabditis briggsae
TTGAAAAGGTATAAAATCAAATTTCACACATTTTTCTTGTTCGCAAAAGTTGTCTAGCTTGTTTTGTTTTTGAGATATGTGCCTTTAAAAATGGCGCGCCTCCGGCGCACAGAAGGAGGGGGGGGGGGGGGGGGGGGAGGGGCAACTTTAAAGGCACATAACTCAAAAAGCAGAATTGCTAAAAAAAAGTTGTCAATTACAAAAATAAAGTTCTTTTTTTGCTCCATAATTTTCTATTAATCTCAAGACAATCAAACAATTTTGACCTAGTTTTTTAAAGGCTTAAACTTTGGTATTCCTAGAGTTATGGTATTCCTGGCTATATTTCTTCCGAGTGTCCGTATTCAACTGTTCTTGTTAGATTCGCCTTCTAAAACTTTCGAAAATTGGTGCTAAAATTCCGAAAAATGCTCTAAACTGAAGAAAAAAATTTCAGGACCCGGTCTCCTTATCGATCCATTCACCCGAGACGTTTTCCATTTGGCCAACGCTTTTATGATTTTCATGGAAAACTTGGTGATAATCGAAATCGAGGGAGACCATCGGAGTATTTTTGACCTGGAGAAGGTAACGAATTATTTTTTGAAAAATGTTCATAATTGCAAAGAGAATGAGCTAAACTACCCAAAACTGCTAGAAAATTTATCAAAATGTTTCAAAACTGTTAAGAAATAGAAGCGAACCCAAAATTTGAGCTCAGTTATCTCGATTCTTCAGAAAGATATCGAAAGCTTGCCAATTGATAAAATATTAGTGATATTTTGATGAATAATTTATCAGTTGACATAATTTTGATATCTTTCACAGTAACCAAAATAAATTGACTCAAAATCGAAAAGTTGCCGCTGAGCTATTATGTCGCTATCCGACCTCTCAACTTCAAGCTACTTTTTCTAGGTTCCTGTGAAAGATATCAAAAAGTTGTCAACTTATAAAAAATTTGTGATGTTATGATAAACATTTTGTTAGTTGGACACTTTTTGATGTATTTTACAGGAAATGAGATAAATTGAGTAAAATTTGTCAGCTTGGGAAAGGGCTTCTAGGAGAAAAAAAGGGGCGGGGCTTCTTATGGGAGGTTAATTTCCCAAACTTTTGGTCATTTATAGCAACATTTTGAATTTTTTTTGATATATATTTTTGCACTTTTGAAACCCAGAGTTTTAATATTTTGAGACAAAGCCAAATTTTCACATACCATATGTATTTCATAGAAGCTCACCGAAATCGCCAACTTTGAGGACATATATCTCATTTCCTGTAAAAGATATCAAAAAGTTATCAACTGATAAATTGTTTGTCATGATATGAGCAATATTTTATCAGTAGACAACTTTTTGATACCTTTCACAAAAAAGGAGATATATGAGCTCAAAGTTGACAACTCGAGTGGGCTTCTAGAGAAAAGGAAATAGGGTATTTGTAGAACCCATTTTCAGAGAGTTTGGAACTTTATGAACTATCTTTATCCGTGTTTCTGTGTTTCTTGTCAATTTCAATTTTTCATTTTCGAAACTACTCAAGGAGAAATTGGGGTGGCAATTATCCCTTAAAATTGCCCCGTTAAATTTTAGAGACCATAATTTTCCCAATGACTTTCTTATTATTTTGGTCTCTGACTCACATCAAATCTTGGTTCTTCATTTTCTCTGGTCTTGTTTTTCCCAAAAGAAAACACCACAAGTTAATCCATCGTCATCCACTTGAAACATTGAAAAATCTCTTTTTTTTTCGTCATCAAATATCAAGGTCATCCCCCTGAAGATTCCAGTTATAGTGCCCCCATGAACACATCCGCGTCAAAAAAAAATGTTTTAACTTATTTTTCCCCTTTTTTTTGGCGATTTTCCCTTCTGAAGGACATTTTCTCTCTCTCTCTCTCTCTCTCTCTCTCTCTCTCTCTTTCAGCTGATTTGGATTTTTTCTTTATTTTCAAGGTTACCAAAGCGGGGTCCGTCTAGGGGGGAAGAACAAGAGAACTGGATATTCTCAAGGCTAAAAATTAGAGAAACTTAAAGGGACATGACGGGGGGGGGGGGGAGGAGGGATGAATAATTTAGTGTGTGTCCCGTCCCCCCCGAAAAAAATCAGTTTTTCATTGGCAAGTTTTTTTGACTTCCCATTTTTCGCATTCCATTTTGTTCCGTCCGAAATTTTGGAATCATTTTTTTCAGTTCAATTTTTTTTTCTGAAAATTCCAAGTCCCAAATAAGCATTTTCTCCAAAAATAGTTTTCAAAAAAACATGTTTTTTTTCCCGAGAATCATACTCAAAAAGTTATGTCTTCTAGGTTTTGAACACTACTTGAAATAGGTCAGTGGCCTAGAAATCCAAAATTCGGCTATGAAACTTGAATTTTTGAAATCAACAAGTCAAGAGCTTCAAAATGAGTATAACCATGACTAGGTCCTAAAAATTTTTACCAATGGCCGACTTTTCGGAATTTCTAGGCCACCAAAATCCTATTTTTTCAAAACCATTTAACTCTGCTCAAAATCAACCAATTTTTATGATTTTTGGCTTCAAATGTAAAGTTTTTCAGTATAAACATGAACACGTTTTCAAATTAACCATTGGTGGCCGATTCTTCTAAATTTCTAGGTCATGAAATAGCCACTGGTGGCCTAGAAACCCACAACTCGGCCGTGAAACTTGAATTTTTGAATTTAGCAAGTCAAGGGCTTTCAAACGAGTATAATCATGACTATGCTTAGAAAACTGCTACCGGTGGCCGACTTTTCTAAAATTTCTAGGCCAGCAAAACCCTATTTTCTCAAAACTCTGTAACTTAGCTCTAATTCAATCGACTTCTAGAATTTTTCGCTTGAATTTCAGGGCTTTTTTAGTGTAATTATAACCATGTGGACAAATTTGCTATCGGTGGTCCAGTTTTTGAAATTCCTGGGCTATAATACAAGCACCCATGGCCTAGAAACCCAAAATTCGGCAACGAAGCTTAAATTTTTGAATTAAGCATGCCAAGAGCTTCAAAATGAGTATAATCATGACTAGGTTCTAAAAATTTTTACCAATGGCCGACTTTTCGGAATTTCTAGGCCAGCTAACCCTTATTTTCTCAAAACCCTGTAACTTTTCTCAAAATCAACAGATTTTAATGATTTGTGCCTGAACAGTTTGTATATATTTTATATTTTCTAAAACGTTCACTTTTTCTCAAAATTTTCGGTTTTCTAAAAATTATATAAAAGTAGCTGAAAATTCCCAAAAAAAAATATTTTTCAGAAAAAGATGCTCGGTAAAGATATTCGATGTTTCTTGGATTTCGAATCAGCTTCAAAATTGTCATTTCTGGACCCTAACAACCTTCTTTTGGCTCAAATCCAGTTGAGCAGTTTTCTAGCAAAGTCCATGTCGTGTAAACTTAAAAATTCAGCGGAGGTAATTAATTGAATTAAATTTTCCGATTCCAAAAATATTTTTTCAGAATCCCTCAGAATCAGTGCTTGTCTGTGTTCCCCATGAGCTCAATCAAATCGAGCCACGCCCACTTTCAGAAGCTCCGCCCCCAACGACAACTCAAATGACGCCTCCAAAATCACCACCTCCATCGAAACTAGAAGTGGAGAGGCCGATTTTAGCGGCATTGCTCAGAAAAAAGGATCCACCGAAGGTTCTAGAAGCTTCCTCGACGTCTTCTTCAACATTCCTCTCACCAACATCATCCACAACGTCTACAGTACCCCAAACTATAAAAACTACAGTATGCAGAAAGATTGAGCCGAAAAAGCGAAAAAGGATTAGATCAATGAATGTGATTGTTGAGAGTTTTCCACTTGACGTAGAAGAGAAGCCCCCGAAGAAAATGAGAAAGAGGTTAGTGGCCTAGAAAATTAATTGGTGGCCTAAAACCCCGAAATTTGGCCATGAAACGTTCATTTTCAAAATCAGCAGGTTAAGACCTTCAAAATGAGCATAACCATGACTAGGTTTGAAAAACTGTTACCTGTGGCCGAGTTTTTGGAATTTCTAGGCCACCAAAACCCTATTTAACTTTGCTATGTAAATTTGCTCAAAAATCATGACTGGGGATCCTGAGTATGTCACAGGTTGCTTAGTTTTCTGAATTCCAAGACCATATAATAGACCCGCATGGCCTAGAAACCCAAAATTCGTCCATGAAGTTTACATACTTGAATTCAGCAAGTCAAGAGCTTCGAAATAAGTATAATCACGACTAGGTTCAAAAAACTGCTACCGATGGCCAACAGTTCAGAATTTCTAGGCCAGCATCCCCCACAAATTTTCAAAACCTTGTAACTCTGCTCAAAATCAACCGATTTACATGATTTTTAGCTTAAAATGTATGGCTTTTAAACAATTTCGGACTGGTTAATGAAAGTTCAGAAAATCCGAGCCAGCTCCAATTCCAATTGCACCGATTCCAGTCCACACTCAACCAGTGGTCCATCCGATTCCAATCCAAAACTATGGAATGAGCCCATTGGACATTTTGTCTCCGGGATATCGAGATGTAAGATTTTGAACAATAAATTTAGGTTGATAATCTCAGAATTTTAGAATCTCAGAATCTTAGAATCTTAGAATCTAAGAATCTAAGAATCTTAGAATCTTAGAATCTTAGAATATTAGAACCTTAGAATCTTAGAATCTTAGAATCTTAGAATATTAGAACCTTAGAATCTTAGAATCTTAGAATCTTAGAATCTTAGAATCTTAGAATCTTAGAATCTTAGAATCTCAGAATCTTAGAATCTTAGAATCTTAGAATCTTAGAATCTTAGAATCTTAGAATCTTAGAATCTTAGAATCTCAGAATCTTAGAATCTAAGTTTATAATTTTTATAATTTCCAGATCTGGCTCCGCCTCCAAAGCGAGCGTGTCCTTCTAGAGGAGCGAATTTCAGCCAAAAAAGGGGAATTGACGAATTTGATGTCTCAATCGCCGAATTTCAATCTATTAAGTATCCCTCAATATTTTGTACCCCCTAGCTCGAATATTTAGATAATTTTTTAAAAATATTATCGATTTTTCAAACGGGTTAGCTTCAAATGAACATATTTATTATTAAAACTTGCTGTAATAAGTTCAAAACTGCCATTGATACCCATAAGGGTTATTGTAGTTATTGCCAAAATCATATTGTGGATTCTGCGGAGTCCAGTACTGTAAATTTGGGTCAAAATTTTGATGATTTTGGAAATTCTGGAGGCCCTCAAAATTCTGGAAATTCTGAATTTGCTGAAATGGATAGCTAGGCGTTTGGGAAGAGAATGGAGGCAGATTTTGAGAAGGATACTGTAATTCGTTTGTCCTATTCTTGCCCAACATCTGCCCATCAGAAGAGGATTCAGAAGACAGCGTGGAATCTGGAGACGATTGAGAAGACGTTGTGGATGGTGGACGTTTAGCTGGAGGCTGTACACTTTTGACACCTTCTCGAAATCCTTGAGCGAATTTGTTCTTTTGGACTTTTAGATTTTTCACTTTTTCGCTCTGAATATAGATTTTCAGGTCAGCTTTTAGGATTTTAAGCCTACTTGATAAGCAGTGACAGCGATGAACTTGGTTTCTGTGAACTTGTACTTTCCGATTTGCATGTGTGCTCCATTAGGAAGATCCTCATAGATATTGAGAATGGGGATGTATTGACGCATGGATTGGACGCGGATCTGTAAAAGCTGATTTTTGAAACTTTTAAAAAATACAGAACAAACTTAAGGCTTCATTTAGGCATTTGACAACTTTTTTCTAGCTACCGTAGTTTTACAGATATGCGCCTTTAAAGTAGGTGCTCCCTTCGTCAGGCGCCTTGTAGAGAGGAGGGGGGGGGGCTACTTTAAAGACGCATATCTCAAAAAGTAAAAAAAAAAGATAGACAATTTTTGTTAACTTGTAAAATGTTTAAAATTAAATTCTACATATTTTATTTTTCTTTGGAAAAATTGTCTAGCTACCGTACTTCTTGAAACATGCGCCTTTAAAGTAAGCACTTCCTTCGTCAGGCGCCTTCATAAATGGCGCGCCATTAGTTAAAGGCGCATATCGCAAAAACTGCGGTAGCTAGAAAATTTTTGCTAATTACTAAAATGTATAAAATTGAATTCTAAATATTTTTTGTTTGCAACAGTTGTCTAGCTACCGTAGTCTTTGAGATATGCGCCTTCAGACCACCGCCCCCTCTTGGCACCGAGGTGACCTATGCTTAAAGGGGCAAATCTCCAAAACTAAAACAGCTAAAAATGCTTTGTTAATTACTAATGTGTAGGAAATCAAATTTCTCACATTGCCACCGTAGTCTTTGAGTTATGCGCCTCAAAGTGGGGCACTTCTCTTCTTCTGCTGTCCGGCACAAAAACATCCAATATTTAAACGCGCATATCTCCAAAACTACTGTAGCTAGAAAAAAGTTGTCACCTACAAAAATAATTCGTTTTTTTATTTTGCGAAAATATTTATTGTTGGGTTACGGTAGCACTCGTTTGCCGGGTGTGTTTTCGAAAATTCTCCTTGAAATACGGTGGCCTAACTTGTGTGAAAATTCGGCCACAACTCCAATTTCTTTGCACAAGAATAATACTTCAGACACCTAACCATCTAAAACCTTTCACACCCTTTTCTTCTTTTCCTATTCAAATAGCTATTCGCTTATTGGTCCCCCATTTCATTTTATACCCCTGTTTTCCTAAAAGCAAAGTTATCACCCTCTGTCCCTTTAAACCAAAACCACCTGTCCCCCAAATTTTGTCACCCATGTTTGCATACATACACTCATCAATTAGCAGAAAACAAAAGGATTGAAAGGGTAGTCCGGGGTCAAAAAGTCAGACAAGTTAAGGGATATGCGCCTTTAAATCCGTCTGATGAATGCGTTTTGGGGTATTCTATGCCTGAAACCCTCAAAAAAGCTCTCACCGTATTTCCTCGAATAGAAGCCTAACCTATACCTTAACTTTAAACTCAATTATCTCGGTTCCTATAAGAGATATTAAAAACTTGTCAATGAATAAAATTTTTTATCATATTATCAGCAACATTTTATCAATCGACAGATTTTTGATATCTCTCATAGGAACTGAGATAATTGAGTTCAAAATGCTTACTGTATTTGCCTATTCTAGATCTTCCAATGGCTAACTTCTTGCCTTCTGGGCATACCGAAAACAAAGAAAAAGACAATGACCTCAATTATATAGTGATAATGGTAGGTGCTAGTGCTAATGTATACTATGTATGTCTGGCTGGTCCGTTCTGGCCTGGAAAATGTCCACAACCTCGATAAAAGTTTTTTGGTGCTAAAAATCCAAAAATCCGAAAAATTCCAAAACTTGCATAGCTAATATACTTTCAAAAATGGTTCTAAGAGACCTAAGCCATGGGATTTTTCAAATTTCAAACCACTGCAATCAAATCTATAGGTTCTCTTACCATTTGATCATTTTTCTGAACAGCATCCTTGGAATTGGTGAGCTTCAATTTTTCAAGTTTCAGCCCACGATGAAGTAGCTCTCGGCCTGAAAACTTTTAATTTTGGGATTACGTATATTGTTATGCTAAGCAATTTTGTTCTGAACATTTTTTATCTAGCTATCGTAGTTTTTGAGATGTGCGCCTTTAAATTTGGTGCGTTTCCCCCTCTCTTCAAGCGCCGAGCAAAGAGAGGCGCCAACTTTAAAGGCGCATATCTCAAAAACTACACTAGCTAGAGAAAATTGTCAACAACAAA
>NC_013490.2:713801-730183 GCF_000004555.2 Caenorhabditis briggsae
CCTGCAGGTCGACTCTAGAGGATCCCCGGCCCGCCCACCAGCGTCGCAGGTAGAGGGGAGACGGAGGCCATCTCTTCTTTAAAGGCGCATATCTCAAAAACTACACTAGCTAGAGAAAATTGTCAACAACAAAAGTATGTAAAATTTTGCCAGTTTACAACTTTTTCAAGCTACTGTATTTTTTGAGATATGCGCCTTTAAAGAAGAGATGGCCACCGTCTCCCCTCTACCTGCGACGCTGGTGGGCGGGCCAACTTTGAAGGCACATATCTCAAAAACTACAATAGCTAGAAAAAAATTGTCAACTACGGAAATGTGTAAAATTTTATTATAAACATTTTTGTAATTAACAAAAAATGTCTAAATCTTCTAGTTTTTGAGATATGCTCCTTTAAAAAGAGCTATCCCCTAGAACCCATAAAGATTGCCCCACCACTTTTCACAAAAAAAACCTCATTGGTCGTTATGAGATCCTCAAGAATATCCAGCTTTTCCCATCGACCGGCCGTGAATTTCAGCTTTTGAAAAATCGTAGGCTCCATCGTGATGCCAATTCGATACATTTGGTGCTCAATGAGCCCCTTGAACGCGAATTCCAGGATGGGGAAGAGATTTCTGTAATGTACACAGTATACTTATTGGAAAGAAAATTGATTTTAAAAAATTAGAATTACCTTCCAATCTTGGTTATAATCATTTCGTTCCGATGGTCGTCAAACTCCTTCCAGAGAGCCTTCTCCATCAGTGCCACGTGGATTTGGGTATGCATCATTTTGAGGGGAAACAACGAGATCACAAAGAGAATGGACCTGACTAACTATATATTATAGGGTCCATGGACCATGTGAGAATGGATGAAGGGGGCGGAGCCACGAACATTCGCACCTCTAATGGAACATCTAGTTAGGAGACGGACCATGCTCCTGGGAATCCAGGTATTAAGGGGATACCAGATGACTTTGAGAATTAATAAGATGAGTTTTTGACTGATTTGTTTTTTTTTTTTGAGAGGAGGAATCAAGCTGGAACTGTCCGAAACATCCCTAGCGACTCTTTCGCCCTTGTTAAAAGGCTATCATAGTTTTAAAGGCGCATAGCTCGAAAACCAAAAGAGCTACAAAAAAGTTGTCAACTACGAAAATGTAGGAAATTTTGTTTTGTATATTTTGATAATTAACGTTTTTCAATAAACTTATTTGGTTTCTGAGATATGCGCCTTTAAGGAGAGCACACTTTTGAGCCTCGTCAGAAGGGCGCCATAACTTTAAAGACCCATATTTCTATAACCAAGGGAGCTACAAAAAAGTTATCTAGAGGAGAAAAGTAGGAAATCAAAATTTGTATATTTGCCTAGTAATTTTTTTTTTGAGGTAACTCTTTTGATTTCTGAGATATGCACCTTTAAATATAGTACACCTTTGTCCCCTTGTTAAACGGGCGTCATTATTTTGAAGACGCACATCTCAAAGACCAAGAGAGCTATTAAAAAATTTTCAACTACAAAAATGAATTTCTATTTCAGTTTTCTATGTTTTTGACCAATACCGTCGATTTTAAGCTATTTGACATATTCTCCAAGATGTTATTAATTTGAAATGAATTTTCAACTCACAAATGAGTATAAAACTTTATTAATGTTGCGAAATATCCAGTTAAGAGCATATGATAAAAGAGAAAAGTGTTGATACAACAGACAAAGTATACAAATCATTCATGAAAAATGAGCAATTTAGCGTCCCCATCCGTATCCACCGTATCCTCCCCATCCGCCCATGCCCATTCCCCATGGACGGCGCCATCCCATACCCCACGGGCGTCTCCATCCCATTCCACCCCATGGGCGGCCCCATCCCCAGCCACCCCATCGTTTCGATCTATCGTGATGTTGGTCCGAGGAGGCTCTGAAAAGAAGAAATTTTGAATAGAAGTTTTAGTTTATTGGAACTAATTGAGGATGGAAAATCAGGTTCAAACTAGGTTTTAAGCTAATTCAGCTCTCAAAAAGCTCAAGAAACCCCCTAAAATGTTACTAAAATTTTGTATACACCGGACCCTCTTTTAAGCTCCTTTCCTTCCCCTCTCCATCTCTTTTCCTCCTCTTCTCTCCCGCTCTCTCTCCCCCGTCGCCTCTAGTTTCCCCCTCTTTCCTCTACCACTTTCACCCCCCAAGTAAAACAAGCTGTTCTGGCCGAGTGGTCTAAGGCGCTGCGTTCAGGTCGCAGTCCTCTCAGGAGGGCGCAGGTTCGAACCCTGCGGACAGCAAATCTTTTTGGTTTTTTTGCACTTACCCTTCAACACCACCAGTTCCATCCTTTGCTACTCCAAATGGTCCATCATGGGGGCTCCATGCATCTCTCTCCTGCACTAAATGATGATCATCCTTGGGACTCGGGGCCGAGAATACGGTAGCAATTAGCGCTACAAAAGCGATTAGAATTATCAGTCTCATCTTGTTTCGACTTGTATGGCTCTCTTCCCTCCATTTTTATACGGGATGAAAATCAAAAAACCAGATGGTTCTTTCTCGACGAAAAAAAAACAACAACACGAGACATTTTGAGGATCAGGTAATTAGTCTCTTCTAATTAGGGACACAACTCTCAACATGACGTGATTTTTCGCCTTTTTCGCGATTTGCATGCGCCAGACGGACTGAATTCGTCAAATTTCAGTTGGATTCGGATGACATTTTTGTGTATTTACGAAGCAACCAAAAAAAGGACAGAAATCAGAACATAAACTATGTGGTTAATTGATCAGATAACTGGTTTTTTTGGATTCGATGGTCAGGGATTTTTGATATTAGGGGGAGGAGGGAAGTGGACAAGGAACTAGAAGACAGAACTTTGACATAAGGTTTTGTAGCTTGGTGTTTTCAATTGTTGTAAAATGAAAATAAAAGAATAACGGTAGGAATTGAACCAAGGCACTTGAAGGTGCTTCGGCGCTACCGGCTGATTCAAAAGCTCCATTAATCGACTTCATTTTTTTATCTCGGTTCTTGTGACAGATGTCAAAATACTGTCAACTGATAAAATATTGCTGATATTATGATAAACATTTTATCAGTTAAAACTTTTTTGATATCTTTTACAGAAATCGAGATAATTGAGCTCAAAATTGACGGAGGAAGAGTGTTTTGATGCCAATAATAGCTAGTAACTCTTTGGACCAGTTGATCCCTAAAAAATTTGAATTTTTAAAGAAAGTTATATACTCTTGTAGCTGGAAATTCGAGTAGTATTTTGACATAAACCATCGTTTTGAAAAAAATTGTTTTTCACGAAAATTTGATAATTTGAAAACCACAAGATTGCAGTCTTCGCTCTACTGAAGCCTACTTTCAGCTCAATTATCTCGGTTTCTATTAGAGGTATCAAAAAGTTGTCAACTGATAAAATATTGATGATGTTATGATAAGTATTTTAGTAGTGGACAACATTTTGTAATCTCTCACTTGAACCGAGATAATAGAGCTCAGATTTCATGTATAGGGTGGGCTTCTATTAGAGTCTTACTGAAAATCCACTGTATCGTCACTGTAGCTTTCTGGAATGTTTTGAGGTTTAGGCGGTCTAAATGAATATAATTTTGAAAACT
Source organism: Caenorhabditis briggsae (assembly GCF_000004555.2). Lineage (NCBI taxonomy): Eukaryota > Metazoa > Nematoda > Chromadorea > Rhabditida > Rhabditidae > Caenorhabditis > Caenorhabditis briggsae. The sequence continues at coordinate 717,402 of NC_013490.2, forward strand.
TAGAGGCTTCAGAAGAATCAATTTTCAGAAAGTTCCGTTTTCTTCCACAACTAAATGAAAATCGAACTTGCCGCGCGCCATGCCATAGTTTCTTTCAGGATCAATGTTTTTAAACGAAGTGAATCAGATATGATAGAACTTGACGAGTACTACAAAATGATATTTTTTAGAAAGCTGTATCTCGCCTATGGCTGAAGTTATGAGTAGTAAGGTGGCTGATGCATCCCAGGCCGGACATTGCCTAGGTAGTTTTGCCTGTACCTTTGTTCATATCCTAGATACAGTTTTTCAAATAATGTCATTTTGTAGTACTCGTCAAGTTCCATCATTTTTGATTTAGTTAGTCTGAAGATATTGATTCTATAAGAAACAATGTGGTTCAGAAAGTCTAATGAAAACTTGTTTCCAAAACTAGAAACTCGAAACTACTGTCCAAGAGGAATACACTCTCACTTTTTCAGAAAGTTTCTAGAAGCCTCTTGGACTAGTTCCAGACCATTGTTCTTTGTTCTCAATAGTCCTATATAAGCAAATTTCGAAAGTTCCAGCATACATTCCCTTTGAACCCAATAATGAACATTTCCTCCACTATTTTTTTCTATTTCGCCATTCTTGTCGCCGGAATCTTTGGCGTAGAATACGGAGAAATTGAGTATCAGTAAGTTTTAGGGATATGAAAACGCTAACTATAAGTTTTCAGCCGAATCGAAAAGCGGCAATTCAATTTTGGCCAATGGGGCAGAAATATGGGACAGCGAGGCGAGAACTATGGAAGAGATTGGGGACGACAATGGTGATAATTTTTTTGCTGAAATTTTCTAGAATAAAGGTACCAGATTTAAAAAAATTCAATTTTATTTCTTCATTTCCTTCCATAATAATAATTAGAAGAACATCCATAATAGGAACCATAATAGTAGTTATTTTGGCAATTGTTGTATCCATAGTTGTTGTTGTTGTAGCCATAGCTACCGTAACCATACCCATAATAACTTGGACTACTGTAATAGCTACTGTAGTAGCTGGGACTACTGTATGAAGTACTACTGTAGTCCGTATAATAACTGGGACTACTGTAGTAGGAGTAAGAATGGATGGGGCTGGAATAGAAATAATGATGGTGGTGATGGGATCCACTATCCGAGTAAGAGTGGGTGTGTCCACTTGAAGTATGTGATGATGATGATCCAGTGTCGCTGTGGCTGTGACTGTGACGAGCTAAGCGAGGTTTCCTGAAATTTTTGCTATTGTTTTAAAAGGCAGATCCAGATAGAGTATGAAAAACCAAAAATATTAGTAAAAGTTTCATCTTTCTAGTACATCTGGAAGCCGAGATACAGCTATTCGAAGTTTTGAGAGCGAGATATAGTGGAGGAAGAGGAGACGCAGACAGCTAGAGTGTCTCGTCGTCTGCGCCCTCTCACTGTAAAACTTCAAACGCCTGTAACTTGGGTTCTAGAAGAGCTAGAAAGTTGGTTTCCTCACGAAAATGGTCAAATTTTGCAAAGTTTTCGATGTACAAGGTTTTCAATCAAAAAACTGATAACGAATTTTTTGCATTAGCTGATAAATTTAATAATTTTAATTCCTTATGAAAAACTGAAAAGAATGGTTTAGTTTTCATGTTTCTAGCACCACTAGTAGCTGAGATACACCCATTTGAAGGTTTGACGGCGAGAGACACAGAGGAAAAGGGGGAGACGCAGACAATTAGAGTGTATTGTCGTCCGCACTCTCTCACTGTAAAACTTCAAATGGCTGTAACTCGGGTTCTAGAAGAGCTGGAGAGTTGGTTTTTTGACCAATAGCCTTCTAAAAAAAATCTCCTTCCTTGGAATTACAAATGTTTTCAAAATTCAACTCACGCCTCCTTTCCACTATAATTTCCATCAATCACTGTCACCTCCTGAGATGTTCCAATTCTTTCGATAACCGCATTTTCTTCAATTTTCGAGACATTTGAGGAATTTTCAGCAGGAAATCCAAAAGCTGGAAGAGCAGAAAACACCAGGAGAGCGACTAGAAATTTCAGCATTTTTCAGTTTTTTTAGAATATCGAATTCTGTTGATTCTGAGTTTTTATAGTATGATCACACCCTGTTCATTCAGCCAACTTGACCAGATTTCTGCATTTTTTTTTTGGGATTTGACGGACGAATTTTCAGATGTTTGCTGCAATTTTGAGGACACTTGAACTGAATAAATTTATTGAAAAATTTCAGAAAAAATCATTTTTGCACCCAGGATTATTTTTTATCAGTTGTTTTTTCTTTTCTAAACAATGATAGAGACCAAATTTCACCAAAAAAAAACAGGAAATAATTAAAGCGAAAATTAGGAACAAAATGGAACAAGAAACAGAACACTACAAAAAATGTATAAAATTGTCTGAAACAACAAAGGAAAAATCTAAAAATCATGAAAACACAACTCGTCCTGGTGATCTTGTTGATTTTTATTTTAGGATTGTCTTCAGAGAGTTCTGTATCATACAATTCTGAAACTTCGGAAAATGTGTTATCGGATAACATAATAGAAAAAGTTGGGAACTCTGAAGTGGAGGTGATTGATGGGAATTACAGTGGAAATCAGACGTAAGTTTTTTTTGGAATTTCAAATGTTTTCGTTTTGTCTGAAAAGGATAATTTGAAAACATAATTAAAGAAAAAACCAACATTCTAGCACTTCTAGAACCCAAGTTACAGCCAATTGAATCCCAACGACTCGAGAAAGTGAGAGAGCGCAGACGACGAGACACTCTAACTATCTGTGTCTCTAAGCCTCTAAACTTCATATGCCTGTATTTCGGCTCCCAATTAAGCTAGAGAGTTGAAACCTGAACCGTTCTCCGTAGTTTTTGTGAGAAATTGGATTTTATAAAATCTAACATTTTTGCAAGGACTTCAAAGTTCGAAATTTGCATAATTTTGGTGGAAAACGATCCGTAATGAAAACAATACAAAATTTAATTATTTCTGTGAAGAAACCTACTTTCTAGCTTTTTCAGAACCAAAGTTACAGGCTTTTAAAGTTTAGAGAGAGAGAGGAAAGAGTGCAGACAACAAGACGCACTAGCTGTCTGTGTCTCTCAGCCTCCACATTTCAAATGCCTGTATCTCGGCTCCTAGGGGCGCTAGAATTATGAAACTTTCACTAAACCTTTAGTTTTTCCTACTTTCTCTGATTTCATTAACCCCCAAATGTTTTTTTTTTTCAGAAAAATCCGAACCGCTCGAAGATATTATGGTGGTCGTGGCTGGAGACGTCGATATTATGGAGGATGGGGAAGACGAAGATACTATTCGTTTTACCGTCCAAGATACTATTATTATGGCGGATATTACGGTAGCTATGGATATGGTTATGGATACGGATATGGATACTACAGTTACTACTATAAAGCTTAATAATTTAAAACTATTTATTATTGTGATACTGATAAACTTTGATTTCAAAATAAAACAAGGATCACAGTCTCTAGTCTTTGACCGGAAACTTTTTTGTTTTTACTTAGTTACATTTTTTACTCCTCATGTTAAAATCCGTCAAATACATAGTAGTAGTTTTTGCGACTATTCCTTAAACATGAAATGGAACAAAACAATATATAAAGGCACAATGGAATTCTACAAAAAACTGAAAAATGCTGAAATTTCTAGTCGCTCTCCAGGTGCTTTTTGCTTTACCAGCTTTTGGATTTCCTGCTGAAAAGTCCTCTAATGTCTCGAGAACTGAAGAAAATGCTGTTATTGAAAAAATTGGAACATCTCAGGAGGTGACAGTGATTGATGGAAATTATAGTGGGAATGAGACGTAAGCTGACTTTCAAACTATCCAAATTACAAAAAAACCAATTCCCTAGCTCATCTAGAACCCAAGTGACAGTCATTTGAAGTTTTACAGTGATAGAGTGCAGACGACGAGACACTCTAATTGTCTGCGTCTCTTCCTCCCACACTCTCTTGCCTTCACTTTAAATGACTGTATCTCAGCTCCCAGAGGGCCTTAAACCCTGAGACTTTTACGTTTTTCCAAGAATTTTTATGCAAAATCTGATTTTTCCACAATCAGCTCAAAAACTCAGTTAACTAGTAACCAAAAATTACAAAAGTTTTTCAAATAGCTTTATGTTGAAAAAGCTTACAAAATTTAATACTTTCTGCCAGAAAACCAACTCTCTAGCTCATCTAGAACTCAAGTTACAGCCATTTGAAGTTTTACAGAGAGAGAGACAACGTGACACTCTAACTGTCTGCGTCTCCTCCTCCCCCTCTCTCTTGAGTGTAAAATTTCAACTGACCGTATTTCAGCTCCCAGTGCGCCTAGAACCATGAAACTTTTACCAATTTGTATGATTTTTCCTTCTAGAAATCTGAATTTCAGAAACATTCGCACCGCTCGAAAATCCTATGGTGGTGGAAGCCGTTCTTCTTCTTCTTCTCGTAGCTACTCCTCTTCAGGATCTCGCAGTTACAGTAGTATTGGAAGATTCAGAAGCTATTCAAGATTCGGAAGTTCTTCCTCATCGTATAGTCCTAGCTACTACTCGTCATACTCTTCATACTACAGTAGTCCGAGCTACTACTCATATTACAGTCCGAGCTATTATGGAAGCTACTATGGATACGGTAATTATGGCTACAGTAATTATGGCTACAGTAACTATGGATATGGCTACAACAACAACAACTATTATGGTTATAACAATTGTCAGAATAACTACTATTATGGTTCCTATTATGGATGTTCTTCTAGTAGCAGTTATTATAAAGCCAAATAAAATTTTTTTCTGAAGAAATAAAGTTTTAAATTTCAAATAGGAATTGTCCGAAAAAATACGCAAAAAAATGGAGAAAAATTTAGGTTTCTAGACCTACTGGGAGCCGAGATACAGCCTATTTAAGTTGGAAGAGACGCAGACAGCTAGAGCGCCTCGTTGTCTGCGCTCTCTCACTCTCTCGCCTCTCTAAACTTCAAATGCCTGTAACTCGTGTTCTAGAAGAGCTAGAAATTTGGTTCTTTTTGTAAAATATTTGTATTATTTTGATTTTCAGTTTGAAAACAAAATTTCACAAGTTTTCTGAATTTTGTGCAAGTAGCCATATTTTAGAATTCCCTAAACTGATGCAACAATCAAAAACACATGTATCTCTCTCTCTCTCTCCCTCTGTCTTTCCAAAACTGGAACAGGAATTATTGTTGGGTCTCCGTGATAGTGATAGTAACCAAACAATATATAAAAGGTGATCTAAATTGAAAAACGAAAAACGAAACAATAAAGAATGCTGATAATTTTTATTCTTCTAATTCTTCCTCTTTTGGTTTTTGGATTTCCAGTCAAAAACTCAGAAAATTCCACGTCCTACACTGCTGAAATTATTGAAAATGTGTTATCCGATAATATAACAGAGAAAATTGGGAATTCGAGAGAGGAGGTGGAAGTGATTGATGGGAATTACAGTGGAAATGAGACGTAAGTTTTTGAGAAAAACATCATCTTTGGCTTTTTCTGAAAAAAAGATCATTTGAAAGTTAATTTGTTGAAGAAACCAACTTTCTTGCTCTTCTAGAACGCAAGTTACAGGCGTTTGAAGTTTACAGAGAGGGAGAGGGCGCAGACAACGAGACACTCTAGCTGCCTGCGTCTCTCACCCTTATCACTTAAAATGCCTGTATCTCGGCTCCCAGTAGCGCTAGAGAGACGAAAATTTGACCACTTTGTGGAACTTTTCATGAGAAATCACAAATTTTAAAGTTAAAGTCAAAATCTAGGTAATTCAAAATATTAAGTTTGAAAAGTTCTTGTTGAAAATGGTCTATAGTGAAAACCGTTCAAAATTTAATCTTTCTGTGAAGAAACCAACTTTCTAGCTCTACTAGAACCCAAGTTATAGCCCTTTGAAGTTTATGGGTGCGAGAGAGTGGGAGACCCAGACAACGGGATACTCTAACTGTCTGCGTCTCCCCTCAAAACTTCAAGTGCCTGTACATCGACTCCCATTGGCGCTAGAATTATGAAACTTCCACCAATCTTTTTGGTTTTTCATACTCTATCTAATTCTGTTCTTCACGAAACTTATTTTTGAAATTTTACCAAATTTCTTCCAGACTCCTACGTTCCGCCCGTCGATACAGTGGCGGTCACCATAGCCACCACAGCTACTCCGGTTCTCATTTCCATCATCATATCGGTGGATACGGCTACCATCATCATTTCCATCACATGCATCATTCTCATCATTACTATAGCCCCAGTTATTATTATGGATATTACAGTAGCCCGAGTTATTATAACTACTACTATCCTAGCTATTATTATAGCAGTTACGGTAGTTATGGTTACGGTAACTATGGATATGACTATAACAGTAACAGTTATTATGGCTATAATAATTGCCAAAATAATTACTATTATGGATGCTCTTCGAATTATTATTATGGCAGAAAATAAAAAAAAATCCAAAATTTTCTAACCTTTAAAAACCTTTAAAAAACGCGGACGGCTGATTGGCGGCTAATCAGCGGCTGGACACAAAAAGTTTAAAATAAACAGAAAAAATTGTAGACCCAGACAGTCAAAGAAATTCTTTTGTCCACTTTACACTTTCTTTATTGTGTTTTCTTATTCTTCGTCGTCTTCTGAATTTGTTTCTGTTTGTCCTACAACAATGAAATTCTCCATTTTTCCTATATTTTTTATTTTCTTGATTTTTTCCAATATCGAAGTAAATGGATTAAGGTATTTTTTTTAAAAAATAAATTCCCAATATACTTACACAAAATTGTTTAGAATTTTTAGATTTCTAGACCCACTGGGAGGTGAGATATAACCCATTAAAGCTGAGAGAGACGCAAACAGCTAGAGTGCCTCGTTGTCTGCGCTCTCTCACTCTCTCACTCCCTGTAAACTTTGAATAGTTGTAACTCGGGTTCTAGGAAAGCTAGAAACTTGATTTTTTGACTAAAAACATTGACTTTTCAGCATTTTTCTTTATATTCTGAAATATCCCAGATCAATCCGCTCGCCGGCTCGCAAATTCGACCCGAATCGACCAACAATGTCCAATCAGGGACAAAGACTGAGCAATCAGCAGAGAAAAGCCAATGAGGAAGTTGTGAATAGTCAAAGGAATACTGAATTTTTGATCATTCATTGAAAATGTTATATTTTGGAAATATTTTTTGCTTGAATGAAAAATTACCGATTTTCTAAATATTTCTTGAAATTCTGAAATTCCAGAATTTTCCAAACTTGGATTTTTCAACAAATACTTTGAAGAGACCAAAACTTGGGTGGGGTCCAAAAATTCATTGATAACAAAATTAAAGAAGAACTGGTATTTGGTCCATTCGACCAATAAACAAGGAAGTGGGAAATTGAGAAAAAAAAATTATTGGCCGAATTTCGGAATTTTTGGAAATTGGAAATTTGGAGAAGTTAGAAGAAATCAGATAGGGATTATTTTTTAAAAAAATCATTTCAGGTGATTCGGAATATTGCGAAAATCGGAATTATTCAGGAAATTTATTTTCAAAATTTATCATAAAAACATTCCAGAAAAGAATTTTTGAAACATTTAAAATATCAACAAATAATCAAAAATCACATAAAACAATTATTTTCCCCATCCCCATCGTCGTCGCCATCCGCCACCATATCCACCATATCCACCATAGCCACCATAACCGCCATATCTACGTCCCCATCCTCCATAGCCACGTCCCCATCCACCGTAGCCACCGTATCCTCCATATCCACCATATCCGCCATATCCACCATATCCACCGTAACCATAGCCACCATAGCCACCATATCCACCATAGTAGCCATAGCGTTTTTCGCGTTTTTTTCTGGAATTTATTTTTTCAGAATCTTGGAGTTTGGGCAAAAATAGGTTTTTAGAATTTCAGAATTTTAGAGTTCCAACTCACCCATCATTCTTCCAGATTCCAGCATTGGCATGCCCGAAATTCGGATCTACAGATCTGGATTCCACGTGTTTTGGTTCTTGATGTGGTCCGACAGCTTCCAAAATTACTACAAGTGCCAAAAAACATAGAGAATATAAAATTATGGATCTCATGACTTATTTCTGATCTATCTGAGATCCCAGGGATTTTTATACAAAAGAACATTTAGTCAAATTTGGGGAACACCATTGATTTTTTGTTCATTTGACGAATAAAGAAAAAAGAAGACCAATCTAAAGAAGTAATAGAAAAAAAAGTCCAGACAGTTCCTTAAAAGTACAATTCAATTGGAGAATACCCCCGATTTGAGACACAGAAGGAAAAAACAGGGCAGTAGTTTTTGGTAAACTAGAGTGCCAACAAAAGATGGTCTGGAAAATTCCGGAAACTCAAAATTTCTGAAAACTTATTCTATGATGTATCAGGTTAAACAAAAATATTAAATGTTTATTTAAATTCGAATTCAAGGTTTAAAACAAGTAAGAAAAGTTAAGCAGTACATCCGAACGTATCTGTCTCCTGTATAACACCAGGGCGATCACCTAGATGACTGGCTTTGAAAAGGTAGGAGTCGCTGAAAAATTTTGATTAACTATTTGTTTTTGAAGCAAAAATCCAATTCAACTGACCCGTGTGCTATATCAACTTTTGCATCTTCTCCTTTGAATTTTCTCCGCCTGCCGTCGGTATGGCATGTATGACGAATCACGACTTCAAATTCAGCTTTATCATTTCCATCATCGATATCACCTTCCATGAAGTAGGTTACAAACTGAGCAGAGCCAGACCCTTCTCTACAATCTATTTGGTCCGCCTCAAGAAGACCGTCTATTTCCCATAATTTTGCAGACCACTTCCACTCTGTTTTTAATGGACAGTACAGGGACCCGTAGACTCGGTAATGAGATTTCGGACCATCGCAAGGGTAGTTTGAAGAAGAGCCAAAAGGATGAGAACTCGTGCCATGACGACCATTGCTATCCACGATACGAGTCAAGGTCAAGGCTAGGCAATAAAAGGGGGATTCATTCATACAACGGGCACACATCGTACGATGAAAACCATCGATAGTATCGAATTGAGTAGTACCACAGATGTCTATGCACAGCTTTTCGCATGGTACTTCGAAGATCAGTGCCCTAACCAAGGTAACAGGGTTTCAATGAAAACGATTATTTGTACGGAAAGGATTTCAGATTGTTCTTCAGTTTACGATCGTGCAAACAAGGGATGCAAGGAACGTTTATATGACCAACAAGAGTGTGCGAATGGATTGAAGCAATCTATCGACATTTATTGTACAATAGGCAACAGTAAGTGGGAGGGGACCCCTAACTTTTAAATAACAATCACTGAGTTTGTTTTATAGACAGAACAGAATAATTCGAAACACATAAAAATTTTTAGAAGGGGATCGAAAATTTCCTTTTCTTCTTCAGCTTTTGAAAAAAGTTATGCGCCTTTAAACTTCCACCATGTCGGGATGTTTAAAGGCGCATATCTAGCTTCAAAATTGAGATAGAAAAATGAAAATAATGCCATTTTGTAGATAATTTCAAGGGCTTTGAATAAATATAATATTCATTTTGGTTATTCAGATTCAATAATTTGAAATCACGAATTTTAGAGAAACCCATTAAAAATTGCAAGAAAAGGGGACTTTCAGTAATCGGTAAATAGCTGAAAAACTAGGAATTTTCAAAAAGTTCTGTGAATGCAAATTTTTTAATATAGGTCTGTTTTAGACCCTCCACAATTTTTGAAGTGATTGGAAGCCTGACAGCCAAGGTCCAGACTCCTGAAAATGGCTGAAAATCAAAAACCACTACTTTAATATTTTCGAAAATTCCAATACTTTGCCTCCGCCAAACTTTTTAGTCTACATTCGTTTTTCGCAAAAATATTTCCACTTTGTGTGTGTTTTTTATTAATCCATAACTCTTTCTTTCTCTAGTCTCCATCTCCATCTGATTTTATGTTCTTCTTTCTCCATTGAGTGAAAGCATCATTTTCTCTTCTGGTCCTTCCGTTTTTTCATATCTTCAGGATCCCATGGGAGCCCCCTCCTTCTACTCTTTTTCATTTTATCTTCTCATCTTTTTTCTCCTTTTTAGGAACGACGACAACCCGATTTTTTTGTTCCAGAAAGTGTTCAGATTCTATTTTTTCTAAATTTGAAGATTTATAAAATTCTAGATTTTTTTTTCGGCACTTCTATGCTTGCAGATTCTAGAAATCCTTAAAAAATCCTACTAATTTTTGGGGGTTTCTCCAAAAATGGGCGGAGCCAAACCTTTATGCATTTTTGATTTCGAACGAAAAATAATGAGACGGAAATGAAAAATTGAGAGGCTGAGAGCAGTTTGGAGCACAACGACTAGTAGGGGGGTTAAAACACAATTTTTTAAAATTTCCTGAATTTTTGAAAAATCTGAATGATTCTAAAATTAATCTAGAGTTATGAAATTCAAATTTCAAATTGAGTTTTTGTTTCAATTCTCAATTTTTTGATTTTTTTTAACTTCTCAGAAAACCCCTGGTTTTTTTAAAGGTGCGGGGACAGGAGATTTTACGGGGGATTTTTGGGGCCAGAGTATGCATTCTACCGTGACGGTGTACAACGCTTAATGTCACTCTGCGTACAGCTGTCGTCCTCGCCTTTATGTATGCAATCGGGCGACCCCTTTTTTTTTGCCCGTGTAGCTCAGTCGGTAGCGGCGCCGCACCCTCTTCTTCGCCCTCACAAGTTCAACTCCTCGAGGGGCATATTTAAACGAAATTTCGAGAACATTATTTTTTCATGTCCCCCCACCTTTAAAGAGATTTTATAATCCTCTAAAATTTTCCATTAACCCCCAATTTATGGTCGTTTTGGACCTATCAATCTGTCAATCATTTTTTATTTGGTCCCTATTATTTTTGCAATCTTATTTTTCCTTTTTTTGAAGACATCAAAATGATATTTATGGGGTTATGATGAATTTCCCCCCTTTTCCTGCAAAAGTGAGCTATTCTTCCATGGTCCATTGCTCAAAGTGAGTTTTTTAGGATTTTCTGGATTTTTAGAATTTTTTGTTTTTAATTTTTTCCAATTTTCTGAGATTCTAATGTTCTGGTTTTCTGGATTTTTAGAATTTTTTATTTTTAATTTTTTCCAATTTTCTGAGATTCTAATGTTCTGGTTTTCTGGTTTTCTGAATTTCTGAATTTCTGAATTTCCGAATTTCTGAAATCAAGATTTTCTGAATTACTGAATTCCTGAATTTCTGAATTTCTGAATTTCCGAATTTCTGAATTTCTGAATTTCTGAATTTCTGAGTTTCTGAGTTTCTGAGTTTCTGAGTTTCTGAATTTCTGAGTTTCTGAATTTCTGAATTTCTGAATTTCTGAATTTCTGAATATCTGAATTTCTGAATTTCTAAATTTCTGAATTTCTGAATTTCTGAATTTCTGAATTTCTGAATTTCTGAATATCTGAATTTCTGAATTTCTAAATTTCGAATTTCTGAGTTTCTGAATTTCTGAATTTCTGAATTTCTGAAATCCAGATTTTCTGAGAATCTGAACATGTGAGAATCTGAAATTCTAAATTTCTGGTATCGAAATTTCCAGATTTTCTGAAAATTCTGGAATGTTTAAACTTCCTAGAATTTCTGCAAAATCCAAAAAAAGAGAAATTGTGCAAAAACTATTTTTCATCCCAAAAAAAGTTCCAATAAAAAAAAAAGTAACAGAGAAGAGAACTAAAAAAACGCAACCCAAAATTGATGGTTTCCTACGATTAGGGAAGGAAAAAAACCTCAAAAAAGGACACAATACTCTAGTTTTTTACACAAAAAATAGTGTGATGATCTGGTTTTAGAAATATTAAAAATTTTCAAACTAAAGAAAATTCCCTTTTTGAACTACCGTAAAACCTCTAATAGAACGACACCCGGATCGTCCACTTTGGGCTGAATTATCTCACTTCTTTTGAAATATATCAAAAAGTGGTTAACTAGTAAAATGTTTATCAGGATATCAGCAACATTTTACTAGTCAGCCACTTTTTGATATCTTTCACAGAAAATGAGATATATAGGCTCAAAGTGGACGATCCGGGTGTTGTTCTATTAGAGGTTTTACGGTATACCTAATTTCCTCTAATGGAAGCCCACCTATACCGTCCACTTCGAGCTCAATTATCTCGATTTCTGTGAAAGATATCAAAAAGTTATCAACTGAGAAATTGTTTATCATAATATCATCAATATTTTTTTGGTAATTTTTTCCTATTTTGTAAGAACCTTTCATCGGCGGTAATTTAAAATTAGTCTTAAAATTGAAATTTCAAAAAAAACCACTGAATTGTCAATTTGGTTCTAATGCTGGACGTTTTCAATTTTTTAGAAAAAACTTTTTTTTCAAATGTATCTCTGTTTTTTGATCTACCAATGATTTGTCCCAATTGTGTCCCACGTGTCATATAAAAAACAAGGTGGGTGTCTTATGGTGGTTTTTATCCGAAACCATCCATCCAGATGACACATCATCATACATGTATCTTCTAGAAAAATATAATTCCTAATTCAAAGTGTCCACACACACACACAAAAAGAAATTGATGCTCACACGGCACACGACGACTCAGGGGCATGTGTAGCTCTGATCCCAACCGGATGGCTGAGCAATTTCCCTTTTTTCTTTTATTTTCAATTTCGAAATTAGTTCGAAATAGAATAGCCAGTGGTCATTGTTGGAGCATTTCGAATTTTTTATTTTATGAATTTTATTTTTCAGAAATTCAGAAATTCAGAAATTCAGAAATTCAG